>NC_091762.1:66453999-66756462 GCF_029378745.1 Bos indicus | reverse complement strand
TGGATTATTTACCACTGAGCAACCAGAGAAGTCCTGTTGTTTACTTTCTTTCTGATCAGAGAATATACTTGTTCTTATTGTTAAATGTACTGGGGCTTGTTTTAAGGTCCGGAATATGAGCCATAGTTTGACTTTGCACTTGAAAAGAGCATGTTTTCCGCTATTGGTGGGTGGAGTGTCCTATAAATGTCAATTAGGACAAATTAGTTGACAGTCGTATTAGTTTCCTAGGGCTACTGTAACAAAGTATCACAGACTGGGTGGCTTAAACCAGTAGGAATTTATTCTCTGACGTTTTTGAAGCTAGAAATAAAAAACCAAGACATCAACAGGGTCATGCTGTCTCTGAAGGCACTTGGGGAGGATTTCTTTGGCTTTTCCTAGCTTCTGGTGGTTGCTGGCAATCCTTGGTGTTCTTCTGCTTGAAGATGTATCACTGTAGTCTCTCTGGTCATTGTCACATGGTTTTCTCCCTGTCTATGTCCTAATTTCCCTTTTCTGATAAAGACACCAATCGTTGGGTTAGGACCCCCTCATATAGTACATCTAGTACAACTTCATTTTAACTTGATTGTATTTGCAAAAACACTGTTTCTAAAATAAAGTCACATTCATGGGCATTAGGGGCTAGGGCTTGAACATATCTTTTTTGGGAACACAATCCCCATCAATAACCTTTTTCCATATTGTTACTGCTTTTTCTGTGTACTTGTTTTATCAGTTTTTGAGAGGGATATTGAAATCTCTGATGATAATTTGTGGATTTCTTTATTGTCCTTGCAGTTCTAATTGGCTTTGTTTCATGAATTGTGTTCTGTTATTTGGTACATAAAATTTTCTGATTATTATGTTCATTGAATTAAATAACTCAATTATTACTATGAAATGACTCTGTCCTGGTAATATTTTTTGCTCTGAATTCTCCTTTGGTGTTAAAATAGCCACTGAACCTTTCTTTCTTTGTGATAATCCCATCCTATTTATTTATTTAAAAATTTTTTGCTTTATATTGGAGAATGGTTGATTGACAATGTTTTCAGTTTCAGGTGTATAGCAAAGTGATCACTGAATCTTTTGACTAGTGTTAGTATTGTATATTTTCTCCCATCCTTTTATTTTTAACCTATTTGTGTCTTTATATTTAAAATGAGTTTCTAGTAGGCAGTTTTTAATTGGGTGTAACTTTCTTATCCAATCTTCAAGTTTACTTGAAATTTTATTCTGGAATGTCTAATTTGCTATTAATCTTAGCAGTATATTTTTCAGACATTATGGTTTTCATTTTTGGAGTTATACACATATGTATGTGGGCTTGCAGGTGGCTCAGTGGGTAAAGAATCAGCCTGCAATGCAGGAGACTCGGGAGCTATGGGTTCTATCCCTGGGTCAGGAAGATCCCCAGAAGGACATGGAAACCCGCTCCAGTTTTCTTGCATGGAGAATCTCATGGACAGAGAGCCTGGTGGGCTACAGTCCATAGGGTTGCAAAGAGTCGGAAATGACTGAAGCGACTCAACATGAATGCACACACATATCCACATAATCTAGAATAATCAGTTTATTTCAAAGTCATCTGGTTAGTAATCTTAAGTCCATCTACAGCTTTAATTCCCCTCTGCCATATATCCTAACATAGTCACAGGTTCCAAGAATTGGATGTGGGTATTAACACCCATGTTCTTCCTTCCACAAGAAATTAAATCCTTCTTGCTGGGGCCTGTGGAATAGCCATGTATCTCCTATCCCAGGAGACTCTCTTTATAGGGTCAAATCTCACTATTCTGACATTAAAGAATGCAGACTTGGACTTTCCTTGTGGTACAGTGGATAGGAGTCGGCCTGCCAATGCAGGGGCACAGGTTCAATAGCTGGTCCAGGAAGATTCCACATGTCATGGACCAAGTAAACCTGTGTGCCACAACTGCCGAGCCTGAGCACTAGAGCCTGCAAGCCACAACTACTGAAGCCCACATGCTCTGGAGCCCACAGGCCACAACCACTGAGCCTGAATGCTGCATCTACTGAAGCCCATGAGCCCTAGAGCCCGTGCTCCACAACAAGAGCAGCCATCACAATGAGAAGCCCATGCACTGCAATGAAGGGTGGCATCCGCTCACTGCAACTAGAGAGAGCCTGCTTGCAGCAACAGAGACCCAGTGCAACCAAAAAAATAAATAAATACAGTAAAAGAATTTAGACTTTATTAAGTGCCTATGTATAACATTCCACAGCAGCCACAGCAAACACTTTGCTACCATCACTCCATTCAGACTCCACCAGAATCTTGCAGTGCAGCTATTATGCCCATTTTACATGAGATCCATATAGTCAAAGCTATGGTTTTTCCAGTAGTCATGTATGGGTGTGAGAGTTGGACTATAAAGAAAGCTGAGCACAGAAGAATTGATGCTTTTGAACTGTGGTGTTGGAGAAGACTCTTGAGAGTCCCTTGGATAGCAATGGTATCAAACCAGTCAGTCCTGAAGGAAATCAGTCCTGAATATTAATTGGAAGAACTGATGGTGAAGCTGAAACTCCAATACTTTGGCCACCTGATGCGAAGAACTGACTCATTAGAAAAGACCCTGATGCTGAGAAAGATTGAAGGCAGGAGGAGAAGGGGACGACAGAGGATGAGATGGTTGAATGGCATCACTGACTCGATGGACATGAATTGGTGATGGACAGGGAAGCCTGGTGTGTTGCAGTCCATGGGGTCACAAGGAGTCAGACACGACTGAGCGATTGAACTAAACTGGACTTACATGTGAGGATACACAAGCTCAGCAGTTATGGAGTGGATCCAAGTTCATTTAGCTATTGTGTGTTAGCTCCCTTTGTGACATAGTAAATTGCCACAAATTTAGCAACTTAGAACAGTGTCCATTTATTAGCTTACTGTTCTGTAGGTCAGAAGCTTGGTCACAGTGAGGCTGGGTTCTCTGCTTATGTTCTCAAAGGCTGAAATTCGGGTGTTGGCCAGGATTTTCTTTTCCCCCTGGAGTCTCTAGGGAAGAATCTGTTTATAAGCTCATTCTTGTTGGTGAAATTCAATTCCTTGTGGTTATAAGACTGAAATCCCTGTGTTCTTGCTAGCTGTCAGCTGGGACAGTCTCAACCCCTAGAAGCCACTTGCATTCCTTGCCACATGGTTCCTCCCATCTTCAAATCCAATAATAAAGAGTCTTCTTTGTGCTGAATTCTTTTCATGCCCTAAATCTCTTTAGCCAGGAAAAGCCCCATCCCTTTAAAGGGTTTACCTGATTAGGTCAGGCCCACTAAAGCTCTTTTTAAAAGTCAGCTGTGTCATATAGTAAAAACTAATGAAAAAACTGATATCCCTTCCTATTCACAAGTCAAGGGGGGAATTATAAAAGGGTGTGAGTCACTGAGAGTAGGTTAGAATTCTCCTGCCTCAAATGGGTAAAGCTAGGCTTGAATCCATGTATAGCAGATTCTAAAGCCTGTGCTCTTTTTTCTTTAAATTTCATTGAAGTATATTTTATTTATAATGTTGTGTTAATTTCTGACATACAGCAAAGTGTCTCAGTTATACATACACATATATTCTTTTCCATATTCTTCTTCATTATGGTTCATTGTGGTCTTCCCTGATAGCTCAGTTGGTAAAGAATTTGCCTGCAATGTAGGAGACCCTGGTTTGATTCCTGGGTCTGGAAGATTCACTGGAGAAGGGATAGGCTACCCATTCCAGTATTCTTGGAGGATATACTGAGATATATCAGATCAGATCAGATCAGATCAGTCGCTCAGTCGTGTCCGACTCTTTGCGACCCCATGAATCGCAGCATGCCAGGCCTCCCTGTCCATCACCAACTCCCGGAGTTCACTCAGACTCACGTCCATCGAGTCAGCGATGCCATCCAGCCATCTCATCCTCTGTCGTCCCCTTCTCCTCCTGCCCTCAATCCCTCCCAGCATCAGAGTCTTTTCCAATGAGTCAACTCTTCTCATGAGGTGGCCAAAGTACTGGAGTTTCAGGATATAGTTCCCCATGCTATGTAGTAGGACCTTTTTATTTATTCATTCTATATTTGATAGTCTGCATCTGCTAACCTTTAACTCCCAGTCTATCCTTCTCCCACCTAACCGCAACCACGAGTCTATTATTTGTTTGTGAGTTTGTTTTGTAGAAAAGCTGATTTGTGTCATATTTAAGGTTCCACATATGTGATATCATGTGATACTTCTTTCTCCTCTGACTTACTTCACTTAGCATGATATCTCTAGTTACATCCATGCTGCTGCATATGACATTATTTCATTCTTCTTAACGGCTTACTACTATTCCATTATTATACACACACACACACACACACACACAAATCACATCTTTATCCATTCATCTGTTGATGGATACTTAGGTTGTTTCCATCTTGGCTATTGTGAATAGTGCTTCTATGAACATAGGGGTTGCCTATTCTTTCAAATTATAGTTTTGTCTGAATGTATGTCCAGGAGTGGGATTGCTGGATCATGTAGCAACTCTATTTTTAGTTTTCAAAGGAACCTCCATACTGTTTTCCATAGTGGCTGTACTAATTTAGATTTCCATCAACAATATAAGAGGGTTTCCTTTTCTCCACACCCTCTCCAGCATTTATTATTTCTAGATTCTTTGATGATGACCATTCATTATAAAGTGGTACCTCGCTGTAGTTTTGATTTGCATTTCTCTAATAATTAGAGATGCTGAGCATCTTTTTGTGTGCTCATTGTTCATCTGTATGTCTTTGGAGAAATGTCTATTTAGGTCTTCTGTCCATTTTTGATTGAGTTGTTTTTTTGGTTGTTGTTGCATTGTATGAGCTTCTTGTATATTTTGGAAATTAAGCTCTTGTCAGTTGCATCATTTGCAAATATTTTCTTCCAGTCTGTGGGCTGTCTTTTTTATTTTTTTAGAAAAAAAAATTTAATTATTTGGCTGTGCTGGGTCTTAGTTGCCTCATGCGGGATCTCTGATCTTTGCTGCAGCATGCAGGATCTTTAGTTGTGGCATGCAAACTCTTAGTTGGGGCTTGTGGGAATTATTTCCCTGACCAGGGATTGAACCCAGGCTCCTTGCATCGGGAGCACAGAATCTTAGCCACTGGGTTATCAAGGGTGTCCCTGACTTTTCCTTTTGTTTATGGTTTCCCACCAGTGGGGTAGAGGGCAAAGAGAATTCCCTTAGAGGGGTGGGGGCAATCTAGGCTCCTTGTCCCCTTGGGACCCAGACTCCTCTACCTTTCAGGAGCGGAAGGTGGCCCTGTTGGCTCCCAAGGCTTCGGCATCCAGTGTGGGACATCTGGTGGGAAGGCCTCCTGGTAGAGGTTGATGTGCTGTGTGTGGAAGACTCCGATGTTGGTGGAAGGTGGGGTCCTGAGACATGAATTGAGGCCAGAGAAAAACATTCCAGCTGTGGAAGTACAGTGATGACCCAGGTCCCCCAAGGCTGCTGTTCAGTTTTTGATAATTCTGGAATGGCTTTTAGTTCTACTGGGTGTCACTCTGATTGCCCCAAGCTAGGGCCTTAGGGCCCTAAAGGGCAGATAAAGGCTGCAAACAAGTGGCATGAAAAAAAATTTGAAAGTTTTATTAGATCCCATTTGTTTATTTTTGCTTTTATTTCTATTGTTAAGGCCTGTGTTCTTTTTACTGGGCCAGTCTACATGTGAAGACCAAGATCCTTGTTTTTCCAGCACCAGTGGTGGAGGTGAAGCATTGGGCTTCATGTTCAGAGGGCAGTGCAGGGTCCAGAGTGTTGCTGAAGGCCCTGTATATTGTCTGATGTGCTGACTCCTCTAGTTGTTGTGGGGCAGCGGGGCCCGCAGCTCTTCCAGCTCTTACCAGATCTCTTCCTTCAATTTCTCTGAGTCTTGGGCCAGAAATACATGTGTTCCTTGGTGAAGGAGATCAGTTTCTCACACACAGTGCCTGTTTTGTGGGTTAGAGACAGATGCTGGTTCTGCTTTGTGTGTTTCAGTCTTCCTTTCAGGTTCATGTTTGTCTTCAGATTCTGGATTGTTCTTGCTCTCCCATGATGTATGTCCAGGTTTTTTCCCCCTCATCTGCCAACTCTTTTGACTCACAGTGACTTTAAACTGACTACCAGACATAGAGGAAATCACTTTCATTTCTTTCTTCACAAGCCCCCATTTTCATGGTCTCTGCTAATTTTTTTCTTTGATTCCTTCCTTCCCCTTCCAGGCTTTTATTTCCCTAACTACAGTTGTGTAAGATTTCATCTCTATGACAAATCATCAGTCACTGTGATTCTGCTTCCCCGATTGAGCCCTGATTGAGTCTGATAGAATGTCTCTTAACCTTCATATGTGCTGGGTTGCTGCTGCTGCTGCTAAGTCGCTTCAGTCGTGTCCGACTCTGTGCGACCCCACAGATGGCAGCCCACCAGGCTCCGCCGTCCCTGGGATTCTCCAGGCAAGAACACTGGAGTGGGTTGCCATTTCCTTCTCCAATGCATGAAAGTGAAAGTGAAGTTGCTCAGTAAGTGTCCGACTCTTCGTGACCCCATGCACTGCAGCCTACCAGGCTCCTCCGTCCATGGGATTTTCCAGGCGAGAGTACTGGAGTGGGTTGCCATTGCCTTCTCCGTATGCTGGGTTACCATAGAGTTAAGAATATTCACCCTCCACATTATAATTTCCTTTGCGTATACCTCACTTCTTAGTAAAGTTGGTACCATTGGTACTATTGGTACAGTGGAGAATCAAAGGATAGGGCAGTGAATGGATGTATGGCCTGCCCACAGTCACCTCTGTTCTGAGACTGACTGGAAGCTCAGCATCCTATTTAGGGGGCCTGAGATCTGTCAGTGGTCGCCCCTGTGCCTAGAGCAGAGGGAAGGACCATGATTAATGAACAGACATATTTCACACACATTTCAAGAACATTTCTTTAATGTAAGCCTCATGGCTCTAGATATCGTGAATATGCTAATGACTCCTAAAGTCCAATTTCTAATCCAAATGTTTCCCCTGTATTTGACACTTGTATATCCACCACCTAGCAAATATCTTTGAGCTCCTATTAACTAATGGACACTAGGCTAGATCTTGGATAAACAGTGATGAACAAATCCCCAGATTCCTATCCTCATGGGGTTAGGGATGGATACAGTTAAGCAAGTAAACTCACATAGGAACATATCCTTCCAAACAGTGGCCAGTGCTTTGGTGGAAAAGAGAGGGGAGTGGCAAGAGAAAACAGCGTGAGAGATGGTTTCACATCCAGTGGATGGGAAAGGCCGCTCCAAGGAAGTAACATCTGTAGTCTGGGACAGAAGGATGCAGAGGCATCCGAGACTGAGGCGGAGGGAATGATGGCTTTGACGTGGGAAAGAGCTGGAATGGTTGAGGGACCAGAAGAAAGGCAGTGTGGCTGGAATTTTTGAGTAAGTAAACTTTTATTTTTTTTTTATGCTGGCAATAAATTAAAGCAGTCAATTTGTTGGGAAGGGGTGTTGGGAGAGAAGGCAAATTGGGGGACTTGGAGCTAGTTTAAGGAGCCAGATTTATATATGAAAACTCCAGCTTTCTCTAAAACATGTAAATTCTGTCTGTATTATTATCTGTCATTTGATCAAGGAAATAGTTAAATACTTTCTCTAGGTAAGTATTCGAATATTATCTGAAAGTGAAAATGCTTTCTCTGAGTAATCTTGCTCAGTCATCTGATTGTAGGAGAACATTTTGTGTCGCACAGTTATTTGTGTGCTAGCTAACTTCTGGCCTGGGTTGTTTAGTATTCACAACAACTAATGAGATAGTTTGTGTGCTTGAAAAAGCAGAGTGGGAAAAACTATTACAATTTTATAATTAACTCTTGGTTCTTTGTAGTGTTCTCTTTGCTAAGATACTGTTATTAAAGAAAATAAGAGATTCTTATTTGTAAAGCCTAGTCTGATTTTTCCTAATTATTTAAAACCTTACTATGACTCATTAATGTGTTGCACCATCATTTTCAATTCATCCATAGTCACAACATTTTGCATTGCTATGTCTATCTTAACTGTCATTAAATTTCTTTGACCAAAGGATTTTGTTTTTATTTATTTACCAAGATTTATCCTTTTCTGTCTTGGTGTCTTCTATTTGAAGCTGTTTTTCACTATTTCAAGAGCATTAATTGGTAGAGCCCAGTATTTTTTCATTTTTTTAATTGGAATATAACTGCTTTGCAATGTTGTGTTAAAAGGGAGGTCCAAGAGGGAAGGGATATTTGTAAACAGAGCCCAGTTTTTAAGATCAGTGTAGTATGACTTAGCAATATAGTGGAAATAGCATTGGCCTTAGTGTTGGACAGACCTGGATGTGAATCCCAACCCCACTATTGACTTAGCTATGTCATCTTTGGTTAGTTCCATAAGTTTTAAAAGTAATTAATTAATGAATATTTCATTGTGCTGGGTCTTCATTGTGTGCCTGGGCTTTCTCTAGTTGTGGTGAGTAGAGGGTACTCTTGACTGCGGTGCGTAAGCTTCCCATTGCAGTGGCCTCTCTTGTTGCAGAGCTCAGGCTCTAGATGCACTGGCTTCAGTAGTCGCAGCTTGAGGGCTCAGTAGTTGCAATACACAGGTTTAGTTGCCCTGTGATATGTGGAATCTTCCCAGACCAGGGATCAAATCTATGTACCCTGCATTGGCAGGCAGAGTCTTACCCAATAGACCACCAGGGAAGTCCTAGTTACATAAACTTTTGAATCTTACTTTTTCATGTATAGAATGGACATAATGATCTCTTCCTCTCAAAGTTGGCTTTAAATGAGAGGATGACTGTAAAACATAGCATGTGCCTATCACTTGGTAGGTAGTCAACTGTGTATGTGGTCTCTGGCAGATCAGATCAGATAGACTACTTAGAATTGTATTTCAATGAACAGATATCGATTTGCATTGGTTCTTCTACCTTTGTATTCAAGGATACTTTTATTTCTCACTTGAAAAGTGTTAGTCTCTGCCATTCCCTTCATAGTAGTAGAGAACACAGTGTTAGTCACTGAGTCCTGTCTGAATCTGTGCAACCCCATGGCCTGTAGCCCGCCAGGCTCCTCTGTCCATGGGATTCTCCAGGCAAGAATACAGGAGTGGGTAGCCATTCCCTTCTCCAGGGGATCTTCCTGAATCTGCATTGTAGGCAGATTCTTTACCATCTGAGCCACCATGTTAGATTTCTCACTTGGGATAGAGAAAAAGTTGCTGGTGGCACAAGGCTGGCTGTGGCCAGGAGAGAGCAGCAGACTGTTTTGATCAGAATGCTCTACAACTGGTTGGGCTCCTAACTGAACGCCAGGCCAGAATTTAAGTAAAGGGTCCAAACCATGGGGAAGAAATTGTGGTTGGACGCTAAATTCAAAAGTGCAATTCAGGGTTATAATCAAGAAACCAGATCATTCATTCAAAAAACACTGACTAGAAACTGCCATGTGTTGGGCCCTGTGCTAAGCAGTGAATTCACTGCAGTGATCCAAACACAGTTTCAGGGTCTTCTGGTGTACAGGGGAGCCCCACAATGATACTGCAGTGAGGTAAGTGCTAGCATAATGTTGCTAAGCAGGAAAAGTGTGCAAGGGTCTGGGAGTTTGAAGGAGATAGGACCAGTTATACTTCCTGGAGAGGTATAGGAAGCACAGAATTTAAGAAACTCACACCTGAGCCAAGAATTAAATCAGTAGTTTAACAGTAATGATGATGGGAAGGTAAGTTGCAGGTCAGACAGTGAGAAATAGTTTCAAATGATGTTTCTGGTTCTTAAAGGGACCTTGCAAGGAAGCAAGGAAACAAGATACTTAGGTTGGTTCTGATAATATCTGTGGGATGCCGTCTAGAGGGCTGAACACTGCTCAGAGAACAGAGATGCTGCCTGATCCAACAGGGGGCTGAAAACTTGACCTTGTTTCATTAACTTGAAGTAGAAATGATATGAATGACTCTAGTGACCTGAAATGGTTCATATGTAATTTCTGTTGGATGTGGCCCCAAGCAGGATAAGATTTACCTTTTAATCAAAATTTTTGCTGATTTTATGGAACAGGAGAAATGGCAGTGAGCCACTTATTTTTTACCCCAGAAATTCCAGTGGACTGCTGTGCTTGGGAATAGTTTTGAAAGTTGGCTAAGTATTCTAAATCTTAGCTGGAAATCTCACCAAAGATTTTTTTGTGGTAGTTCTGGGGTCTCAGAAGTTATACAGATTGGGTTCTTCTGTTCACCGTGTCTGGCAATTTCTAACAGTACAGATATAGCATGAATGTGCCTCCAGATGCTGATATGTCTGTCAGAGAGCACATAGCTCATCTAAGGAGCTGGAGACAGTCATTTGTTCAGTTCTGCTTATTGTGTTTTGTGTGTTTGTGTCTGTGTGCTCAGTTGTGTCCAACTCTTTGTGGCTCTGTGTGCTGTAGCCTGCCAGGCTCCTCTGTCCATGGAATTTTCCAGGCAAGAATACTGGAGTGAGTTGCTATTGCCTACTCCAGGGGATCTTCCTAACCCAGAATTCCTAACCCAGAGATTGAACCGACATCTCTTGTGTCTCCTGGATTTGCAGGCAGAGTCTTTACCACTAGTGCCACTGGGAAGCCCTGATTATTGGCGTTGTATTAATTCCCTTTTCTTTAAAATGCACTCTCAGAAGACCCATTTCTGTGACTGTCTGGAAAAAGATGCAGCTGAGAGAGTTATGCTGGAGAGACTAGAAGTATTTGCCATCTTTTTCTGCAGCCAAGGTTTGCAAGCCAAGATTGATTTCCTAGTAAGGACTCATTTGAGAATAAGCAGCAACAGTGTCTTTTGTTGACATTATGATTTCAGAGTAATGATGTTCCAAAATTTTCTCAAGCACTGTACTATGGGAAAGTGAGGATTTATATAGGACATATTTTACCTACTTCACACTACCTATTGTTCCTTCAGTTTCCTATTCCTACAGTTCATAGACATAACTGTTTAAGTCAATGAAAGTCTGGAAATTATTTGCAGAGTGAGGCAGAAAGTTCTCACTGGTTCAGTTCAGTTCAGTTCAGTTGCTCAATCGTGTCCGACTTTTTGTGACCCCAAGAATTGCAGCATGCCAGGCCTCCCTGTCCATCACCAACTCCCGGAGTTCACTCAAACTCACGTCCATCAAGTCAGTGATGCCATCCAGCCATCTCATCCTCTGTCGTCCCCTTCTTCTTCTGCCCTCAATCCCTCCCAGCATCAGAGTCTTTTCCAATAAGTCAACTCTTCTTATGAGGTGGCCAAAGTACTGGAGTTTCAGCTTTAGCATCATTCCTTCCAAAGAACACCCAGGACTGATCTCCTTTAGAATGGACATGTTGGATCTCCTTGCCGTCCAAGGAACTCTCAAGAGTCTTCTCCAACACCACAGTTCAAAAGTTACTAAAATCTGTGACTGTCTTAAAAATCATCAGGGGATTTAAGAATCATTTGAGCACATTTCTCATTTCTGATTGTTGCATGGTAAACTCTGTTAATCTGGGTTCTTGTTGTAAGCCAGTATGTTTTGGGGTGATTTGTTTTGCAGCAATAGGTACCATTAACAGTGGATCTAACAGATGATGATGGGCAATGGGGTCTTGTTGAGCATTTAGTCTCAACTGGCCCAGGAGTAAGCTGGGAGATGTTATTTTTAAAAAGGTGAGTAGTTAGCAACAGATGAGGACCCTAAGGGTCTTTGCTGTCATTCTTTTATTAGGGCTTACCAGTGACTCCATACCATTTCTCTATTAATCCTGGAGCTCCCTGAATTTACTGATGATGAGCAGTGAGTGGAAGGTGGCAGTGCATAGAAACCTGGACCTCCTGCAGAGAGGAGGTCTTTTCATTTAGCTGTAGTCACCATGTTGAACATTAATGTCCCAAGACTTACTTATTTTATAACTGAAAGTTTGAACCTTTCGTACACAATTTATTTTATAACTGAAAATTTGAACCTTTTGTACACAATTTCTCTGGCAACCACCTGTTTGTACCTATGAGTTTGTTTGTTTTTTACACTCCACATATAAGTTAGATCATGCAATATTTTTTTCTGTCTGATTTATTTCACTTAGCGTAAATCCATTCATGTTGTCACAGACAACAAGATTTCATTCTTTTTTCACTCCTGAGTAGTATTCATATGTATACATGTATCTCACATCTTTATTCATTCATCTATCCATAGGCAATTAGATTGCTTCCATAGCTTGGCTACTATGAATAATGCTGCAGTGAACATGGGGATACATAAATATTTTTGATTAGTGTTCTTGTTTTCTTTGGATAAATACCCAGAAGTGGAATTACAGGTTCATAGAGTAGTTCTGTTTTTAATTTTTTGGATGAAACATCATACTATTTTCCATAGCAATTGCTGCAGAGACTTCTTTAATTCTGGGCTCCCCTCAAAACTGGTAGCCTAAGGGTTATTTGGTCAATGGATCAGAGCACACACCCAAATGTGGTATGAGTTCTTCCAATCCAAAACAAAGCTGAACTGCTTTCCAGGGCTTATAATTTCTATCCCCACAGGAAGTTTATGAGAATCCTCATTCCTTTACATCCATACCTATGCTCATTATTGCCACACATTTTAGTGTTTACCAGTCAGCTAGATATAAAAGAAAATCTCACTATGATGTTAATGCAATTTTACTAATTACTAATGAGGTTAAACTTTTTTACATATTTATAATTTTTGTTTCCTCTCTTTTGAGACATTTGTGTCTGAATATTATACATCTTTCTGTTGGGTTTTTACATTTTTCTTAAAGCTCTTTTGATGCTATTTCTGTATTTTCGGTAGAACCCTCCTTTGCTTGCTTTCTTTTGGCTAGAAGGAAAATGGTGAGCTTATGTGAAGAAGATTCTCATATCAAGGGGTCCCCTGGATATTTTTCTGGCTGCTATTTTCCCTCTCCATGAACCTCTTGCATCATTGAAAACTGGTGAACTTTGCCCAGGACTCTCACCTCACCATGTGTCCCATAGGTTGCTTGAAGAGTGGAGGTAGGGGATGGCTGAGGGTGAGAGTGTGCAGGGAGAGGCACACTCCATACCTTGATCCCTGGAATCTTCTATTTCTCTGTCGTCCAGTCACTATTTCAAATGTTGCATTGAAGCTGTGTTCCTTCCTTTGAGGGCTGCTGGTTCTTAATCTGTGTCTGCTATTCTCCTTGTTAAGTTTGGAGTGGGCAAGGGCCTGTGTTCTGGCTTCATTCTGCCATTTTACCCTGGGAGTTTCAAGGCAACTTTTAAAGGCTGCCCTTGCATTCATTTTAAACTGATTTTCTCAGGGTAACAGTGTTGGAGAAAAGATTTATCTACCCTTGACTCTGTGTTTCTCTAGGAGGGCCCATTGTAGCAAGATGAGCCCTGCTGGAAATGGATTTAGCACATGCCACAAAAATGAAACTTTTCCCTCCCCCACAACTGAGAATTTCTAGCCTGAATCCCTACTATAAGGCAGATATCTTACTCCCAACATTTAGGAATAAATTCAGATACTTCTGACATTTTTCTTACACATTTCAGTAAAATTTAGGATTTTTATTTTTAAAATTTATTTAAAAATTAAAACAGTTTTATTTATTTTAAAATATTTATGTTTATTTTTATTCTTACAATTTTCTTAATATGAGTGTTATAAATTTGGATATAATTTTCAGGGTTTTCTATTGAATTTGTCATTTAGGTACACACAACTTAGAGTTCTTCTTTTGATTTCCTTGTTAACCTGAAAATTTAGGATTTTTAACAGCACCTTCCACAACTTTATTGTCCCTGGAGTTACCACTAAGGTTTACTTGTGGAGAGGTTCAAATTCCATCCCAAATAGGTAGGAGAGTTCTGCGTGTCTAGGTCTTTGTTGCTATCCCCCGAGAAAGGGCTTTTCCTGTGGAGCCTCTGGCTCTCCCATCCTGGCCAGCATCCACAGAATTGTTACCCAGTTGTTACCCATCCAGTCTTTAGCGTCATGGTACAAGCCTGTATTCTCTCATACCTGGCTATGTGAATTAGCTTTTTATTGCTGGATAACAAATGACCACACATCTAGTGGCATATGGACTGCACCCTGCAAGCCCGCAAGCCCTAGAACTGCCCAGCTGTAAGACTGAAAAAAGAGCTGGGAGTTAGCAATGGAGACATCATGGTTTATTGGATGGGGCTCTTACATGTCTGAAGTAAGTTCCTGAAGCAACACTCCACCATCTATAGCAGATTACAGGCAGATCACGGCAGCAGTCTCAGTCTTCTCTAGCTGGGGGAAAGAGAGGTTACCACTTACAGGTAGGACTGACATTAGGATGGGGCTTCCCGGGTGGCTCAGATGGTAAAGAATCTACCTGTAATACAGGAGATGCAGGTTTGACCCCTGGGTCAGGAAGATCTCCTGGAGAAGGAAATGGTAACCCTCTCCAGTATCCTTGCCTGGTAAATCCCACGGCCAGAGGATCCTGGCAGGCTCTGTCCCTGGGGTCAGAAAGAGTTGGACATGACTGAGTGACGTAACACTTTCTGGCTCATTGATTACCAGGGAAATCAGCAGAGGGGCATGTCCCTCACCTCCCCTTTGATAAACTATCATGGTGGAGACGTTCTGATCAAGGATTAGAACAACCACCAGCAGGGGCAGATGGTGGAGGGGAGTTACTGATGCGGCTCTATGATTAAGAAGGAAGGTCAGCTAGGAGGGTAGGGTGTAGGTGAAGCAGGAACTGGTTGAGCATGGGGTGTACAGAGGGCAAGAGAATAGCCATCTTGAGTGGCCTGTTTGTACAAGATCCATGTATTATCCAACAATTTCTATGACTCAGAAGTCCAGGCACAGTTTAGTTGGGTCCGCTTTTCTATGTCTTCCAAGGCTGAACTCAAGAGGTCAGCCAGGCTATATTCGCACCTGGAGGTTCTGGGGAAACATTTGCTTCTATGCTCATTCAGGCTGTTCGCAGAATTCATTTTCTTGTGGTGTTATGACTGAGGTCTTCATTTTCTTGCTAGCTGCTGGCCAGGGGCCACTCTCAGCATCTAGTGCTGCCCTGGGTGTCCTTGCCATGTGGCCCTCTCACAGGTCCTCCTCAAACATGGCTGTTTTCTTCTTCAAGGTGAATAGAAGAAGCTCTCACTTCCAATCTCTCCCTACAGGGAAGGCCTTTTAAAGGGCTCACCTGGTTATGCCAAGGCCATGCAGGTTAATCTCCTTCTTGATTAACTCAAAGTCAACAGATTAGGCACCTTAATTACATCTTCAAATTACCTTCACTTTTATGATACGAGATAGCATAATTCCAGTTGTAAAATTTCATTATATTCACAAATGTTCCCGACACTCAAGGGAAGGAGAGAATACAGGGCAGACACAAGGGGGTGTGAATCTTGGGATTAATCAGAATTCTGCCAGCTACACTGTGGGACCCTCAGGGCTGTAATTCTCTCTGCTAACTTCTGTGTCTCTTGGCATCTGAGGCATAGGAAGTTCAGATGCTTTGCTATGCCACTCAAGGACTGGGAGGAAACTTAGGGCTCTTTCCAGGCTTTCCAGACAGCCCACAATTTTACCTGGGGGGTTTCTTGGAGAAGGCAATGGCACCCCACTCCAGCACTCTTGCCTGGAAAATCCCATGGATGGAGAAGTCTGGTGGGCTGCAGTCCATGGGGTCGCTAAGAGTCGGACACGACTGAAGCAACTTAGCAGCAGCAGCAGCAGCAGGGGAGTTTCTTACTGAGGTCTGTCTCATATCCTTAGTCTTAAAGGAAGAACCACCTCCCTTTTATCCCACAGGTCCCTGGCTGGGCAGGACAAAGAACAGAACTCTCATATAATTTCTAATTTTTTATTTTTTTGCCTTTTCTCCAAACTCTTGCCACCCTCTCCAATCCGCAAAGGTTTATTTGTTCTCCTCATTGGTGAATGGGGAAGGGATGGAAGAGGTGGATGGTTAAATAGTTTTCCAAATCTATTGCTTATGGCAGGACCTCAACTCTGTAAGTTTAAAAGCTAAAAATTAACTTCTTTTGTTCCTATTTGAATTTCAATGATGGTCTAAGATTTCCTAGGGCAGCAGAGGCCAGGATTAGTTTAAAGAGGTGGTGGGAGCTATAGGGTAAACAAAGGGATTGCAAGGGTGTCTCAAGGCTCCCCTTTCCCTGTTATATATGAATTAATACTTCATATACACAATAGTTCTCAAAACAGTCTAGGTTTTCTGAATCATCTTGAGAATTGGATTAGTTCCATGTTAATTTTTATGCCTCATCTACTGTTTTCTTTATCTATAAACATTTCCTCCTTCTCTAAGCAGGTGGAAACCCCAGAGAAGGGAAAATTGAAATGGTTCTAGAAATTAACAAAATGTTAATTAAGTTTCCCCTTGCTGAGGGGAAAACTGAATTTGGCAGTGTTTCAGAGAAAATAAAGGACTCATGCTTATACTAATTAAGGGTATTACTCAAGTGAAATAACTGGAAGTCAATATAAGCCCCAAAGCTTAGTAAACATAAAGAATGGTGCTGGATTGGAATCAAAGTAAATGGGTAATAGGATGTGTCTAAAAAGCAGTTGATAATTCTCACCAGAATAGTAGTGTTAGGATAATTTTACACTCAACTACTAACCACCAATTCCCTCCATCCCCACCCCCAATACCCAGGTTTGATTGTAGTGTAAATAATATGCTAATTTGCTGTATTAATGCAACTGATGGAAAAATCTCAAAGGAGAACCTAGGTTGGCCTGCCTCCTTAAAGCCAGATGGGGGCACCTTGTCAGGCTACTAATTCACCAGGCAGAGCTTCTGGGGTATTGACTTTTCTTTCTCATTCTTTCTTCCTGACTGCCCTTTTCATGTTCTTTTGTCTCATTTTCAAAGGCTTAGGACTATCTCAGACAAAGTCTTTCTCATTTTCACATAGCTCATATCAGAATGCTCATTTCCTACTTTTTAAATTACTTCTTTTTCTGAATTTATCTTTGCTTAACTTGGGTCGTAATACTTTTTTTTTTTTTTTTTGGTGAAGAACAGAGGCCCAGCACCTACCATGAACACCTAGAATGCAATAGCTGCTCATATTGTTGATAATATGAACACATCAAAGAAATATTTATCTACTTATCTGTCTAACTCCCACTAGACAGTGACCACTTTGAAGGTAAGGATCTATTTCACCCATTTTTGGATCCCTAGTATCAACACAGTACCTGGCACATAGAAGTTCTGAAGCAAACTGTACCAAATAAATCAATAATAACTAGAGGTTTACTGATGTGTCTTACCACACTGCAGAAGAATAATAAGCTCTGATGTTATAATTGAAGAGTAGAGTACCATAGACGTAGGTAAGGAAAGGCTGACGGGTTGGTTTTCCAACTACTGGGAAATTGAATGGAAGAAAGATGCAATGAGGAATAATTTTTAAGAAGCCACAGGTGTGACCTCTCCCTTTCTGAGATGGTCCACACTCCGTCTATGGACTGTGTATCTATCTCAATCAACTTACTTCTTACCTAAAAAAGAAAGAAAGAAAAAAGAGAGAAAGAAAAAAGAGAGAAAGAAAAAAGAAAGAAAGGAACTACAGGTGAATGTTCTCACTATGTAGTCTTTATGAAGTCAAGCTTATTTCTTATTCGAAACAGAGAACAAACACATCCTCTCTTTCCTTAAGATAAAATACAAACTTGAAATGGTCTCTCAAAAATCATTATGAAATCTTTTCAACCAAATGGCTGCAGGGAATTGAAACTGAGATGATGTCTGAGTCAGACGGTTGGGATAATTTTCATTAGCAGGACTACTTGTGCCACTGCTGATTTGGTAACGACCTCAGAGCAAATCTCATTTATTCCCAGGGTGGATGACCTTAATTTGTTTCAGCCAAAAACGAACAAAGAAATGATGAAGAACAGAGCCTGTTTCTTTCTCAGTGGTACGCTCAGGTTTGAAAATAAAATGAGATGATGTCTTTTTTTTTTTCTTCTATGTTTGCCTCAAAATTTTCCAAGCTCTGTCCTCTTTTCTCCACCTTTGTCCGTAGTGTCTCATACATTTTAATTAACTGGATATAGTCACTTTTCCCTGCCATGTTAACCTGATAAAGTCTAATTCTCTTGGATAATTCTAGATTAACTAATGTGGTAATTAGTTGGATTCCATAAGTGCCATATTTTTGTTTTTGTCAATCCATTCTTCCAAATTGAAGCAACATATCCAATTTGAGCAGTATCTCAATTTCTAGGAGGTAGTGTTATACCTTTTTAAGACAGTAAGTTTTAGACGCAGTCATAATCACACAGGAGACTTAACTCCTAACTTTGTTAGTTACTCCAAGGTGTGGGGCTAGGAATGTCTTTTTTAGTATCTCCTGATTTAGCAAAATGTAGGAAAGAAACTGCTACATCACAGGAATTATTTGAGATTTAAATAAGTTAAGAGACCTCCCTTAGTAAATATTTTCTTCCAAGTAAACACTTTTAGCTATACTGAAGTTTAATGTTGATTCTCTAATCTTACTTTTAAAGACCCTAGTTAATGATTAGTCTTCTTTTTGGGGGGAGTGGGGTGGCCATACTGTGAGGCATGTAGGATCTTACTTTCCTGACTAGGGATCGAACCTGTTTTTCCTGCAATGGAAGCTCAGAGTCTTAACCATTAGACTGCCAGGGAAGTCATGGTGACCAGTCTTAGCATCAATAAATGTGAGAATAGTTATCAGTAAGGAATTTTGATTTTGTGACCTTTAAAATTAATATTTTTGTGACATAATTCTACAATCTGCAGATTAAGAGAGTTGAAAGTGACAATCCATATTTATTGCAATACTTTATTTTTCTGATGAAAAAAATATAATTGAACAGGAGTTGATTGTCTTGAGGAAGATCACACAGACAGTTAAGTCAGGAATAGATTCATGGATTTCCAGTTGGGGGATAATACACCACATCCAGTGATTTCTCACTTCTGGCTCCCCCTTTTCTACTAAGTTTATAGCAAACTCATTAGCCTGGCATTCAGTGTCTTTCATAATAAAGCCTCACGTTCATGCGTTTACTCAATGAGCATTATTGAGTGCATACTATCTGCCAGGTCCAGATGCTGGGAATGTAACAGTGAACTAAATATAATCTCTGTCATCACTGAGTTTATATTCCAGTTCAGTGGTTCTCAAAGTTAGTCAGGGAACTTAAGGGGCTTCGGGAACTCTCTCAGAGTGTCTGCAAAGTAAAGATTGTTTCCATAATAATACTAAGATGTTATTTGTCACTTTCACTCTCATTTTCTTTTCTTATGTGTATATAGTGAAGTCTCCCAGAGGCTATCTGATATGTGATATCACAACAGATTGAATGTAGAAGCAGATGTGGGAGTCTAGCTGTCTTTCATTAGGCCAGATATTAAGGAAAATTGCAAAAATGTGAAACAATGCTATATTTTAATGACTTTTTGTGAACATTTTTTTCCATAAAAATGTTCTTTACATTAACATGGAATGGGTTTATTTTTGTTATTTTAAAGTGATTACATAAATGTTAAAAATTTTATCAATTAAAAAAATTAAAACATCTTTATTAGGGTGTAATCGATATACAAAATATCACATATATTTCATGTATATAATTTTATGAGCTTGGATATATGCATACACCCATAAAACCATCACCACAATCAAGGTAATAAATATATCTGTGACCACCAAAAGTTTTCTCGGCACCTGTCTTGTGGTAAGAATGCTATGCTATGCTAAGTCGATTCAGTCGTGTCCGACTCCGTGCGACCCCATAGACGGCAGCCCACCAGGCTCTGCCGTCCCGGGGATTCCCCAGGCAAGAACAGTGGAGTGGGTTGCCATTTCCTTCTCCAATGCATGAAAGAGAAGAGTGAAAGAATACTTAACATTAAATCTATACTCTGAAAAAATTTTAAGTGCACAGTGTAGTGTTCTTAATAGTAGACATGTTATACAGCATATCTCTATAACTTATTTATCTTACATAACTAAAACTCTATACTCATTCTAATACAGTTTGTATTTATAGATATATCCTTCATAAACCAAAGCTTTTTGGGGCCTTAAATAATTTTTAAGGATGTAAAGGAGTTGCTGAAACCAAAAGGTTGGAGAACTGAAATTCTGGTTATTCTAGAAAATAAACAGATATCAGAGTTGACACAATCAGATCATGACAAAGGTCATGAAAAAAATGCAGCAAGGAAAGGAAATAGGTCAATTGGGTGATCAGTAAGGATCACTGTCTACAACCTGTGCTCTGAATCACTTAAACTTTTTTGAACACAATCCATGCTTTTCTCCTTCTAGCCTTTGAAATGCTGTTCTTTCTGCCTGTTTTGTCTTTCTCTCCACTTTTATCTATCAAAATTCTATTCTTCTTTAAGGCCCATTTCAAATGCCACTTGAGCCACACTATTCCTTCCCTCTTTATCTTCTAACAGAGGTGACTTGTCTTCCTTTTTTTGTTCCCAGGCTCAACAATAATATTTTGAACTTGTGACACTCTAAATTTTATAATAATTTTATGCTTTGTACAAATTTGCAGTTTAGTGTATACCACTCATGTTCTTCTTAGGTTGATGAAACTTCTTAAAGTTGGGGACTGCTTCTTACCTACTTTGAATACAAACCTTCCCTGTATCAACAAGGCTTAAGTTCAGCAATAACAGAAAACCTCTAAATAATAGTGGTTTCATCAGGATAAAAATGCATTGTTTCTCATTTAAGTCAAAACATAGGCCATCCAGGGCTGGAGTAGTGACTTATGCTCTAAAAGTCTTCAGATTGCAGGTTTCAACCAAGAATGTGGTCCTCAGCCTCCAAATGGCAGCATCTCTCTCAGGAGGAAGAAAGGAGAAAGAGGCAAAGATGAGATAACGAACAATAAGCACCAGTCCTTAAGGAAGGTTCCTGGAAACCGCTTTGTAGAGTTTAGTCATGTGCATGCCTAGCTGCAGGGGAGGGTGGAAATGAAGTCTTTGTTTTTGGTGCTCTTGTGCTCAGCCATAGCTAGAAGGGAGCACAGATATTGGGGAACAACTCTGTGTCTGTGATACTCCCCAAAGTGTCTCCCATAGGCACAATTCCAGGTAAAAGCTTAAAATGAACTTCCTGCAAGTAAGTAATACTGAGACAGTGAAGGACAGGGAAGGCTTGTGTGCTGCAGTCCATGGAGTTGCCAATAGTTGGACACAACTTGGTGACTGAATAACAACAAAAAATACTGAGATCCCATCTCAGAATTATTTGTTGTATAATGAATTCAGGGGGACTTTTACTCATCAAAAATTTGCTTTCTCTAAGGGAGGTATTAAAAATGTTTAAGAAATCACTGACTCAATGGACATGAATTTAAGCAAACTCTGGGAGAAAGTGAAGGATAAGGAAGCCAGGAGTGCTGTAGTTCATGGGGTCATAAAGAGTTGGACATGAGTTAGGAACTGAACAACAAAGGAAACTCTACAATCTGTCTTTTCAAACTTAATTGTTTTGGGGCTCACCAGTTCACCTGTAGGGACTTCCCTGGTGGCTCAGACGGTAAAGTGTCTGCCTACAATGCGGGAGACTGGGTTCAATCCCTGGGTTGGGAAGATCTCTTGGAGAAGGCAATGGCAACCCACTCCAGTACTCTTGCTTGGAAAATCCCATGGACGGAGGAGCCTGGTAGACTACAGTCCCTGGGGTTGCAGAGTCGGACATGACTGAGCGACTTCACTTTCACTTTTCACTTTTCAGTTCATCTGTCACTGCTATTAGACTAGGAAACTACTTTTATTAGAACCTCCCAACTTGTTGTTTTCACCATTTCACCTTCTCCTGCTTGCTCTTCCCAGTGGTGATAAAGACTTCACCAAACACTTCCTTGCCAAAAGTGTTGCCAGGCTTCCTGGTATAATGTGATGCTCTTGTACCCAAGTCTCTTCTGTAGTCCTATCACAGAGAAAATAACCTTCAGAAGAATCCCTTGACATTCTGCTCAAGTTGTTAGGTTAGTTTGCATATTTGTTTCACATAAAAGCAGATAAAAATTTAATAATTTCAAGGTACTAAAAATATTGGGGCTTTGAAGCAATGTACATTGGTTTTCCAATTTCTTCTCACTGCGTGTAGGTCTTTGCAAATGATAGTGCCTACCTTTGTGTTTTGAGTCTTTGCATATTTATCTCCAAAAAGG
Organism: Bos indicus; assembly: GCF_029378745.1. NCBI lineage: Eukaryota > Metazoa > Chordata > Mammalia > Artiodactyla > Bovidae > Bos > Bos indicus. The sequence goes on along the minus strand of NC_091762.1, from coordinate 66,734,284 downwards.
TTTCACTGGAATCTACAGAAACATCCTCTGACACACTTCTGCCCCGCTCCTCCACACCTTCCTACACATGTTTACTTCTGGTGATTAGTGCTTTCAGAAAATAGTCACTCCTCCACAAAAATATCTGGGATTTTTACACAATTGAATTTATACTTAAAATGCTCCATCTGGACACACAAAGCAGTCTATGGTCTTTAAATATAAAAACTTGTAGTTTTTTTTAAAAAAAGATTATCTTTAAAACATTTATTTTTAATTGAAGGATAATTCTTTTACAATATTGTGTTGATTTCTGCCATACGGCAAAATGAATCAGCCATAGGTATACATATGTCCCCTCCCTCTTGAACCGCCTCCCACCTCCTCCCACCCCTCTAGATTGTCACAGAGCCCTGGTTTGATTTCCTTGAGACATACAGCAAATTCCCACTGGCTATCTATTTTACATAAGGTAGTGTGTATGTTTCCATCCTCCCGCCGCCCCTGTCCATAAGTCTGTTTTCTATGTCTGTGTCTCCACTTCAGCCCTTCACATAGGTTCATCAGTATAATCTTTCTAGATTCCATATATATGTACTAATATGTGATATTCACTTTTCTCTTTCTGACTTCACTCTGTATGACGGTCTCTATGTTCATCCACCTCATTAGAACCAACTCAAATGCATTCTGTTTTATGGCTGAGTAATATTCCATTGTATATATGCACCACAGCTTCTTTATCCATTCATTTGTTGATGGACATCTGCTGCTGCTGCTGCTAAGTCGCTTCAGTCGTGTCTGACTCTGTGCAACCCCATAGACGGCAGCCCACCAGGCTCCCCCGTCCCTGGGATTCTCCAGGCAAGAACACTGGAGTGGGTTGCCATTTCCTTCTCCTATGCATCAAAGTAAAAAGTGAAAGTGAAGTCGCTCAGTCGTGTCCGACTCTTAGCGACCCCATGAACTGCAGCCTACCAGGCTCCTCCGTCCATGGGATTTTCCAGGCAAGAGTACTGGAGTGGGCTGCCATTGGGTTGCTTCTATGTCCTAGCTATCATAAATAGTGCTGCAGTGAACATTGGGGTGAAAGTGGAAGTCACTCAGTTGTGCCTATACAGTCCTGGACTTCTGTAGGCCAGAATACTGAATTGGATAGCCTTTCCCTTCTCCATGGGATTTTCCCAACCCAGGGATTGGACCCAAGTCTCCTGCATTGCAGGCAGATTTTTTACCAGCTGAGCCACAAGGGAAGCCCAAACATTGGGGTACATATATCTTTTTCAGTTTTGGTTTCCTCAAGGTATATGCCTAATATTGAGATTGCTGGGTCATATGGTAGTTTTAGTCCTAGAGAAACTTGTAATTTTAAGATGTTTGGAATTACCCCAGAGGTTAGTTCTTTGAAAAAGTTGAATTGAAAGTGAGAACTTATTAGAAATGGCATTTACTGTGTTTTTTTAATTTGATTTTTCATTTCTACATGTATTATTCTCTTTGGACTGTACACTTCTTGAGGACTGCTTCTGAGTATGAAACAACAGTTATAAAGTGAAAAAAAAAAAAAAAGTTGCCTGTAGCTGACAGTGATGGTGACATGGGATTTGTTTTACCATGTGGCATGAAGCTTCCACAAAATAAAGAACACTACATAGGACTACAATTATTCATTGTGCACTATTCATTCATCTCACAGGCATTTCTTGAGCAACAACCAAGCAGTCTGCACTGTGGTAGATTCTAGGAGCCAGTGTTGAGCAATATCGATACCATCCCTGTCCTTATGGAATTGTACAGTACATAAGAGAAAGACAAGACAAAGAAGTAATAACTGTGAAATACAACAAGTGCTTGTTGGGGAAGCACGGATTGTTCTGGGAGCACTCGAGGGAGGCATTTACTCCAGTCACAGTCTTTATGGAGGCTTCACATACAGATAGTTCATCTGAGCCTCACAAAATCTTCTGCAATGAGTAGTACAGGGATTACTCTTCTTATTTACAGATGAGGAATTAGCCTCAGAAAGATCAGCAAGACTCAAGTTCCCATAGACCCAGACCTGGGCTTGTAACTCCTTCAATGCAATGCTCTCAGCACTACTCCTCACAGCAGCTGGAGTGCTGGGAATGTGAGCTTTGTGGTGTGAGGCAGATGCTCCCAGGCTTTGCAGTGCCCTTATCCCAAGCTTTCAACTCCCACTGGCATCAATTAATTAATTCTTGGCCTCTATTGCAGTTGCCTGGAAGTCATGCAAGTGTTTTAACCAGCATGGCTCTAAGTGCTCTTTAACTAGGGCTAGTAATCCAGTGTTCCAGCTGAGGACAGCCTTTAAAACTAGGAAAGAGGCCAGAGGCTCTTTCAAGCAGACACAAACTACAGAAGCTCAGCCATAAAGCCTTAGTAGAATGAGGCACCAAGCAACAGTCAGCTAGGTGGGCTTTTTTCCTGTCCTATTAAGGAGAAGTTAGGTTCCCCAAAGAGAAAACAATATTAAAATGCCCAGAGTTCATTTGGCTTTATGTTTAGTACCACTGAGTTGAATGGAGGAATGAACACAGCTGCTGGGCAGGACATTTTCCCTTAATGCTCTGTATTTCCACCTATACACTATTCCCTGATTATTCTGGAAAAATTTCTTTCTTACAATCTTTTGAACTCATTGAAAATTTTCAAGTGATATTAGAGTTTTACAGGAATAATGTGCTCTAGCAATAGCTCTGGCAAAATTGAGGAGTTGGTGATAATTTTTTCCTTGGTTTGTAGTGTAGTAGACATACTATGGAAGAGGGGGTGGCAACCCACTCCAGTATTCTTGTGTGCAGAATCCCATGGGCAGAGGAGACTGGCAGGCTACAGTCCATAGGGTCACAAAGAGTCAGACATAGCTGAAGCAACTTAGCACACACGTGTGCAGATATACCATGGGCTTTGGAGTCAACCTAAATTATCTCAACTCCTTCACTTTCTAGCTGTGTCATCATGGGAAAGTTTATAGACTTCCTTGAGCGTCAAAGGTTTCTTCAAATGATAGTTGTAAGGATTAGAAGAATGACATTTAATATATCTAGTACAGTGCCTGGTACACATGATTGGTCCTCAATGAATGGAAAATATTACTATGATGGTTAAAAATCACTTTTTTCCCTGGTAACTCAGTGTGAACTCCAGCATCTCTTCTAAGCCTGACTTTTCTGGTAATGTCAGTTCCTCTAGTCCTTTACTTTTACTATAAATATCTTATTTTGTGTCTTCCATAGTTAGGGCCTATGTGATTATTTAATCCACGAATACTCAGTAATATTAATTTACAATCTTGCTGGTGAGATAGGATGTTGGTAACAGATCTAGGCATAACAGGTGAACTGAGTGATGCAGACAATTGGTGCTATGGGATTTCATTTTTCTTTTTAACAACTGATTATCAGTTTATTAAAAAGGTTGACTTAGGCATAGGCAGTGGTGACTTCCACCTCGACTCCTGGCTCATTACTGATGGAAGTGATCTGCTTGACAATCTCAGGGCTGTGCAGGTCAATGAGTCGCTTGTGGATCCTCATCTGAAATTGATCCCAAGTCTTAGAACTTTCACCTCAAGGAATTTTTTCTCATAGTTATTCTGTCTTGGTGGGCCTCAGAGTCTGATCAGGTCCTTTCACTATCAGATTCTTTTCCTTCCTACCTCTCATCAGGTCAGCACATACCTTCTTCAGAGACTTCACATTGCGGCTGGTGAGGGTGATCCTCCACCTTTGGCTCCAGTGGAGTATTACCAGTGTCTTTAAAGGGCATGGCTGTGGTGTGGTTTCCTGACCAACTTGTTCCTCAGTGAGAGCGAGCACTGGGGAGGCAGGAGCAGGAGTGGGTGGCACAGGGCTCTGCTACAGCGGTGTCTGAGGCTTCCTCAAAGAGCATGGGATTTCTAAGAAAATATGACCATGGCCTGGGATTTCTGAGAACTTGCACAGACAGTCAATAATTATCACTTGGATAGGCCAGGTGGGGAATTCTGGAATCTGGAGCCAAACCTGGCTAGGTAGTGACAGCAGATAGAGAGATGAGAGATTGACTGACTTTCAGGTATTGATGGACAAAGCATGATGTTTCAGGGGTAATAGAAATAGATCAGAGTTCAAGCACATAACTGGCCAGGAGGTCAAGATTAAGCATCTAAACTGTCCCAATAGGTACGTTGCCCAGTGATGGGGACTTTGGGGAAGATAATATTCAAAAGTCAAAGAACATAGTCATGCACAGTAAGTCTTCTGCTGACTGAATTCCACTTCCTTCAGCAGGAGAATTGGGGAATTATCCCAATCCTTGAAGGTTTTCAGGGTCCAAATTGTGATGGTGGGGTGAGATAGAGACAGTGTAGATAATTCTAAAATTTAAGTGAATATGTGAATCTTAGGACAGTGCTTCTTAAAGTCTCTGGACCATCTGTTTTAAAATTGCCTGGGAGGCTTGTAATAAATACAGATATTTGGAACATCTGGGGGAATGGATCCTGAGGATATCCATTCTAAATAGGATATACAGAGAATTATGTACTTTAATTCTAAAGAGTACTGGATAATTCATATTAGATGCCAAACTTGAGAGCAGGTCAGAGAGTCCTGAAACAAAGAATCAGAGACCCCGTGAAGAAGTCAGACTTTTCTCACTCAATGGAAAGCGGTGTGCAGAAGGGCTGGTTATATGGAAAAGAAAACTGCACAAGTCTTTTGTCCTGACAGTAGGATTGCAAGTAGGATTTCAATTTCCAGTCTGGAGAGTTGGGGTTTCTGCAACAAGAAAGAAGACAGAGAATACCAAGAAAACGAAATAGAGCACAGAGACTGGAGATTGGGCAAAATATGATACAGGGTCTGACACAGGGTTGCCTGTTTAATGTCCCCCCTGCCCCTCAACTAACTAGCTGTGGGCTCCCTGAGGGCCCAGCTCATAACATCTTCATCCTTATTTCTTTTGCACTTGATATAGGGCCTGAGCTTCCTAGGTGGCTCAGTGGTGAATAATCTGCCTGAAATTCAGGAGATGCAGGTTCCATCTGTGGGTTGGGAAGATCCTCTGAAGAAGAAAGTGGCAATCCACTCCAATATTCTTGCCTGGGAAATCCCATGGACAGAGGAGGCTGGCAGGTTATAGTCCATAGTGTCACAAAAGAGTCAGACGTGACTTTGGGATTAAACAACAATGACAGCATAGGGCCTGGCACCAAGTTGGCTTTTAAATGTTTATTAAAGAAACAAATAAATGGACGATTGGACTAGTGGCAAAGACGATTTAATGCTGAGCTCTGGAATGTGGACTAGTTACTCAGTCTCCTGGCTCAGTTTATACATGGTCCTGGGAGTTGAGGTGGGGCTGCACTTGAAGTTTTGGAGTTGGATAGAGGAAGCAACTATGTTGACTCAAGACATAGACTGAACCTACAGTTAGGATAGTTTAGGACGTATTCTGGAAGAAAAGTGTGATTTGAATATGCTTTGAAGGCAAGACAGACATCATATGACTCAGTTCAATCCAACTCACTAAACATTAATTTGGCATCTACTCTGTGCAATGGATGAAAATTCAATTGTGAGTAAAATATAGTCCTTGTGCTGGAAGAGACTAAGAGATAAGAAAGGACCAAAATATAGTGTTACAGAGGATACTGAATTCCTTTTAGGGGTGTTAAAGGTCAACAGCTGCAGCAGCACAGGATTCAATCTCCACAGAAGCAGATGGCAAATGCCCTTGGCTAGTGCCAACTTGTAGTTGACATACATATATGCAATAGAATATTACTCCGGAATGAGTCTGAGTCAGTTGAACTGAGGTGGATGAACCCAGAGCCTGTTATACAGAGTGGAGTGTGCCAGAAAGAGAAAAACAAATATTGTATATTAATGCATTTGTGTGGAATCTAGAAAAAGCATACTGATGAATCTATCTTCAGGGCAGGAAAAGAGATGTAGATGTAGAGAACGGACTTGTGGACACACCCAGGGAAGGAGAGGGTGGGGTGAATTGAGAGAGTGGCATTGAAATATATACATTACCATACGTGAGACAGATAGGTAGTGGGGAGTTGCTGTGTAACAGGGAGCTCAACCCAGTGCTCTGTGATGCCCTAGAGTGGTGGGATGGGGGCAGGGGTTTGGAGGGAGAGTCAAGAGGGAGGGGATATATGTGTAATATATTTATGGCTGATTCATGTTGTTGTACGTTGTAAAGCAATTATCCTCCAATTAATAAAAAAAAAAACAAACAACTAATTGCTGCAGAGATACTAGTGATAAATAAGGGTTTAAGATAAGTACCATCTGAGTAAACTCTTTGCCTTTGAGTAGGCTCTCCATATCCAGAAGGTGTGTGAATACTAATGAAGAGATTCTCCAGGCTCAGGGAGGGCACTTTTGGTTTTCTCTTGTCTATTCTTCCCTCACCCACAGCTGGCCCTTGCTAGCTGGTCTGCCCTGAAAATGCAATGCAGTTCTGTGACCTGGAGGAAAGTTCACAGGTCCCAGAGCACAGGTGGGTCTGTGATGTTTATCTATTGACTAGCATGAACATTTTCTCTACTCTGAAGAGTTCTTCCTCAGATCAAAAGCATTATAAATGTGCATTATTTCGTAGGTCTCAAACACACCAATTGTTGAGAGCAGAGCCTGGAATTTGTCTTTTCACCAAATGGTGTACAGCCCTGGGATCAGGACTTAGAAGTCTTACCGTGAAGATTCTTATTATCAAAGTCCTAGCGTCATATTTTCTCAGTCAATAAATGTGTTAGAAATTTGTGTGAATTAAAATTAAAAAGACATCAAAACTGTTCTCTTTTTCCATTCTTTCACTTTTTCCTACCTACCCTTACACAAACCCAACAAAAAATATTCTCTGCCAATAAACTCAATGTTTATAGAATAACAGAAATGACTTATCATATGGTATGATTTTGTTGTGTTGTAATGACACTCAAGAAGAATGTTAGATCAAAAATAAAAACATCTGAGTTATGTTCTTTTTGATGGTGCTCACTAAATTGTGTAACTTGGGGGCAAATTACTTCAATCTTCCCAGCCTTAATTACTATAACATGAAGGGTTAGATTGGACTCTTATGTGTAATTCCTTTTAATCCTAAGAATCAAGGATTCTATAAGCTACCCAGCAGTGATGACATATTTCTTTATGTGAGGTGGAGAAACCGGCTTCCCTGGTGGCTCAGTTGGTAAAGAATATGCCTGCAATGCAGGAGATCTAGGTTCGATCCCTGGGTGGGGAAGGAAATGGCTACCCACTCCAGTATTCTTGCCTGGAAAATCCCATGGACAGAGGAGCCTGGGAGGCTACAGTCCATGCGGTCGCAAAGGGTCAAACATTTCTGAGCGTTTGAGTGTTATATAGAGAAACTGGAATGCTGCTCTGGAAAACTCTGTAAACCTTGTAATTCCCTGGCTGTGAGACCTAGGAAAGAACTCAGAACAACAGCAGAGACATCAATGGTTTACTGGACAGGGAATCTTATGCATCTGAAGCAAAAGGTTCTGGAGTATCCCACCATGTACAGCAGATGGCAGGCAGGACATAGCAGCAGTTTTCACTACTATGGGGAGAAGGAGGCTACCAGTTGTCAGGTTGGTTCCTCAGTTACTAGGGAAATCAGCAGCCAGGGCAGGGGGCAAGCACATAGGCAGTTACCTATTAGGCTCTATGATTAAGAGGGAAGGTTGATCAGGTGAGTAGGGTGTAGGTGAAGCAGGCACTGGTTGATCAGGGGATGTACAGCGAGCAAGAGAACAGCCATCTTGGGTGGCCTGACCACATACCTGTGTAACGAACACTTGTTGACTGCTTCATCAATGTCTATTTCTTCATTTCTCTAACAGTCTTCAAACTTTTTTCCCTTTAGGGATATGTTTTCCTTTGCTCAGCTACACATCTGGTGTGGAATGGACAACATATTTGGTAGATCCTGTAGGGCTGAAACCAACCAGTGTATCTCATTCCCTGGGTGAAGCAATTGGTTCCAGGATGGTTATATGGCCAGATTCAAGACAGTGATGGGGAGGAAATTCCCCTGTTTGCTGGAGGATCCTGGGAAGCAGGCTTCCATTTTCATTTGTGGGAAATAGGTGAAGAACTCCTTTTCTTTTGGCAAGGTGGAAGAGGTGAGATGTGGGATAACTGCTATTACAAGGGAAACTGAGAAGGGCAAGCTGTCATTCAGAGGGTAGGGCCCAGAGAATCCTAAAGGAGCCAAAGCCTAGGGACTCTGTGAAGTTCTGGAGAAAAAACCTGCCTTAAACTTCTGGCCTTTAAAAGACTTGTGAGCCAATGAAGTCATGGATTTAAGCCAATTCACACTAGTTTTTCTGTTGCCAGCAACTCAATACTAAATGTATTCCTGACTATTAAGCTTTTTACCCCCTGAAATTAAAATCTTGCTCATTTCTGAATTTTTATTATAGCCAACTCCTAAATCTCTACCCGTGAAAATTTGAAAACAACAAAAATGTAGGAAGAATCAGTGCTTGGCACACTGAAGTTGCTTTATAAATGTTGAATGAATGAAGTGAGAATAAATTAAAAGAAAAGATAATATTTTTTGGACTGGGAAGCGGGTAAAATTATTTTATAGAATTACTTTTCTTGGTAGGGGGCACATGCTAATGAAGAAAGGTATGCGAGATCATAAAGCTAAGCTGCTGGGCCACAACAGGCAAGAACTATCCTTTCTCTTCTCCTTTGAGATGTTGCTTAATGTTATGTTCTTTTTTTCCCTTGCAATTTACAATTCAGGGAGAAAGAAGGACCTAAAGTCCCCTAATAAATTTTGCTTCAATTGAGTCTATTGATTAATTTAATGGGTGTTTTATGGTTCTTGCAACAATCTCTGCACTCATGAAGTTTACTATTTAGTAGCAAAGACTCATAATCAATAATGATTACAAAGTTGATGAATATTATGAGAGAGGAAATATTGGGAATTACGCGAACAGAGCAAAGGGACCTAACCTCAACCAGGGTAAGGAAAGCTTCTTTGTGTAAATGATATTTAAGCCGAGATCTGAAGAATAAGTAGGTGGCAGTCAGATGAAGATGGACAGGGGAAATGTGTTCCATGTGATGACCTAATGAAAGCTGGGATAGAAACACAAGGGAAGACTTGAGGGCAGTTCAGAATAGATGAAGGGGAGACGGGAATGGTGAGATAAAGCCAAGGGAAGCACTACGTTTTGCAAGTCTTTGAAGGAGTTGGTGGAGGAAGGTCAAGTGAAGGAGTTGGGGCTCTGTTTAAAGGAGAGTGGGAGGCTTCTCGGAGAAGGCAATGCCACCCGACTCCAGTACTCTTGCCTGGAAAATCCCATGGACAGAGAAGCCTGGTAGACTATAGTCCATGGTATCGCAGAGTCGGACACGACTGAGCGACTTCACTTTCACTTTTCAGTTCATCTGTCACTACTATTAGACTAGGAAGCTACTTTTATTAGAACCTCCCAACTTGTTGTTTTCACCATTTCACCTTCTCCTGCTTGTTCTTCCCAGTGGTGATAAAGACTAATGAGAGTGGGCAGTATTCATGGCCTGGTGTGAACTCTCGCAATTGTTCCCTCTAATACTTTTATAGTCGCTTAGTCAGAAGGCAGTGGCAACCCACTCCAGTACTCTTGCCTGGAAAATCCCATGGATGGAGGAGCCTGGCAGGCTGCAGTCCATGGGGTCACTAAGAGTCGGACTCGACTGAGCAACTTCACTTTGACTTTTCACTTTCATGCATTGGAGAAGGAAATGGCAACTCACTCCAGTGTTCTTGCCTGGAGAATCCCAGGGACGGGGGGAGCCTGGTGGGCTGCCGTCTCTGGGGTCGCACAGAGTCGGACACGACTGAAGTGACTTAGCAGCAGCAGCAGCAGGGAGGCTTCTGGTGGGTTTAAGCAGAGAAGCAAGAGAACTAGATTGGCATCCAACTTGGACCACGTGTGGCGCAGGGTCCTAAGGGCCCTCCTTTTAGCCCTGCTCCTCTGTGCCTCTGCACTGTTACCTCTACTTCCTCTCTAATTGTTGTCTCTTTCCTTTTAAAACACTGAAAAAAATAAACTGGGCACTGTTTGTTCCCAGAACTGCTTACAGCACTACCTTCGTAGGCAATTTGTTTTTCCTGGTAAATCCAATTCTCCCTTTCTTAATTATGGTTTGGGTGTTTGGTTGCTGTGACCTGTAATTCAGCACTGATTTTCAGCTTTAAATCTTCACAGTGGGGTCCAGCAGGGCAGGCACAGACTCTTCTGGCCTTGTCAGTGACTGGCTTTCCTTGGAAAGAAGCTGCCCATGTGTTCAAGCTGTGGCCCTGTTTTGGGTCTTTGGTGTATCCAAAGCATACCTAGCTTGTCTCTCTGAGGCATGTGACCACACTTTCTGACTCACAGATATCTCTGTCCTTGGTTCTTCCAATGGTTCTCCATACCACAAATCTGAATTAGCCTCCGAAGGTATAAATCAAAGTCTTCAGTCCCCTCTTACACCTGTTGTATGCACCCCAGGGCAAACACATTGCTTTGCTTTGTTTCCTTCTACTAAAGCAGTGGCCCCAATTATTTTGATACCAGGAACTGGTTTCCTCTGACTGCAGGTGGGGGGGATAGTTTTGGGGTGATTCAAGTGCATTACATTTATTGTGTACTTTATTTCTATTATTATTATATCAGCTCCACCTCACATCTTCAGGCATTAGATCCCGGAGGTTGGGGACCACTGCTCTACGGGGTTGAGCCTTCTTTCAGGATCTGATTGTAGATTCCTGGAGGGCAGGGACCTCTGACTGCATCTCGAGCTTTGTATATAGTGAATGCTGGATAATACCAGTAGAATGACTGAAAGAGAAAAGACATTAAAAAGTTCTAGTCTGGACTGGATGGTTATCAGAAACAGTGATTTGCTGAGAAGACACTGGCAGCTGGGTTGGAAAATGGGAACACCTGTGTTTGATAATTTGATAATCCTTATTGATTGATAACCGTAATCATTGCTCTGAAGTCTACTTAGGACCTGACTTACTGACTGAGAAGGATTTGCACTTCTCAACAGGAAGGACACTACTCAACAGAGATGGTGTCCACAGGCCTGTACTGGGCAATTCCTCCCCTGAATCTCCAGTATTGTTGAAAGGTTCCAATGAGATAATCCATATAAAGTGCTTGGGAGAATACCAAGGATTAGTGAGCAATCAGGTTCATGCTTTTGTTGCTTATTATGGAGGTTGTGATCATTACAGAGAGCAGCCTGGCTCTGTGGATGGAGCTGGAATCATCCTTCCTGAAAGGTGGTAATCCTTCCACTTATTTGCTGAGCCACTGATTTCTGCAACAATGATTTATTGAGTGTTTAAATGTGCCAGATACTAATTCTACCCAGCTGAAACAGGTATGTAAAGGTTGCTTTATTTTCAAAGATTTTGGTTTCCTCTTGAGGCATATCCTTTTTTCAGAAAATAGTTGCTGAGTATTAATTAATGAAGTGGTCACCTTTCACGTGTGGATTTAGGGCAAAGGGAGATGACATTGAGGGGGTAATACATAGGTCTTTCTGCTTTACCATGACTAACTATTATCTACCCTGGTTCTGCTTATTCCTATTTTTTGTAGTGCCACATTTAGTTTATTTTGGCCACACTGTGAGGCTTGTGGGATCTTAGTTCTCTCTCAGCAGTGCAAGTGCAGAGTCCTAACCACTGGATCCTTAGGGAAGTCCCTATTCCCATTTTTTGCTTGATTTTTCTCAAAGCACATTTCACTATCAGACATATTGTATATTTTATTAATTGAGTTGTTTATTGTGTGCTTCCCTTCACTAGAGTATGAACCCCACAAGGGAAAAGCTTTTGTCTGTTTTGTTCTATGCTGTATTCTCAGCTTGGAACTGCGCCTGACACGTGTCCTAGAACTATTTTGTTGAGTGAATCTGCCCCACCTTTGAAAGCTCCATCTTATACGCTGGTTTTGCCATGCTTTCCCTAGACTCTTCTCTAGGGCTGGAGTTGTCTGGTAGGATATCTGACTCTTTTGCCTTGTTTGTCCTGCTCTTTGGTGCTTTGCAAAAGACACTTTTGAGGTTTCTAGATATCTGGAAAAGAGGAAAGATAGCATCTGGCCAGTAGTTCACTAACCATCTTGAAGATTTTATTCAGATGAGAGCTGTCTGCTTTATTTCAGAATCCATCAGGAATAATTCTCATGTGGAAATGATAACTGCTCTAACACGTTTATTATGTACTATACCAAGTGCCTTACCTACCTTTTTCTCACTTCATTCTCACAACAAATCTATTATTATTAGTAATAATAGTAATATTATCAGTAATAAATATCATCAGTAAATAAATATTATCAGATAATAAATATTATCAGTAATAAATCTAATATTATCAGTATTATCTAAAATTTTACAGGTGAGAAAATCAAAACAGACTGATTAAGAAAAGTAAAGGTCACACAGCTAGTTAGTATCCTTACTGGAATTTGAACCCTAGTCTCACTGACTGAAAAGCTTATCCACCAACAACTAGGCTACCCCTAGGCTGTTTGGAGTTCCTATTACGGGCTTTGTTTTATATTTATGCCAATTTTTTTATCTTAAAGAAAGCAAACTGACTTGATTTCATTGATTCCTGAGACCAGTGGCTGTCCTGCCTTGCAGATATTCTTTACCTTGGCAATAGCAAGAGCATATTTTAAATAACAAAGGATGGAATATAAGGTTTTATGTTAAAGATCACTGTAGTACTTCCAGCAATGTAACTGGTAAGATAGATACATAATGCTTGTTTCAAAACAATGTGTATTTCAAAATGATGTAGAACAGAAGTTCTCAAACTTTATTTAGAGTGCATAGAAGGAACAGCTTGTAGAACTTCAAGCATTTGAGCCTTCCTCCCAGAGACCCTGGCTCAGCTGATGTGGGGAAATTAAGTTTTTAATAAGTCAGATGACTTTGATGTCAATGGTCCTTGACCACAGTTTAAGAAACACTAATATGGAAACATCAGGAAAGAAAAATAGAGTTGAGGAAACCTAATATATAGCCTCAGAAAGGGGCTAATATATAATACCAACCAATCTATAATATCAAGAGCCTCAGCATGTCCCAAACATGCTTCAGATCTCTTTTGCATGTGAACTTGATAGGTTCCCTGAGAATATTGTAAAGATAATTTGTTGATCAGTCCTTAGAAAGTGAAAGTGAAGTAGATCAGTCGTGTCCGACTCTGCGACCCCGTGGACTGTAGCCTACCAGGCTCCTCCATCCATGGGATTCTCCCAGCCAGAATACTAGAGTGGGTTGCCATTTCCTTCAGGGGATCTTGCCGACCCAGGGATCAAACCTAGGTCTCCCGCATTGCAGGCAGACGCTTTAACCTCTGAGCCACCAGGGAAGTCCTAAAAATATCCAGTAAGGTATGATGCAAGACTGTGTGTGTGTGTGTGTTGCTGTGGGGCAGCAAACATAAAGTGTAATGATACTGACATATAGGCACAGACCAAGATGATTTAACTCCTTGCTTGGAACAGTGCTTTATAATCACTGGGAAAGAACTTTTTGAATAGGTTATTGGAGTTGTCACCCAAATGTTTTCTGACAACTCAGGGGGTAGCTTTTATCATGTTATTTGAAAGACTGTCCTACAGGAGACTAAAAAGGTGAAACTACCCTTTACAGGAGATTTACTAAAAAAAGAGAGCAGGGTCACATTTAGCAATCTAGTGTTCTTGCCTGGAGAATCTCAGGGACGGGGGAGCCTGGTGGGCTGCCGTCTTTGGGGTCGCACAGAGTTGGACACGACTGAAGTGACTTAGCAGCAGCAGCAGCAGGGATGTAACAAGAGTGGAGAGAGAATCTTTCCTTATATTTGTGAGAGCAACAGGGTCAGCCCAGGAGAGTGGTGGGACAGCACTGAGAGGCTGGAGAGGACGGTGGTGAAGGACATTCATGTCACGGCGGTGGCACTGCTGTCAAGAGCAGCATCAGCAGGGACTGGTGCAAAAGGTAGGGAATGACTCGGCCACTTCAGTAGGAGGAAGGCTAGGCCTTGATCCCTAATCATGCCTCTTGATGGTGACAGAGCCTGGTTAAAGCCAGGGTCCTAAAAGTAACTAACATTTAGTATAGTATTTACCACATGCTAAGTCTTCATCTAAGTCCTTTGTATTTATTACTCTCAGGTTAAATTGTTTATCCTATTTGACCTAAAAGGTGGCAGATGTGGGAACTGAACCCGGACCAAGTTCAGCATCACTGTGTATAAATGCTGTGCTTTATGGTTTCTCCCACATGCCTTAATGCCAGTTAGCTTTCCCTGATACAGATCATATAGGTGAGACCCTGGCCAGCTGTGTCTCTAGCCTGTGACATTATTAATTGGTAGGGTAATAAGAGGGGATTAGTACCCATCTCGACTTGGAATATGACTCAAATGACTCTTGTCCATGCCAGAACTCGTAGAAGTTATCCAAGACATGTTTACTCGAATGAAGAATAAAAGAACTTGGCTTAAATGGCTTGAGGACATTATCTTTGAGTACCTTACATTTGAACAACTCATCCTAATGACAAAAGCCAGAGACTGTTTATAGTCATAAGCTGAACTGCTTAATGCAGTCTGGTAAAATGGAGCATTACATGTCACAGCCAGGAAAATCATGTCTCCTTGAAATAAACACACACACACACACACACACAAAACCAAACCAAAACAAGGTTCTGTTGGAAAAACAAAAAAGTCCAGACCCCTCATATCTTTTTTCTCAGCAAACCTGATTTGATAAGAAACCTTACACTCCTCTGATTGGTAATACACTGATAAGATATAATTATGTATAATTACCTGTACTCTTCTTCTCCTCTTGAGGAACTTATATTCCATTGAAGGAAAAATAAAAATGCTGTTTACTCACTTCCTCTGAATCTCAGAGCTTTCCAGTGGTGACTCCTTTCCCTTTTACTAATGAAAAGAAGATGCAAAAGTAGAAGTTGATCCAGGAAGCCTGGAGAAGGAGGGTACTTTCTGAAAGTTAAGCCAGCAGCCAAGAACCACCCCCTCAGAAGACGAAGAAAGAGCAGTTACCTGAATGATGGTCACAGCGTGTGGATCCACAGGGCTCCAGCCGCCCTCCCCTGCCTCCAGCCTGTTCTCTTACCCACACTGAGGAAACGTCCATCTCTCAGGCCTCTTTGGCACACCTCTCCCTCTTTGCACTGGACTTCACTGGGAAAGCGGCTGTAGCGTGTCTATTTGAAAGACAAGAAAACAGCATAGTTAAATCAGAGATTTAGATTGCACCAGGATATGATGTGGGCAATTTATTTGTGCAGTTCTCAGTATCAAAAACAGCTCTGGGTACAACTATCAGGAAGATTAAAGAAAGTGTTTGCTGTCATCAAACTGTTCTTTTAAAAGAGAACATATTTGTAGCAAGATAAATACTGTGTACTGGATGCATAACAGAATGATTTATTAAACCCACACAATGTTATTTACTGTTTGAGGGGTACATGTGGTTTCTTACCTCATTGGCCTTTATTGGCCTCGCTGTTTTCCACAGAGGGCATCTGTCTGCACCACAGCCCTGAGTCTAAGCAAAAGCCCATGCGTTGACCAATTGGTATTCCTGCTGTCCTTGGGAGTGGATGTATTGGTGGAGTGGGGGAATCAGGCAAGACTTTCAAGAACACTTGATTCATTTTCAGAAGTTAAACATGAATGCAGCCTCTAATCATGAAAAGAGGATTGCTTTATGACAGGTTAGAAAGAATGTGTGTGTGTGTGTGTGTGTGTGTGTGTGTGTAAGCACAGGTGGGTGGGGGGAGCATACTCTCACACACATGGTGTTGCTGCTTTGTATCATTTGCTCCTTCAGTCTGAAAATAGGAAGTGTCAGGGTTTGCTGAATCCTGTTGCTGATGATGTACATAATGCCATAAGCAAGTGAAGGGCTTTTAGGTATGTGGTGACTCAGCCTTTTCCTTTTTCAGATATTCTTTCCTTCTACACCTTAATTTTGAAAAGTCTGGCAAGGAGTTTGTGAGAGTCAAAAATCTTTAAAGGCTCCATGTGTTCAGTGATAATGCTTTGTAAATAATCCTCTTAGAGGTGCTGAGCTTCTAATTAGGCAGTGGAGAAAAAAGTAAATCTCAACCTAATAAGCTTTGTTGCATTGTGTATCAGGAAACAGTGAAGGACTCAGACAGTCACAACTCTTCTATTTCAGGAAAATATTAATTAAAAAAAGTCTCATTCTGAACAGAAAACAAGAAATAGGGTGGAGCTATTTCCTATTCACTGGGTAAAATGCATCACCTGGTGACCCCTCTGGCTTTACCCACCAAAATCACTAGTCTGCTTCTCTTTCTGTCCTGCTTTGGGATTCAGGAGGCTGCCTTCTGTGGATTACCTTCCCCAGTTCCTTTGCTGTCTGGCTTGTCATTGGATGTGGCCATTGACAGGCACTGGCAGGGTGCTGGAGGGTGACAGCAGAGGGAGATGAAGAACCTGGATATTTATTCCTCCCCGCTCTTCCTGTACATCCCTGATTTTGACAGTGACTAAATCCCATTCCTCTACTTAGGCCAAGACTCAAATGGAGGAACCCCAACACCTCCCTTTCACAGGGTTCTGTTAACTCCTCTTCTTTTTCTGTTGTGCTTGTGGAACTGCAGCCTGCTCTTGTTAGGCCCTGTAGGCTTTATCATTCCATGAGGGATACCTTACCTTGCCTACTCCTCTTTTTAAAAAGATATTTATTTAAGGCTTCACTGGGTCTTCATTACTGTGTATGGGTTCCCTCCAATTGCAGTGAGCGGGGGCCACTCTTTAGCTGCATTGCTTGCACTTCTCATTGCAGTGGTGTCTCTTGTTGCGGAGCACAGGCTCTAGGGCACACGGGTTTCAGTAGTTGTGGTGTTAATTGTTCAGCTCAGTTCAGTAATTAATTGCCCTGTGGCATGTGGGATCTCACTCTACCCAGAATTGAAGCTGTGTCTTCTGCACTGACAGGTGAATTCTTAACCTCTGGACCACCAGGGAAGTCTCCCCACTCCTCTTAGACAGTACCCCTATTAAATGATGTTCCTTTGCCATTTGGGGTGTATCACCTTGTTTTTTTTTTTTTTTTTATTACAGTCCTATCTCCATCCTGTCCTCTTTCACCCAAACTGAGCCTCTTGCTGTTCCTCAAATATACATCTGCTCCTTCTCTGTGCTTTTGTGATTCTCAGTTTTCTTTACCTAACCCCAAGGACTCGAGGGTCCTGCTTAGTGGTTAGCTGGTTCAGTATCAGATGCTTCAATCATTTCTGTACATTTTTGCTAAACAAATGTCTCTTCTTTGCTTAAATATACCTGGTGGCAGGAATTCGCTGCCTCTTAAGGTATCAGTATTCATTCATTCAATTCATTCAGAGAACAGTTCTCTTTTTGCTGTCTATTATGTGCCAAGTTCTGTGTATGGTCTCATCTCTCAAGAGGCTCATAAAGAGGAGATAAATATATGAATAAGCAATTTTGGTATAACCTGATATATGTTACTTTAGAGATATTCAGAGTGCTATGAGAGCATGGACAAGTGATCATTCACTTCTGGCTTGTGCAGTCAAGATAATCTTCCCCCATGGGGCAACATGTGAATTGAGACTTGAAGGATGAAAAGAAGCTCTTCAGGCAAACAAAGGTGGGTAAAATGTGCCAGAAGAAAGGACTGAGATGTGCAAATGCACAGCATTTAAGAGCTCTCTGTGTTTGGGCTACGACAAGTACATATGGCTAGTGAGTCTGAAAGTGTGGCCAGAGAGTTCTTTCTTGTATGCATTTACAATCTATCAGCACTGTGCTGTACAACTCTGCTTCTTCCACCTCAAGACATCTGTATAGTCCCTCTGTTTTCTTTAAAAAAGCTATCCTCTAAAGATTTCTTAGCACTGTAGCAATACTGCCCCTACTTTAGAGTTGATGAAGTGGAGGCTTACAGACAGTAAATGACCATGGACATGTGGCTGGTGGTGAAGACAGGATGACAATTCAGGCAGTCTGATTCCAGAGCCTGAGCCAGAAGCCACTGTGTATTCTTCTGTATTCCTTTTCACAGGGACTCAGGCTCCTGTGTCAATGTGGTGGTTATTTTTCAAGTAACTCTATCTTGTCAATGTTCATTTTATGGAAGAATATCCAGAGCACAAAATGTCATAGCAAGAAGGGAACTGCTTGACCAGTGCAGTTTAGAGCAGGACTGGTGTTTCTACTCGCCTTGAGACCATTCTCACAACGATGGAGAGGCAGACCACGTGGCCTTTCTTAGTCACATCTTACAGGTAAGTAATCAGTTCACAGTCAACCAAAGTCACTATGTTAACCATTACTCCCTTATTTGCCTGCCTAATTCAGGTCTCCATTTAAAAGTCATTTTTGGAGCCCTTAAACTATTTAGGTCCCCTTGCCATACGCTTTCAGAGGACCTCCCACTTCCCCCAGTGTGATGCTTATCACAAGTTATGGTAGATATTTTTCTAATGGTCTCTGTCTTCCCTGATAGATTTTTAAAGCTCCATGAAGACAAAGGCTTATTTTGATTGCCATGGAATCCCCTTAACTTAGCCTCTGGTAGGTGTGTCCAATGTGTAGTTATTGAATGAGTAAGTCTTTCTTCCCCTGCGCTATTATTTCCATCCCTCCTTGACCAAAAGGGTCACCACTATCTTGATTTCTGGCAGCACAGACTAGTTTTGCCTATTATGAACTTCATAAAAATGGAATCAAACAGCATTTACTCTTTCGTGTTAGTTTCTTTTGTTCAATGTATCACGTGTGCCATATATTTTCAGTCTATATCACTTCCTACCAGAGTGCTAGGAAAGCCTCCAAGATTTCCTACCTCCTCCTCTGCTTAGTTCCCCAGACTGGGAGTTTGATGGATTTTACTCCTGTGGTTAGGTCATGTTGCTGCTGCTGCTAAGTTGCTTCAGTTGTGTCCAACTCTGTGCATGTTAGGTCATGCTATATGATGCATGTGACTGGAAGGAGATTATTCAGGTAGCCCTGACCTAATCACATAACCATTTTATTTTATTTTCTTGATTAACAGTTTTATTGAAATATAATCCACATACCATAAAATTCATCCGAGTTTTGTCCTGCATTCATTCTGATTGCCTGTGGGCTTGGACTTAACTCTGCCCTCATACTCTGCATCCTCTTAGAACTAATCCTCAGTTAGTTCTAGGTTCTACTCTTCCTCTCTTCTAGACTGATATCGTCCATCCCACTCCATTTTTCTTCATTGTTTGGTAACATTGTTTCTGTCTTGTAGTAGTTATCTTAGGATATTTTTAATGTGTATGCTTGTCTTAAATTTTAATTTTTACCCAACTTACAGATAAATGTGGTTCTGTTGTATGTTGTGTTTTAATCACTAAATTGCTCATCTCTTTTGTGATGCCACGGACTGTGGCCCATCAGACTCCTCTGTCCCTGGAATTCTCTAGGCAAAAATACTGGAGTGGGTAGCCATTACCTTCTCCAGGGGATCTTCCCAACCCAGGGGTGGAAACCAGGCTTCCTGCATTGGCTCCTGTATTGGCAGGTGGATTCTTTACCACTGAGCCACTAGGAAAGCCCACAAATAGAATAATTCACTTTCAGGCACACCTGAGGATGATCCTACCTACTCACAGTTACCCACCGGTCAATTCCATCTTCAGCTCTGCCTTATAGGAGTTGATTTTTGTCCTTTCCAACCGAATTTTGGACTGACAGAGCAGTCACAAAGGCTGCTGATCCTATGGACACGGGAGAGGAAAACTGGGCCAGGGAAGTGCCTCCCACGTGCCCACTCTCTCCTCACTGCTTCCTGTCCCCCACCCCGCAACTTTCAGGGAGCCTTCTACCTCACCAGAGGAGGCTGGAAGCCGGATCTGGGTCACCCCTCCCCCAGATCTGAAGGTGCTTTTACACGTGCAGCCTGAGCCCTCTCCACAAGTGGGAGAGGCAAGCAGGGCAAATGCCCACTTTCAGCCTGGGTCAAGGCTGGGGTCATGGCGGGACTGGATCTGGCTGCCTGGCCCTCAAGCCAGGCCGGTCTGCTCCAGGACAGAATCGGCCTTTCTTGGGGGCCTTGTCTAGGCGTTGCCCCGCCTCAGCGCGTCCTGGCTACTCGGCATCTTCTCCAGGGCGCTTCGCCCACATGCACCTGATGTCTTGGGGCCTCCAGTAACAGGCGTTTGGCATCATGGATCTTTTTACCGCTTTTCCCCTTTAATTCCCCGGCCTTGCCCGTGTCCAGGTCCCACAGCCCTTCCAGCCTGGCCCGTGGCGCCTGTGGGCGCTGCCAGTAGTTCCTGCTCATCAGTGGCGTGAGGTTCCCCTTCGGTTTTTGCCTCTACTTCCAGCCCTGCTTCTTGCTGGCGGGCTACTCCTCGGTCACCTCCACCTTATTGAAGAGCAACCCAGGCACGGGTGTCTCTGTGGCCTCAGTTCCCACCGAGGCCTGGGCTGCCTTCGCCTTTGCTCTCCTTCCTTCTGCTCCTCTTTGGGTCCTGCTCCTGCTTTCTCCGCCATCTTTTCTTCAAAGCCGGGGAGCCAGCTCTTTGGCGCTGCCCCGGCCTTCTGTATTTTCTCACACAGGCGCTGTCACAGGACATCCAAGGCAGACTGAGTCCGGCTCTTGGGCCAGGCCGTCTGCAGTGGCTGAGGCCGTCTTCCTGGTCTGAGACTTTTCTGCAGGGGCCCGTGTCGTTGGCTCCGCAGCCTTCTCCTCCCATGCTTTCTCCTGTTCTTTCTTCCTTTCTGGGGGGCCTAACGGTTTCTGAGACTCGAGTTTTGCCAGCAGACTTGTGCTTCTGTGGCTTGGGTTGAACTGGGAGCAGACCTTTCTGGCCAGGCTCTGCAGGTAGGCATCCTTTGCAAGCAGAGAACCCATGGCTGAAGGCCCTAGGCTCGCTGGGGGCTTGCTTGGACTCTTACTCAAGGGGAGAAGGGCTGGGGTCCAGTGTCCCAGGCCAGCATCGGCGCACCCCAACGCCTCCCCCCCGCCCCCTCCCAGCTGAAAACCACCGCATGTAGCCACTTTAAATGCAGAATCTTCCCAGGTTTGCATCCGCTACCTAGAAAATAGGGACTTCAGTCCTACAACTGCAAGGAACTGAATTCTGGCAACGACAATGGGTTTGGAACCGGATTTGCTCCCGGAAAAGGTGGCCAACATCTTAATCACAGCCTTGTAACACTGAAAATAGAAAACCTAGCCATGCCATGCTGGATTTTTACGAAACTGTGTGCTAGTAAGTGGTACTTCTGAAAAATTACTCTTATTTTTTAATTGAAAAAATGTGTTTCTGCTGTACAACAAAGTGAATCAGCTATATGTATACACATATCCCCTCCCTCATATAAGTGGTATTTTTTAAAGCTGCTGAATTTGTAGCAGTTTGCTACTTAGCTATAGGAAAGTATTGAGAGTGTGGTACCCAACTCTTAGCTCCTTTGTAGGTAGTAATCCCATAAGACAAGTTGCCTCATTATGTAAGCGTTCTGTAGCTACTTTGTTACAGAGGACTCTTCATGAAGTTATGTTTCTTAAAAGTAGAAATTTTATAGATGCTTTCCTAAGCTTGCTTTCTGGTGGAGATATATTTTTGTTGTTTTAATATGTATCTGTTTTGGTTATTCAGTTTAGTTCAGTTCAGTTGCTCAGTAGTGTCCAACCCTTTGCGACCCCATGGACTGCAGCATGCCAGGGTTCCCTGTCCAACTCCTGGAGTTTACTCAAACTCATGTCCATCAAGTCGGTGATGCCATCCAACCATCTCATCCTCTGTCGTCCCCTTCTCTTTCCGCC
This sequence comes from Bos indicus, assembly GCF_029378745.1. NCBI lineage: Eukaryota > Metazoa > Chordata > Mammalia > Artiodactyla > Bovidae > Bos > Bos indicus. The sequence goes on along the minus strand of NC_091762.1, from coordinate 66,712,443 downwards.
TTCAGTCTTTCCCAGCATCAGGGTCTCTTCAAATGAGTCAGCTCTTTGCATCAGCTGGGCAAAGTATTGGAGATTCAGCTTCAGCATCAGTCCTTCTGATGAATATTCAGGACTGATTTCCTTTAGGATGGACTGGTTGGATCTCCTTGAAGTCCAAAGGACTCTCAAGAGTCTTATCCAACACCACAGTTCAAAAGCATCAATTCTTTGGCTCTCAGCTTTCTTTATAGTCCAACTCTTACATCCATACATAACTACTGGAAAAACCATAGCTTTGACTAAACAGACCTTTGTTGGCAAAGTAATGTCTCTGCTTTTTAATATTCTGTCTGGGTTGGTCTTAACTTTTCTTTCAAGGAGCAAGCATCTTTTAATTTCATGGCTGTAGTCACCATCTGCAGTGATTTTGGAGCTCCCCAAAATACAGTCTGACACTGTTCCATTGTTTCCCTATCTATTTGCCATGAAGTGATGGGACCAGATGCCATGATCTTAGTTTTCTAAGTTTCTTTAGTTTTCTAAATGGGCTTCTTAGTTGCAGCATTTAGACTCTTAGTTGGACATGGGGGATCTAATTCCCTAACCAGGCATTGATCCCAAGCTCTCTGCATTGGGAATGCAGAGTCTTACCTATTGGACTACCAGGGAAGTCCCCAAGATAAATTTTTTAACTTTACTGTTTTTTTTTTTTTTGTCAGATTTTAGGATCATGGTAGTGTGTTTTTCTCATTCAGACTATTAGCTCAGCTGATTGTCAAACGTTCTGCACTTACCTGGCAGTACACAAACCCTGAGTTCTGGGTACTCATCAGAGCTTGAAACGTGGCTCTGCCAACTATTAGTTGTGTGGTATGGCAAGTTACATACCACCTTATGAACCTCAAGTTCTTCGTTTGAGATGGGTGTAATAGTGCCCATCTTGTGGGCTGTCTCTGAAGTTGGCAGATGTGTATATAAAGTGCTACACTACTCCTTTAGGCTTTCTCCTTCACTTATCCTTACTCCTTTATCCTTTTCTTTTTAAAAATTTGGTTTTACATAGAGACAAAAAATAAACAATGGAGAGTAAACAGTAAGAAAAGCCTCTTGGGTTTCATCCTCAGTTTCTTTTATAAATTCACTTGTCTATAGAGGACACTTGGTTCCATAAGGAGCCCCAAGAAGAAATGTTTCCTGCCCTCAGGGGGCTGACATTCAAAAGGAGACAGGATGAGCTCACATATATCATTTTCTCATGTTTGTGTTTCCCTAGTATTCTCTCGTTTGTGACAAGCAGGGTGTGGTTCCTTTAGCAAGTGGGATTGCTCTAGTGTGTTTTTAAGACCAGTGAAGTAATCTTTCCATTGTGAGCTACGCTTGGAAGGGAGAATGGGAATACAAGGGAGGAACATGTATTTTTTCAAGGTAGTGGCACATGACTGACAGCCCCTGCTGCCTGTGGTCTACAGAAATGCTTCTGCAACAGAGCCTGTAAACATAACATTCATGACTAAGTGTTTTGTAGAATGGAAAAATCAATGACTAGACTAGGAAAGAAACCGTCATCATAGACAAATAGCAGGCTAGCATCAACGGGACAGGAGGATCATAGGGTTGAGGTAGAGACTGTTGGACATACTCAGCTTATTAAAAAAAACAACAACACAGTTTTAATTTTCCTAATTGTTCCCCCAAACACAGATGAAGGATATGGTCTTGTGTAGTTGAATTTGGTTGCTGTTATATAAAATTTTTACAAAGTGTAGAAGATTTTTCTTTTCTTTCCCATAAAAATCAGTGAAATTCTTACACTTCACTTGGGAATTGTGTTTGAATTCTGAATACAGATGTGTGTGTGTGTCTTCATTTCCCATCGACACAGATGTTTATTTCAGAGAGACAATCACTGTAGACGTTTCCCGGGCTGTTGTTACCCAAGTTTTGTCATAAGAATATTGTCTTATGAAATAGAGCAGCTGCTGGTATCTTTTATACTTATTGGAAAATTCTTCAACCTTTTAAAAATAGTTTTTATTGAGGTATAATTGATATACTGTGTTGTATTAGTTTCAGGTGTACAGCATAGTGATTTGATATTTGTATACATTGCAAAATGATCACCACCATGTCGTATTATCATTAGTCATCATACAAAGTTAATGCAATATTACTGACTATAACTTTAAAAAAAGAGTTTCTACAGAGGTGAGATAATTTTGTTTTATTGTTAGAATATCCTCTTTTTGAGGGGAACCCAGTTAACTCCTATGGGCTGGGATCCCGGAAAAAGAAAATAGAACTAGTATAGGCAATATGGCTGAATATAGATTGCTATTATGATAAAGGGAAGAAGAAAATTGAAATAATGAATTTTCCTTATTTTACAGTAAAGATCATGTTAGACTCCTGACAATGGGCCTAGTTTCCAGTATCAGATGACTATTTTTTTTAAAAACCATATCTAATCCACAATAAATGGGACACAATTATACTCCTTACTATGTATCATTTTCTAAACTCAAGGTAAATCAGTAAACTGCATGCTCTGTGGGCATGTGCTCAGTCATGTCCGACTCTTTGTGACCCCATGGATTGTAGCCCACCAGGCCCCTCTGTCCAGGGAATTTTCCAGGCAAGAATACTGGAGTGGGTTGCCATTTCTTTTTCCAGGGGATCTTCCTGACCCAGGGTTGGAACCTGCATCTCCTGCAATGACAAGAGAATTCTTTACCACTGGCACACCTTAAAGCATTTATTAAAGAATTCACCTAGCAATGTGGAGAAGGAAATGGCAACCCACTCCAGTATTCTTGCCTGGGAAATCCCATGGGCAGAGGAGCCTGGTGGGCTGCAGTCCATGGGGTCACAAAAGAGTCAGACATGACTTAGCGACTAAACAACAACAAGAAAGTATAGTTCATAGATATTCTTACATTATAATTCATCCATTTCTCTCTTTGCATAAAGCTAGAATGAGAGAAAGATGTCTGTTTCAAAGTCAGAGTCTTGGAGGCGGTCCTAAGATGGTGGAGGAATAGGATGGGGAGACCACTTTCTCCCCCACAAATTCATCAAAAGAACATTTGAACGCCAAACAAATTCCACAGAACAACTTCTGAATGCTGGCAGAGGACATCAGGCACCCAGAAAAGCAGCCCATTGTCTTCGAAAGAAGGTAGGACAAAATATAAAAGATAAAAAGAGAGACAAAAGAGGTAGGGACGGAGATCCGTCCCAGGAAGGGAGTCTTAAAAAAGAGAGAAGTTTCCAAACACCAGGAAACACTCTCTTCGGTGGGTCTGTGGCGAGCCTTGGAATCTCAGAAGGCAAAATAACTGGGAGGAAGAATAAATAAATAATTAAAACCCACAGATTACGTGCTTAACAGCAACTCCCAGCGGTGCAACAGCCCAGAGGCTCCCATTCCCCACTAGCAAGCGGGGGAGGGACAGGGAGGAGCGGGCCGCATTGCTTAGGATAAGGATAAGGCCTGAATGCCCTGAGGGCAATCTGAGGGACCTAGCTTGAGATAGCAACCCAGACTGTGGGATAGCTATCACCACCGCCAGGCACGCTCACAGAACAAAGGACTGAGCAGAGCTAGCTGGCTAAGGACCAGCCCATCCTCCACCAGAGACAGGCAGGCGAGGGCAGCCAGAGCTGGAAGGGGGCAATCGCGGCCCCAGAGAGGCATCCTATACCAAACTCCAAGCAGACTTCGTTGCTAACCAAGACTTCTTGGGATTCTGGATGGTCAACATCCGCCGGGAGAGTCACAGCCAGAGATCAGCTTCCCAGAAGAGACACACAGGACACCTGAGAAGGCATACCCATTGTACACCCAGAAAACCTAGCAGCTGGGACAAGGGAGGGGATAAGTTGCAGCCTTCAACTGGGGGCAACTATGCACGCCAGGGACCTGGTCACCTGAGCTGCTTGGACCTGGGATGGGCGCAAAATGCAGGCCCAACCAAATCTGCGCCTTTGTGAAGTACCTGAGAACCTGAACCTGAGTGGCTTAGACCTGGGAAGTGCATGCAAACCAGGGCCCGCATCAGACAGTTTCCGGCAAAGCAACCTAGAATCTGAGCAGTGTAGACTGGAAAAGCACACATGCCGTGAACGGGGGCAAACCCAGTGCGGCTGAATCACTGTGAACACATGCCAGTGATATTTGTTTGCAGTGCTCCTCCCTCCCCAAAGCACGACTGAACAAGTGAGCCTAAAAAAAAAATGACCACCACTGCTCCCCTTGTGTCAGGGCGGAAATTAGACAGTGAAGAGACAAGCAAACAGAAGAAGCTAAAATAAACAGAGGGAACTGGTTTGGAGGTGACAGGTGCAATAGATTAAAACCCTGTAGGTAGCACTGACTGCATAGGAAGGGGCCTATAGACCGTGAGAAGTACAAGCCAGACCAAGGAACTATCTGAAAATGAACAGACCCCACACTGTCCGCAACAGCTCCAGAGAAAGTCTTAGATTTATTTTTACTATTATCATTTTTTATAACTTAAAAAAGTCCCCATTACTCCTTTTTCATTTTTATAACCTACTGCTAAGTCATTTCAGTCGTGTCTGACTCTGTGAGACCCCATAGACGGCAGCCCACCAGGCTCCCCCATCCCAGGGATTCTCCAGGCAAGAACACTGGAGTGGGTTGCCATTTCCTTCTCCAATGCATGAAAGTGAAAAGTGAAAGGGAAGTTGTTCAGTCATGTCCGACCCTCAGCGACCCCATGGACTTCAGCCTTCCAGGCTCCTCCATCCTTGGGATTTTCCAGGCAAGAGTACTGGAGTGGGGTGCCATTGCCTTCTCCTTATAACCTACTATTACCTTGTAAAAAAAGAAAAAAAGAAGGAAAGACCCTATTTTTAAAGCAAACTTTGTATATATATATTTTATAATTTCTGTGACTTTGTGGTGTTTTTTTTTTTTTTCCCTTAATATTGTATTTTTGAGAATCTAACCTCTACTCAAGATTTTTAATCTTTGCTTTTTGGTATTTGTTTTCAACTTTGTACCTTTAAGAACCCAATCTTCAATACCCGTTTTTACTTGGGAGCGAGATCACTGGCCTGATTGCTCTCTCCCCCTTTTGACTCTCCTTTTTCTCTACCAGGTCACCTCTATCTCCCCCCTCCCCATTTTCTTTTCTACCCAACTCGGTGAATCTCTTTGTGTGTTCTGGGCTGTGGAGAACACTTAGGGAACTGATTACTGGCTGGATCTATCTCTCTCCTTTTGATTCCCCCTTTTATCCTCCTGGCCACCTCTGTCTCCTTCCTTCCTCTTCTCTTCTCCGTGTAACTCTGTAAACATCTCTGAGGGATCCAGACTGTGGAGAGCACATAGGGAAGTGATTACTGGCTAGCTTGCTCTAGCCCCTTTTGATTCCCCCTGGTCACCTTTATCTCCCTCCTCCCTCTTCTCTTCTCCATGTAACTCTGTGTACCTCTCTGAGTGTCCCTCACTGTGGAGAAACTTTTCATCATTAACCTAGATGTTTTATCATCAGTGCTGTATAGATGGAGAAGTCTTGAGGCCACTGTAAGAGTAAGACTGAAAACCAGAGGCAGGAGGCTTAAGTCCAAATTCTGAACACAAGAGAACTCCTGAATCCAGGGAACATTAATAGAAAGGAGCTCACATCAAATTCCTCCATACCTACACTGAAACCAAGCACTACCCAAGGGCCAACAAGCTCCAGAGCAAGACATACCATGCAAATTCTCCAGCAACACAGGAACATAACCCTGAGCCTCAATGTACAGGCTGACCAAAGTCACACCAAACCCATTGACATCTCATTACTGGACACTTCATTACACTCCAGAAAGAAGAAATACAGCTCCACCCACCAGAACACCGACACAAGCTTCCCTAACCAGAAAACCTTGACAAGCCACCCGTCCAGCCTCACCCACAGTGAGGAACCTCCACAATAAAGAGGACCACCAACTGCCAGAATACAGAATGTCCACCCCAAACACAGCAATATAAACAAGATGAAAAGGCAGAGGAATACCCAGCAGGTAAAGGAACAGGATAAATGCCCACCAAACCAAACAAAAGAGGAAGAGATAGGGAATCTACCTGATAAAGAATCCCAAATAATGATAGTGAAAATGATCCAAAATCTTGAAAACAAAATGGAGTTACAGATAAATAGCCTGGAGACAAAGACTGAGAAGGTAGATGCAAGAAAGGTTTAACAAGGACCTAGAAGAAATAAAAAAGAGTCAATCAATAATGAATACTGCAATAACTGAGATCAAAAACACTCTGGAGGGAACTAACAGTAGAATAACGGAGGCAGAAGATAGGATAAGTGAGGCAGAAGATAGAATGGTAGAAATAAATGAAACAGAGAGAAAAAAAGAAAAAAGAATTAAAAGAAATGAGGACAACCTCAGAGACCTCTGGGACAATGTTAAATGCCCCAACATTCGAACTATAGGAGTCCCAGAAGAAGAAGACAAAAAAAAATACCATGAGAAAATACTCGAGGAGATAATAGTTGAAAACTTCCCTAAAATGGGGAAGGAAATAATCACTCAAGTCCAAGAAACCCAGAGTCCCAAACAGGATAAACCTAAGGTGAAACACCCCAAGACACGTATTAATCAAATTAACAAAGATCAAACACAGAGAACAAATACTAAAAGCATCAAGGGAAAAACAACAAATAACACAAAAGGGGATTCCCATAAGGATAACAGCTGATCTTTCAGTAGAAACTCTTCAGGCCAGAAGGGACTGGCAGGACATACTTAAAGTGATGAAAGAAAATAACCTACAGCCCAGATTACTGTACTCAGCAAGGATCTCATTCAAATATGAAGGAGATATCAAAAGCTTTACAGACAAGCAAAAGCTGAGAGAATTCAGCACCACCAAACCAGCTCTCCAACAAATGCTAAAGGATCTTCTCTAGACAGGAAACACAGAAAGGGTGTATAAACTTGAGCCCCAAACAGTAAATGGCAACGGGATCATCAGTTCAGTTCAGTTCAATCTCTCAGTCGTGTCTGACTCTTTGCAACCCCATGAATTGCAGCACCCCATGAAGTGCAGCACACCAGGCCTCCCTGTCCATCAACAACTCCCAGAGATCACCCAAACTCATGTCCATTGAGTCGGTGATGCCATCCAGCCATCTCATCCTCTGTCATCCCCTTCTCCTCCTGCCCCCAATCCCTCCCAGCATCAGAGTCTTTTCCAATGAGTCATCTCTTCACATGAGGTGGCCAAAGTATTGGAGTATCAGCTTTAGCATCAGTACTTCCAATGAACACCCAGGGCTGATCTCCTTTAGAATGGACTGGTTGGATCTCCTTGCAGTCCAAGGGACTCTCAAGAGTCTTCTCCAACCCCACAGTTCAAAAGCATCAATTCTTCAGTGCTCAGCTTTCTTCACAGTCCAACTCTCACATCCATACATGAACACTGGAAAAACCATAGCCTTGATGAGATGGACCTTTGTTGGCAAAGTAATGTCTCTGCTTTTGAATATGCTGTCTAGGTTGGTCATAACTTTCCTTCCAAGGAGTAAGCGTCTTTTAATTTCATGGCTGCAATCACCATCTACAGTGATTTTGGGGCCCCCCAAAAATAAAGTCTGACACTGTTTCCACTGTTTGCCCATCTATTTCCCATGAAGTGATGGGACCAGATGCCATGATCTTCGTTTTCTCAATGTTGACCTTTAAGCCAACTTTTTCACTCTCCTCTTTCACTTTCAACAAGAGGCTTTTTAGTTCCTCTTCACTTTCTGCCATAAGGGTGGTGTCATCTGCATATCTGAGGTTATTGATATTTCTCCCGGCAATCTTGATTCCAGCTTGTGCTTCTTCCAGCCCAGCGTTTCTCATGATGTACTCTGCATATGAGTTAAATAAGCAGGGTGACAATGACAGCCTTGACATACTTCTTTTCCTATTTGGAAACAGTCTGTTGTTCCAAGTCCAGTTCTAACTGTTGCTTCCTGACCTGCATATAGGTTTCTCAAGAGGCAGGTCAGGTGGTCTGGTATTCCCATCTCTTTCAGAATTTTCCACAGTTTATTGTGATCCACACAGGCAAAGGCTTTGGCATAGTCAATAAAGCAGAAATAGATGTTTTTCTGGAACTCTCTTGCTTTTTTGATGATCCAGAGGATGTTGGCAATTTGATCTCTGGTTCCTCTGCCTTTTCTAAAACTAGCTTGAACATCTGAAAGTTCACAGTTCATGTATTGCTGAAGCCTGGCTTGGAGAATTTTGAGCATTACTTTACTAGTGTGTGAGATGAGTGCAATTGTGTAGTAGTTTGAGCATTCTTTGGCATTGCCTTTCTTTGGGATTGGAATAAAAACTGACATTTTTCAGTCTTGTGGCCACTGCTGAGTTTTCCAAATTTGCTGGCATATTGAGTGCAGCACTTTCACGGCATCATCTTCCAGGATTTGAAATAGCTCAACTGGAATTTCATCACCTCCACTAGCTTTGTTCGTAGTAATGCTTTCTAAGGCCCACTTGACTTCACATTCCAGGATGTCTGGCTCTAGGTGAATGATCACATCATCATGATTATCTTGGTTGTGAAGATCTTTTTTGTACAATTCCTCTGTGTATTCTTGCCACCTCTTCTTAATATCTTCTCCTTCTGTTAGGTCCATACCATTTATGTCCTTTATTGTGCCCATCTTTGCATGAAATGTTCCCTTGGTATCTCTAATTTTCTTGAAGAGATCTCTAGTCTTTCCCATTCTGTTGTTTTCCTCTATTTCTTTGCATTGATCACTGAGGAAGACTTTCTTATCTCTTCTTGCTATTCTTTGGAACTCTGCATTCAGATCCTTATATCTTTCCCGTTCTCCTTTGTTTTTCACTTCTCTTCTTTTCACAGCTATTTGTAAGGCCTCCACAGACAGCCATTTTGCTTTTTTGCATTTCTTTTCCATGGGGATGGTCTTGATCCCTGCCTCCTGTACAATGTCACGAACCTCCGACCACAGTTCATCAGGCACTCTATCAGATCTAGTCCCTTAAATCTATTTCTCACTTCCACTGTATAATCATAAGGAATTTGATTTATGTCATACCTGAATGGTGTAGTGGTTTTCCCTACTTTCTTCAATTTAAGTCTGAATTTGGCAATAAGGAGTTCATGATCTGAGCCACAGTCAGCTCCCAGTCTTGTTTTTGTTGACTGTATAGAGCTTCTCCATCTTTGGCTGCAAAGAATATAATCAATCTGATTTTGGTGTTGACTGTCTGGTGATGTCCATGTGTAGAGTCTTCTCTTGTGTTGTTGGAAGAGGGCGTTTGCCATGACCAGTGCGTTCTCTTGGCAAAACTTTATTAGCCTTTGCTCTGCTTCATTCCATACTCCAAGGCCAAATTTGCCTGTTACCCCAGGTGTTTCTTGACTTCCTACTTTTGCATTCCAGTCCCCTATAATGAAAAGGACATCTGTTTGGGGTGTTAGTTCTAAAAGGTCTTATAGGTCTTCATAGAACTGTTCAACTTCAGCTTCTTCAGCATTACTGGTTGGGGCATAGACTTGGATTACTGTGATATTGAATGGTTTGCCTTGGAAACGAACAGAGATCATTCTGTCATTTTTTGAGATTGCATCCAAGTACTGCATTTCGGACTCTTTTGTTGACCATGATGGCTACTCCATTTCTTCTGAGGGATTCCTGCCCACAGTAGTAGATACAATGGTGTTCTGAGTTCACACATTCCAGTCCAATTTAGTTCGCTGATTCCTAGAATGTCGACGTTCATGCTTGCCATCTCCTGTTTGACTGCTTCCAATTTGCCTTGATTCATGGACCTAACATTCAAGGTTCCTATGCAATATTGCTCTTTACAGCATTGGACCTTGTTTCTATAACCAGTCACATCCACAACCGGGTATTGTTTTTGCTTTGGCTCCATCCCTTCATTCTTTCTGGAGTTATTTCTCCACTGATCTCCAGTAGCATATTGGGCACCTACCGACCTGGGGAGTTCCTCTTTCAGTACCCTATCATTTTGTCTTTTCATACTGTTCATGGGGTTCTCAAGACAAGAATACTGAAGTGGTTTGCCATTCCCTTCTTCAGTGGACCACATTCTGTCAGGGACATTTCACCCCAAAACAATGAATTTCACCTTTTTCTCAAGTGCACACAGAACTTTCTCCAGGATAGATCACATCCTGGGCCATCAATCTAGCCTTGGTAAATTCAAAAAAATTGAAATCATTCCAAGCATCTTTTCTGACCACAATGCAGTAAGATTAGATGTCAATTACAGGAGAAAAACTATTAAAAATCCCAACATATGGAGGCTGAACAACACACTGCTGAATAACCAATAAATCACAGAAGAAATCAAAAAAGAAATCAAAATATGCATAGAAACAAATGAAAGTGAAAACACAACAACCCAAAACCTATGGGACACTGTAAAAGCAGTACTAAGGGGAAGGTTCATAGCAATACAGGCTTACCTCAAGAAACAAGAAAAAAGTCAAATAAATAACCTAACTCTACACTGAAAGCAACTTGAAAAGGAAGAAATTATGAACCCCAGGGTTAGTAGAAGGAAAGAAATCTTAAAAATTAGGGCAGAAATAAATGCAAAAGAAACAAAAGAGACCATAGCAAAAATCAACAAAACCAAAAGCTGGTTCTTTGAGAAGATAAATAAAATTGACAAACCATTAGCCAGACTCATCAAGAAACAAAGGGAGAAAAATCAAATCAACAAAATTATAAATGAAAATGGAGAGATCACAACAGACAACACAGAAATACAAAGGATCATAAGAGACTATTATCAGCAACTGTATGCAAATAAAATGGACAAGTTGGAAGAAATGGACAAATTCTTAGAAAAGTACAACTTTCCAAAATTGAACCAGGAAGAAATAGAAAATCTTAACAGACCCATCACAAGCATAGAAATTGAAAATGTAATTAGAAATCTTCCAACAAACAAAAGCCCAGGACCAAACGGCTTCATAGCTGAATTCTACCAAAAATTTAGAGAAGAACTAACACCTATCCTACTCAAAGTCTTCCAGAAAATTTCAGAGGAAGGTAAACTTCCAAACTCATTCTATGAGGTCACCATCACCCTAATACCAAAACCTGACAAAGATGCCACAAAAAAAGAACACTATAGGCCAATATGACTGATGGACATAGATGAAAAATTCTTAACAAAATTCTAGTAAACAGAATCCAACAACATATTAAAAAGATCATACATTATGACCAAGTGGGTTTTATCCCAGGGATGCAAGGATTCTTCAATATCCACAAATCAATCAATGTAATACACCACATTAACAAATTGAAAAATAAAAGCCATATAATTATCTCAATAGATGCAGAGAAAGCCTTTGACAAAATTCAACGTCCATTTATGATAAAAACCCTCCAGAAAACAGAAATAGAAGGAACACACCTCAACATAATAAAAGCTATATATGACAAACCCTCAGCAAACATCCTCAATGGTGAAAAATTGAAATCATTTCCCCTAAAGTCAGGAACAAGACAAGGGTGCCCACTCTCACCACTACTATTCAACATAGTTTTGGAAGTTTTGGCCATAGCAATCAGAGCAGAAAAAGAAGTAAAAGGAATCCAGATTGGAAAAGAGGAAGTAAAACTCTCACTGTTTGCAGATGACATGATCCTCTATACAGAAAACCCTAAAGACTCTACCAGAAAATTACTAGAGTTAATCAATGAATATAGTAAAGTTGCAGGATATAAAATTAACACACAGAAATCCTTGGATTCCTATATACTAACAATGAGAAAACAGAAAGAGAAATTAAGGAAACAATTCCATTCACCATTGCACCAAAAAGAATAAAATACTTAGGATTATACCTACTTAAAAAAACAAAATACCTATATATGCTGCTGCTAAGTCGCTTCAGTCGTGTCCGACTCTGTGAGACCCCATAGACGGCAGCCCACCAGGCTCCCCCGTCCCTGGGATTCTCCAGGCAAGAACACTGGAGTGGGTTGCCATTTCCTTCTCCACTGCATGAAAGTGAAAAGTGAAAGTGAAGTCGCTCAGTCGTGTCCAACCCCTCAGGACCCCATGGACTGCAGCCCACCAGGCTCCTCCGTCTATGGGATTTTCCAGGCAAGAGTACTGGAGTGAGGTGCCATTGCCTTCTGTCTCTCTCTGTCTCTCTCTCTCTGTCTCTCTCTCTGTCTCTCTCCCCCCCTCTCTCTCTCCCTCCCTCTCTCTCTCTCTCTCTCTCTCTCTCTCTCTCTATATATATATATATATATATATATATATATATATATATATAAACTATAAAACACTGGTGAAAGAAATCAAAGAGGACACAAATAGATGGAGAAATATACCGTGTTCATGGATTGGAAGAATCAATATAGTGAAAATGAGTGTACTACCCAAAACAATCTATAGATTCAATGCAATCCCTATCAAGCTACCAATCGTATTTTTCAGAGAACTAGAAAAAATAATTTCACAATTTGTATGGAAATACAGAAAACCTCGAATAGCCAAAGCCATCTTGAGAAAGAAGAATGGAACTGGAAGAATCAACCTGCCTGACTTCAGTCTCTACTACAAAGCCACAGTCATCAAGACAGTATACTGGCACAAAGACAGAAATATAGATCAATGGAACAAAATAGAAAGCCCAGAGATAAATCCATGCACCTATGGACACCTTATCTTTGACAAAAGAGGCAAGAATATACAATGGAGAAAAGATAATCTCTTTAACAAGTGATGCTGGGAAAACTGGTCAACCACTTGTAAAAGGATGAAACTAGAACACTTTCTAACACCATACACAAAGATAAACTCAAAATGGATTAAAGAGCTAAATGTAAGACCAGAAACAATTAAACTCCTAGAGGAAAACATAGGCAAAACACTCTCTGACATAAACCACAGCAAGATCCTCTATGACCCACGTCCAAGAATATTGGAAATAAAAGCAAAAATAAACAAATGGGACCTAATTAAAAGTTTCTGCACAACAAAGGAAACTATAAGCCAGGTGAAAAGACTGCATTCAGAATGGGAGAAAATAATAGCAAACGAAGCAACGGACAAAGAATTAATCTCAAAAATATATAAGCAACTCCTGCAGCTCAATTCCAGAAAAATAAATGACCCAGTCAAAAAGTGGGCCAAAGAACTAAACAGACATTTCTCCAAAGAAGACATACAGATGGCTAACAAACACAGGAAAAGATGCTCAACATCACTCATAATCAGAGAAATGCAAATCAAAACCACAATGAGGTACCATTTCATGGCAGTCAGAATGGCTGCGATCCAAAAGTCTATAAGCAATAAATGCTGGAGAGGGTGTGGAGAAAAGGGAACCCTCTTACACCGTTGGTGGAAATGCAAACTAGTACAGCCACTATGGAGAACAGTGTGGGGATTCCTTAAAAATCTGGAACTAGAACTGCCATATGACCCAGCAATCCCACTGCTGGGCATACACACTGAGGACACCAGAAGGGAAAGAGACACGTGTACCCCAATGTTCATCGCAGCACTGTTTATAATAGCCAGGACATGGAAGCAACCTAGATGTCCATCAGCAGATGAATGGATAAGAAAGCTGTGGTACATATACACAATGGAGTATTACTCAGCCATTAAAAAGAATACATTTGAATCAGTTCTAATGAGGTGGATGAAACTGGAGCCTATTATAAAGAGTGAAGTAAGCAGAAACGAAAACACCAATACAGTATACTAACGCCTATATATGGAGTTTAGAAAGAAGGTAATGATAACCCTGTATGCGAGACAGCAAAAGAGACACAGATGTATAGAACAGTCTTTTGGACTCTGTGGGAGAGGGCGAGCGCAGGATGATTTGGGAGAATGGCATTGAAACATGTATAATATCATATGTGAAATGAATCAGTCCAGGTTTAATGTATGATACAGGGTGCTCGGGGCTGCTGCACTGGTGGTATGGCACCACCAGAGGGATGGTATGGGCAGGGAGGTGGGAGGGGGGTTCAGGATGGGGAACACATGTACACTCATGGTGGATTCAAGTCAATGTATGGCAAAACCAATTCAATATTGTAAAGTAAAATAAATAAATTAATTAAAAAAAAACAAAGAGTCTTTCACAGTTTGATTTGGTAGACATTTTTGAGAAAGGTTTTTGTAAAGATTTGGAACAACATGAGTGATTTTTGGTAAATTAATAAAGAATACTTGTTTTTTTGCTCTTCTTTCCCATTTATAAATTTTTCTGTAATAAGTTTTAGAATTCCAATATAAAGTTGACTAGATAATGTATCTTATGCCATTTGCTGTAAGCAGTTTAAGAAGCAACATAGATGTGCCTGGCAGGGTATATTATAATGATAATTTCTTTTGGTTGATGACTCCAGGAAGATTAAAGCTAAGGTTGAAGTTTGAAGTAATGGTTAACATAATATACAGACTTTTTCTCCAGTACTCTTGACACTTAACAAAAAGAAACCCTTTATATATAGCTTGGAAAAAATTATTTAGGGATAATGCTGCTCATTCAATGATAAGTTGTAAAAGTCATTATTTCAAAATTGAATATATGAATATAGCAGAGAGGCCCTAATAAGGTTATTGAGGGAGGCCAATGATTTGGGTCCCAAAGCTTCTGAGACTGGTAATGTGAAGGACAATCTGTACAGTATAACAGGGTATCACTGTCAGCTGAAGCCTTCCAGGACAGACCACTGGTCTTATGCACCAAGGAAGTTTTAAAAAATAGCAACTTTGTGACTTGTGGTACTTGCATGCTTATAAGTGTAGGTGGGAAACAAGACTGTGAAGCAGTGGGTAGAATGCTTGTCGTTATATCAGCATTTTTGAAGAACTGAAGCATATAGATTCTTTCTCCACTCAAGTGTACCAAATTACAGTTAACATCATGGGATTTTGATGGATTTTTTCTGTCTCTGAATGATTGTGTTAATGAAGTTTTCAGAGGAAGAAACCTCATTTAACTCTTGATTCTGTGCAGCTTATAGTGACTCCATAATGGTCCCATAGAAGCCTATTTTTCATATGAATATTTCTAAAAATTTATTATTTTATTACCTTGCTTCAGCAACTTTTAGATTTTAGACACTAAAAATTGTTAGGAGTGTAACCAATAGTGGTTAGGAGCCAGTGCTTTCACTTCTGTAGACAAGTGTTGTTGGCTGGTCACAGATGCAGTAATCTTAAAGGCAGCTGGATGTAGTGAGAAGAGCAATGACTGAGATCTAGCAGTCCTGGGCTGAAATATTGCTTTGCTGCTTAGTGTTTGTATTAGTCAGGTTCTCCTGAGAAACATAACTAGTACAATCTGTCTGTCTGTCTTTCTGTCTATCTATCATCCACCTATGAGATTAATTACCATGAATTGGCTCATGATCTGCCATCTGCAAGCTGGAGGCCCGGGAGAGCTGGTGGTATAATTCCAGTCTGAGTCCAAAGGACTGAGAATGAGAGGAGTCAGTGGTGAAAATCTCAGTCCAAGGGAAGGGGAAGACAGATGTCCCAGTTTAAGAAGGCAGGCAGGAAGGGGGCAAATCTTTCTTTCCTCCTCATTTTGTTCTGTTCAGCTCTGCAAGGAATTGGATTGTATCTACCCCCATGGGAGAGGGCAATCCATTTTATCAGTTCAGTTTAGTTCAGTCACTCAGTTATGTCAGACTCTTTGCGACCCCATGGACTGCAGCATGGCAGGCTTCCCTGTCCATCACCAACTCCCAGAGCCTACTCAAACTCATGTCCTATGAGTTGGTGATGCTATCCAACCATCTCATCCTCTGTTGTCCCCTTCTCCTTCTGCCTTCAGTCTTTCCCAGCATCAGGGTCTTTTCAAATGAGTCAGTTCTTTGAATCAGGTGGCCATAGTATTGAAGCTTCAGCTTCAGCATCAGTCCTTCCAGTGAATTATTCGGGACTGCTTTCCATTAGGATGGACTGGCTGGATCTCCTTGCGGTCCAAGGGACTCTCAAGAGTCTTATCTAACACCACAGTTCAAAAACATCAATTCTTCACCACGTAGCTTTCTTTACAGTCCAACTCTCATGTCCATACATGACTACAGGAAAAACCATAGCTTTAACTAGATGGACCTCTGTTGGCAAAGTAATGTCTCTGCTTTTTAATATGCTGTCTTGGTTGGTCATAACTTTTCTTCCAAGGAGCAAGCGTCTTTTAATTCCATGGCTGCAGCCACCATCTGCAGTGATTTTGGAGCCCCCCAAAATAAAGTCTCTCACTGTTTCCATTGTTTTCCCATCTATTTCCCATGAAGTGATGGGACCAGATGCCATGATTTTAGTTTTCTGAATGTTGAATTTTAAGCCAACTTTTTCACTCTCCTCTTTCACTTTCATCAAGAGGCTCTTCAGTCCTTCTTCAATTTCTGTCACAAGGGTGGTGTCATCTGCATGTCTCAGGTAATTGATATTTATCCCAGCAATCTTGATTCCAGCTTATGCTTCATCCAGCCTGGCATTTCTCATGATGTACTCTGCATATAAGTTAAATAAGCAGGGTGACAATATACAGCTTTGACGTACTTCTTCCCCAAAATTTGGAGCCAGTCTGTTGTTCTATGTCCAGTTCTAACTGTTGCTTCTTGACCTGCATACGGATTTCTCAGGATGCAGGTCATGTGGTCTGGTATTCCTATCTTTTTAAGAATTTTCCAGTTTATTGTGATCCACACAGGCAAAGGCTTTGGCATAGTTAATAAAGCAGAAATAGATGTTTTTCTGGAACTCTCTTGCTTCTTTGATGATCCAACGGATGTTGGAAATTTGATCTCTGGTTCCTCTGCCTTTTCTAAATCCAGCTTAAACATCTGGAAGTTCATGGTTCACATACTGTTAAAGCCTGGCTTGGAGAATTTTGAGCATTACTTTGCTAACATGTGAGATGAGTGCAATTGTGTGGAACTTTGAGCATTCTTTGGCATTGCCTTTCTTTGGGATTGGAATGAAAACTGACCTTTTCCAGTTCTGTGGCCACTGCTGAGGTTTTCAAATTTGCTGGCATATTGAGTGCAACACTTTCACAGCATCATCTTTCAGGGTTTGAAATAGCTCAACTGGAATTCCATCACCTCCACTAGCTTTGTTCATAGTGATGCTTCCTAAGGCCCACTTGACTTCACTTTCAAGGATTCCTGGTTCTACGTGAGTGATCATACCATTGTGATTATCTGGATCATGAAGATCTTTTTTGCATACTTCTTCTGTGTATTCTTGCCACTTCTTCTTAATAACTTCTGCTTCTTTTATGTCCATACCATTTCTGTCCTTTATTGCGCCCGTCTTTGCATGAAATGTTCCCTTGGTATCTCTAATTTTCTTGAAGAGATCTCTAGTCTTTACCATTCTATTGTTTTCCTCTATTTCTCTGCATTGATCACTGAAGAAGGCTTTCTTACCTCTCCTTCCTATTCTTTGGAACTCATTTTTTTCTATTCAGCTCTTCAGGGGATTCAATGGTGTCTACCCTCATGGGTGAGGGTAATCCATTTTATGGAGACCATCAATTCAAATGCTAATCTCATCTTGAACCACATTTACAGACTCACCCAGAAATAATGTTTCATCTGGACACCCTATGGCTTAACCATCATTGTATATCTGAGTGACTTTGTGAAAGTTACTACTGCTTTGTGCTTCAGTTTCCTCACTGAAAATACAGAGGTAATAGCTACTTTGTTATAGTAAAGGTACTGCTTTACTATAGTAAAGATCAGAGACAGTGTATTCAAAGTGCCTAACACAGGATATTTCTTTGAGCCCATTTTTGGGGGGCGGGCAAGAATACTGGAGTGGGTTGCCCTTCCCTTCTCCAGGAGATCTTCCCGACCCAGGGATTGAATCCGGGTCTCCCACACTGTAGGCAGACGCTTTACCATCTGAGCCATCAGGGTCAAGAAGCCACCAAGTGACTTCCCTGGTGGCTCAGATGGTAAAGCGTCCGCCTACAGTGTGGGACACCCGGGTTCAGTCCCTGGGTTGGGAAGATCTCCTGGAGAAGGGCGTGGCAACTCACTCCAGTATTCTTGCCTGGAAAATCTCATGGACGGAGGAGCCTGGTAGGCTACAGTTCATGGGGTCGCAAAGAGCTGGACACGACTGAGCACCTTCACTTTTCCTTTCCTTTCCTAACACAGGGTAGGAATTCTTTTAACTCTTTTTTGTGAGAGTGGGTCAAACAGTGAGGATGTTTTCATTCAAAAGCAGCACATGTTTATTGTAGAAAATTTATGAAATACAGATATATGCAAAGAAGAAAATAAACCCCTCATAATCACAGCACTGTTAATCTTTTAGTAATATTTTCCCCACTTATGGCTTCAGTGTACATTTCAATTATTTTCTTCCGGTGCAGCAATTTTAAGGATTTCGTAGTATTTTATTGTGCAGGTGTATGTATGTACACATTTTGCTTCCTGGGTCAGGAAGATCCCCTGGAGAAGGGCATGGCAACCCCCTCCAGTATTTTTTGCCTGGAGAATCCTGTGGACAGAGGAGCCTGGTTGGCTACAGTCCATAGGATTGCAAAGAGTCAGACTCATTTGAAGCAACTGAGCACACATATTTCTACTATTAAAATCCTTGTATATGCATTTATGTACATAAGCATAATAATTTACTTAGGATAAATTTTTAAAAATAAAATCACTGGGTCAAGAAGTGTGGAGTTATGAAGGTTTTTGATTTGACTTGCTTAATTATCTTGCCCCATGTTGCATCGATATACACTTTCACTAAGAATGGATAGGAGTGCTCATTTCCCCTTACCTTTCATCCTCTGGGAGACAAAAGTGACTTATTATTTGACTTTGCCTTTAAAAACTATTGGTGAATTTGAACTAAAACAGATTTATTGATCACATTGCATTTATTTTAGAACTGTTTTAGGTTCACAGTAAAACTGAGTGGAGATGCAAAGCGTCCCCTCTACTGCCTTCCCCCACATGTGCATAACCTCCATTATCAGTATCTCTCATGACAATGGTTGTTGCTGTTATTGTAGATTTGTTAAAATTGGTGGACCTACACATCATATTCACCCAAAGTCCATAATTAATGTAGGATTTACTATTGGTATTGTACTTTCTGTAGGTTTTGACAAATGTATAATGATGTGTCCATCATTATGATGTCATGCAGAGTGTTTTCACTGCCTTAAAAATTCCTGTGTTCCACCTGTTGGTTCTTCCACACCCCCAGTCCTTTGCAGCCTCTGATCATTTTACTGTCTCCACAGATTTGCCTTTTCCAGGATGTCATATGGTTGAAATCATAAATTAGGTGGTCTTTTTCAGATCAACTTCTTTCACTTAACAATATACATTTAAGGTTTTTTCATGCCTTTTCATGACTTGATAACTTATTTTTTAGTACTGAATCACTGTCTGGATGTAGCAGTTTATTTATCCATTCAGTTACTGAAGGACATATTGTTTGCTTCAAGAATTTGGCAATTATTAATATGAATAAAGATGTTATAAATATCTTGTGCAGATTTTTGTGTGGACATAAGGTTTTAACTCCTTTGAATAAGACTAAGGAGCACAATTATCAGATTCTATGGTAAGACTATACTTAGTTTAGTAAGAAACCTCCAAGCTATCTTCCAAAATGGCTATACCATTTTGCATTCCCACCAGCAATTCCCACGAGAGTTCCTGTTGCTCTTCATCCTTACCAGCCTTTGTTGTTATCACTGTTCCAGATGTTGGTCATTCTAATAGGTGTGTAGTCATATTGCATCAATATTTTAATTTATATATCCCTGGTAACATATGATACGAAACCTCTTTCATATGCTTTATTTGCCACCTGTATATCTTTTTTTGGTGGTGGTGGTGTTCAGTCACTAAGCCGTGTCCAACTCTTTGCAACCTCATATGACCCCACTGCAGCACACCAGGCTTTCCTGTCTTTGACTGTTACCTGGAGTTTGCTCAAACTCATGCTCATCATCAGTGATGCCATCCAATCATCTCATCTTCTGTTGTCCCCTTCTCCTCCTGCCTTCAATCTTGCCCAACATCAGTGTCTTTTCCAATGAGTCAGTTCTTTGCATCAAGTAGCCAAATTATTGTTCCTTCAGCTTCAGCATCAGTCCTTCTGATGAATATCCAGGGTTGATTTCCCTTAAGATTGACTGGTTTGATCTCTTTGCAGTCCAAGGGACTCTCAAGAGTCTTCTCCAACACTACAGTTCAAAAGCATCAATTCTTTGGTGCTCAACCTTCTTTATGGTCCAACTCTCACATCTGTACATGACTACTGGAAAAACCACAGCTTTAGACTAATACTTTTCACTTGACTATACAGCCCTTTGTTGGCAAAGTGATATCTCTGCTTTTTAATATACTGTCTAGGTTTGTCATAGCTTTCCTTCCAAGGAGCAAGAGACTTTTAATCCAAGGATGCTTTTAAGGAGCAGTTATCTATAGTAGGTGGTACCAGAGCAGAGAAGAGGTTAAGAGTGTGGCTCTTACAAAGATGAAACTCTCTCATGTGTAAAATGAGACTCATTATCACACCTGTGTTCTAACTGTGAAGATTAACTGACATGAATATCTGTCAAGATTTCAGCACTTTATCTGGGACACAGTACTACTACTAATTCTAATGACTATTATTATTTTCATTTAATAAACATTGAACTTAACTGATTTGTATTAGTATTTCTCCTTTGAAAATGGATGTTGGGAGGTGGGGACAGAGAGCGGTTTTGAATTTCTGCTTGAGGCCAACACACAGCAGGCCAGTTTTGCCTCTGTCTCAGGCCTCTCTGAATGTCTTGTAGACTCTGTTATAGTCTGTGTGGTAAGCACCCTCATTATTGGAGCCTCCAAACTCTTTCTGTCTTTGTCCCATTAGAATGAGCCATTTTGTCTTGTATCCTGTACACTGTTCATGAACATGAGTAATACTTGCATTTGATAATATTAATAGAGAATGTGCCAAATACTATGTATATGTCTTATATTCTGCAGTTTTTGTATAATCATCTGAAGTAGATACCCTCATGTTCACCATTTTACATTACTAAAATTGGTCCACCCATTAGATCTCAAAATTTTTTTCACTTGGAACACAGTTTATGGATCCTTATATTCCCAGGACTTACGTAGCATGAGGAGTAGAATAATTTCTCCATAATGGTGGATCTATGATACTCTCAAGGCTATGGTTTTTTCAGTGGTCATGTATGGATGTGAGAGTTGGACTGTGAAGAAAGCTGAGCACTGAAGAATTGATGCGTTTGAACTGCAGTTCTGGAGAAGACTCCTGCGAGTCCCTTGGACTGCAAGGAGATCCAACCAGTCCATCCTAAAGGAGACCAGTCCTGGGTATTCATTGGAAGGATTGATGCTGAAGCTGAAACTCCAATACTTTGGCCACCTCGTGCAAAGAGTTGACTCATTGGAAAAGACCCTGATGCTGGGAGGGATTAGGGGCAGGAGGAGAAGGGGACGACAGAGGATGAGATGGCTGGATGGCATCACTGACTCGATGGACATGAGTTTGAGTGAACTCCGGGAGTTGGTGATGGACAGGGAGACCTGGCGTGCTGTGATTCATGGGGTCGCAAAGAATCAGACATGACTCAGCGACTGAACTGAACTGAACTGATGATACTCTCTCTCCCAAAGTGTCTCATTCCTGTTTCCTGGAGATGTTACATTTCTCTTAGCCCTTCCCTGCCTGCTCCATGCTTTCTGGCAGTTGCTCTGAGTCCTCACCCTCCTAAGTGGTTCCTCTTCTGCCAGAAATCTCACCTTAGCCCAGCAGAGCCTCCATAGACAGCTCAAAGCCTCATGGGCTACAGGCCATGTGAGCAAGAGGTGGTAACAACTCTAGGGGAGATGTATTAATATGACCCAACTTTAAGCTTCGAGCGGGCTTTGCTGCCATGCTTTTGCACAGCCCTTTCATCTACCTCAAAGAGCCTGTCTTCCTTCAGATGTCAGCACTGGGTGTCCCCACCTTCCCATCTCCATTACCCACACCCATGCTTCCTCCACCCTATCCATGCTATTGTCACAGCACTGACTGCTTTCTTCTGGATCTGATGTTCTTCGTGTTTGTACCATTCCTGTGAGCATTTCAGGGGCAAGGACCCTGTTCTTTGTGTTCTGCAACTCTGAAACCCCAGTAAAGCAAGATGCCTGGTACATAACAAATGTTCCAAAAATACACTTTAAATCAACAGAAACAAGGTTCTCATGTTGGTAGGTCCCAGAGTACTGCTTATAGTGTTTTAGAAACTCTGTAGATTAAACAAACATTTGTGGGCTCATCTAACCTCCAGGTACAATGTGTTCCCAGGGGAAAGGATGCTGGGATGCTCATATTTATTCTCAGCACTAAAATGTTAGTTCTACTTTCAAATTCTGAAGGATCCAATGTATTCTTCTCAGATTGGCACAGTTTCTTCTGGACTCGGTGGGAGTCATATGCCCATGGGAAATAATCTGGCTGCCTTTGAATGGAAGATGTTGGAGCAACAGTAATAAATTTCAGAGTGAATGCATATGCAATAGCTTATTCCCATAATTTGGAGTTTCCTGAGTGACTGAGAGGCTCTGAAAGTAGAGTCTGCCCCTCCATCATTTCCCCTTAGTACCAAGCTGTTGCCAAGCTCTGACCTGTAAAATGTCTCATAGGACTCCCAGAGAGTTCAAGAAGCAGCCCTGTTCAGTTTGCTGGTATTATTTCATGATATTAATAGCTTGTGATTCCTGATATAGGGGGCATATTGAGCATGTGCACTTGGCTCCTAGTTCCATGAAGAACACTCTTAATTTTCCTTCCTCCCAAGTGTGAATTTTTCAGCAATGATGTGGCATGAGTGGGTTCAGTGTAACAGAAGTTTTCCAGGACCTTTTTTGCTGAGGAGTGAATCACTGGGTTTTCTGATTACTTATGAGAGGAACATGTGTGCATTTGCATGTCTGTAGTGTGCAGTGCAGTGGGCTGTAAGACAATCAAGTGAGATTTTTCAAAGTAGCTTAATTTCTTTTCTAGCTCTTTACAGTCTGTCTTCATCATATGTTTTGAGGCTTATTTCTTGCTCTCACTTTTGCACTTTGCACTTCAGTGACATACGGTTTGATATGCCCCTCAAAGGATCATAACAGTGGTTGCACTAACATTACTACATAGAAGAGGTTTAGGATAGGCAATCTGGTTGGAATAAAGGACTAGGAATCAACGGACTAGGAATCAAGGACCTTACCTTGAGATTTCATTTGCATGGTAAAACCAATGTTTATGCATAGAAGGGGTACTGCTTCCTGATGACTAGTAGGCTTCTAGTAACTTTGATTAAGATCCTTGAAATCATCTTTGGTTTGTCATTTTCTTACTCTGTGTTTAATCTTTCAACCATCTTTATGACTCCACTTTCAAGCATATCAGTAATTACATCCCTTCATCTTAATGAGTTCCAAATCGGGAAAAGAGTATGTCAAGGCTGTCACCCTGCTTATTTAACTTACATGCAGAGTACATCATGAGAAATGCTGGACTGGAGGAAAAACACGCTGGAATCAAGATTGCTGGGAGAAATATCAATAACCTCAGATATGCAGATGGCACCACCCCTATGGCAAAGCAAAGGAGAACTAAAGAGCCTCTTGATGAAAGTGAAAGAAGAGAGTGAAAAAGTTGGCTTAAAACTCAACATTCAGAAAACTAAGATCATGGCATCCAGTCCCATCACTTCATGGAAAATAGGTGGGAAAACAGTGGAAACAGTGAGAGACTTTATTTTGGGGGGCTCCAAAATCACTTCAGATGGTCACTGCAGCCATGAAATTAAAAGATGCTTGGTCCTTGAAAGAGAAGTTATGACCAACCTGCTGCTGCTGCTGCTAAGTTGCTTCAGTTGTGTCCGACTCTGTGCAACCCCATAGACGGCAGCCCACCAGGCTCCCCCGTCCCTGGGATTCTCCAGGCAAGAACACTGGAGTGGGTTGCCATTTCCTTCTGCAATGCATGAAAGTGAAAAGTGAAAGTGAAGTCACTCAGTCGTGTTTTGACTCTTAGCGACCCCATGGACTGCAGCCTTCCAGGCTCCTCCGTGCATGGGATTTTCCAGGCAAGAGTACTGAAGTGGGTTGCCATTGCCTTCTCTGACGACCAACCTAGACAGCATATTAAAAAGCAGAGACATTACTTTGCTAACAAAGTTCCGTCTAGTCAAAGCTATGGTTTTTCCAGTAGTCTTGTATAGATGTGAGTGTTGTACTATAAAGAAAGCTGAGCACCGAAGAATTGATGCTTTTGAACTGTGGTGTTGGAGAAGACTCTTGAGAGTCCTTTGGACTTCAAGGAGATCCAACCAGTCCATCCTAAAGGAAATCAGTCCCGAATATTCATTGGAAGGACTGATGCTGAAGCTGAAACTCCAATACTTTGGCCACCTAATGTGAAGAACTGACTCATTTGAAGAGACACTGATGCTGGAAAAGATTGAGGGCAGGAAGAGAAGGAGATGACAGAGGATGAGGATGAGATGGTTGGATGCCATCACCGATTCTATGGACATGAGTTAGAGTAAATTCCAGGAGTTGGTGATGGACAGGGAAGCCTGGCATGCTGCAGTCCATGGGATTGCAAAGTGTCAGACATGACTGAGGAACTGAACTGAACTGATCTCACCTTCAGAGCTACTTTTTTTTTTTTCCAAGCTACCATCATCTCTTGTTGAGATTTTGCAATAACCTCCTAACTGATTTCCCTACTTATATCTTTGCTTTCACATTCTGTCTCCAACATATCTTTTGAGCCTTGTTTCTTTTGAATAATTTTATTTGTTTATTTTTGGCTGCACTGGGTCTTCATTGCTGCTTGGGCTTTTCTCTAGTTGTGGTGAGTGGGGGCTACTGTCTGGTTTCACTGTGGGCTTCTCATTGCAGAGGCTTCTCTTGGCAGGTGAATTCTTTATCACTCAGCCACCTGGGAAGCCCCTGAGCCTTGTTTCTTGTTCTCACACAGTTTCTCAAGTGATCTTGCTAAAATATAAGTCAGATCATGTCTTTCCTCTGCAGAAAACCATCTGATATCTTTTCATTTTCACTTAGAATAAAATGAATAGTCCTTAAGATGGCTGGAAAATTTCTACTTGTGTTAAGGTAAAGGACTCCTGTTAGCTCTCAACCTCTTTCTTACTTATATTCTTGTTCACTCTGGCCACACCGCTCTGGCCACCTTGCTGTTCTCTGAGCATTCGTGAAATGTTCATGGCCTTTTCTGATTGGACTGTTTTTCATTTGGAGACCCACGTGGTATCTTCCTCTATCATCTGCTTCAGTACTTTACTCATCTCACTTTTTCTTTCTATTCCACTTGACATTGCTTATTTTTCTCCATTTCCAGAATTTTTTTTCCTGTATATTCTCCTGAAATTATTTATACCTGTTTACCATTAAGTGCCTATTGCCAATCTTCTATTACTCTTGCTACCTATTGCTTTCTTGAGTAATATTATCCTCTCTGAGGTTTTTAATGACAGCTTATATGCTCACAAGCTCCCAAATCTCTATCTCCAGTCAGCTCTCTCTCTTGAGTTTCAGATGCATAGCTCTTATTATCTGTTGCACATCTAGACACCTCAGAATCAACATTTTAAAAAGAAGCCATCTTCTTCCTTAAAAGGGTTCTTCCATCCAGCTTTTCTATTCCTCGGTATTTAGTTAAAAGTTATTCTCAACTCATTATTCCACTCCATTCCCTGCAGACAATTAATCATCAAGTTCTGCTGACTATACCTCTCAAATAATTCTCAGACCTCTCTCTTCACAATTATTACCTATGATGGGTTGATGGGTTGAGTGGTGGTCCCCAAAAGATGTGTTCACATCCAAACCTCTGGAACTTTTGAATGTTACTGTATATGGAAAAAGCCATGGCAGATGTAATTAAACTAAGGATCTTAAGATGAGATTATAAGAGAGAAGAAGGAGAATTGTGACAGAAGAGGAGAGGACACAGATCCACTGAGGAGAAGGTAATATAAAAGGTAGACACAGAAGCAGAGATTGGTGTGATGTGGCCACAAGCCAAAGAAGCCAAGAAATGATGTCAGCCACTGGGAGCTGGAAGAGACAAGGGAGGATTCTCCTTTGGAACCTCCGGAGACCTTGATTTTGGACTTCTGGCTTCCAGAAATGTGAGACTGTGAAATAATACGTTTCTGTTGTTTTTAGTCATTTGTTTGTGGTAATTAGTTGTGGCAGCCACAGGAAGCTAGTACACTACCTTTGCTGTTTCAGAACTTTGTCTTGGGTTGAAGTGACATTTCCCTCATGGTCTCTGTGTCTCCAGTCTTAGTATTACTTCCTCTTCTATTATACTTTTAGCTCTTTTCTAGTGCTGATAAACATGCTGGCATCTTTCTTGATTTAAACAAAACTTAGTCTTCAATATGTTCAAAATTTTGTGAGAATAGTTTTGTGGGAATAAATTAAGCTATCTTAAAAAAATTGTAGTGGACCCTCAATTATGACTTAGACAAGTAGTCTGAACTTTTCTTTTGTTTCTCTTTTATTATATCCAAGGAGGAAAATTAGACAAATTAAAGACATATACTGAGTGTCCGTCAACATTACCAACTATTTGCTGATAATAACTTTCCTTTTCTTGTGACCGGAAGGAGGGTAAATTACATTGCTTTTGGTGACAATCCTTGCAGTCCTGATTTCCTTAGCACTGGCTCCTACTAGCACCATCTGCCACTATTTACTAAAAAATTTGTTACTTGCCTTTGTCTGAACTGGTCAGAAATGTACATTTAAATTATGATCATATATGTATGACATTAAAAATTTTACTTTTTATTTTCAATAATTTATAAATACAAAATCCTAGAGTATTCATAATTTTAATCAAATTCAGAGGTCCCTTTTAAAGCATTTAAAACATTCCTTTGTGGAGAAAAAAAAGACTCTTTTCCTTTTCATGCCTTGGGTTGACTCCTTTTCTATCTCACCTTTACATGTCTTTCAATTGATTCTCTGTGCTACGTGTATTGTTGGCATCAATACGTTTAGCAGTTACCATCTGTATCAGGAGCATGTCCTTGCGCACAGAGAGAGGGGACGTGAAAAGGAAAGATGCTAACCAATGAAAAAGCAGGGAGTGGTGTCCAATTGTTATCTTCTTTTAGGAATGACAGTGTCACATTTATATCTGAATTTTTAATTGAGAAAAACCTTTTGAAACTATACATTATTACACAATTATAATTTTCCTTCCTCTGTCCTCTGCTTTACAGGTTTTTTGTGTCATTTTCTTTGTTGCTTGTCACTGATAGGGAATTGAGAGCTGTATATTTCCTGTTTTTTCTTTAAAAAATCAAAACCTGATTCATTCTTTAAAATAATTTTTTTTCTATGAATGAGTGTGGTATGTAGAATAATTGTCCTCTCAAAGTGTTCATGTCCTAATCCTGGGAATATGTTCCCTTACATGACAGGAGACACTTTGCAAATGTTAAGATCATAACTGGTTTAAGATCTTGGGGTAGGGAAATTATCTTGGATTATCTGCATGGACCCAGTATAACCACAAGGGTTCTTAAAAGAGGGAGGCAGGAGGGTCAGAGTGAAAGAGTTGGAGAAGGAGCTGTGACAATGGAAGCAGAGGTCAGAGTGATACCATTGCTAGAAAGAGCATGCCCCGAAAGAATGGGGGCAGCCTCTGGAAGCTGGTAAAGTGAGGAATAGATGATCCCCTGAAGCCTCCTGAAGGCGCAGCTCTGCTAGTGCCCGACTTTTAGCTCTGTATGACTCTCATTTAAACTTTTCCCAAACTACAAGATAATGAATTTTTGATTTTTAAGCCACTAAATTTGTGGTACTTTGTTGAAGCAGCAATGAGAAATGAAAACCCTGGGCTTTTAGTAAAAACCACAATATGATTTTCATTCCTTTAAACTAGTATTTAGTGACAAGTCATTTCAGACCCTATCTAGGGGAGCACTGTCACTTTAAGATGTTATTGCAGGCTCACCAGAGCAGCTGAGGGCTAGTGAAAGTCGCTGGAAAGTCTGACTCTTTGTGACCCCATGAACTATACAGTCATGGAATTCTCCAGGCCAGGATACTGGAGTGGATACCTTTCCCTTCTCCAGGGGATCTTCCCAACCCAGGGATCGAACCCAGTCTCCTGCATTGCAGGTGGATTCTTTACCAGCTGAGCCACAGGGGAAAGCTAACTCACCCAGAAAGCATCATGACTGACTCATTACCATATGGATTTTCTCTTGGACCCACTCTCACCCCATCTTCTTTACTTCCCTCCATGTTTTTTTTTTTTTTCCCCTGTCTCTCTCTTTCTTTTTGGCTGCATCAGATTTTAGTTGTGGCACATGGGATCTTCATTGTGGTGCGTGGGTTTCTCCCTAGTTGTGATGTGCAGGCTTGGTTTTTGGGATGCAGACTTAGTTGCCTCAAGGCATGTGGGATTTTAGTTCCCGGACCAGAGATTGAACCTGTGTCTTCTGCATTGGAAGATGGATTCTTAACCACTGTACCACCAGTGAAGTCCCCCTCCGTGTTCCCTGGCCACCATTTTGCCGAGTAATTTGCTCTGACCAGCATCCAGGCTTATGAGTTAGTTTCTGGCTGTAAGTTGTTTAATAAACCTTGGAATTCTCCACTTCTTCTGTCTGGTTTTTAGGGTCCATACATATCGACTCTTTCTATCTTTAACATTTTTTGCCAATCTGATAAGATGACTTTTTGCATAGAGGCCTTCAACTCTTGGTGTCCTAATGGAATCAACCATTCTAGTTCCCAGTTTGCCTGTGTTCAGATACACATGTTCCTGTTTCAGTTAATGGTTATGTCTGAGGATTTGGCTCTGTCTGCTCAATCTGTTCATTCCTTCATTAAACAGTGATTTGTAGAACAGCTACTCTATGCCAAGAACTGGAATAAAAATGGATGGATAGATTAATGAGATATGGGCTACATCCTCAAGAAATTCATAATCTCATGTAGAAGACCAACAGAGAGAGAGGTAATTACTAAACCGTGTGGTAAGGGTAAAGGTGGAAATATGCATAGCTGTCCCTGATCCCAGAGAAGAAAGACTGTTGTGGATGTTGGGAAAGTTACTGCAAGGGGGAGCAGCCTCAGTAGAAACTTAGGAAAGAATGGGAATAATCCAGATAGTGCCAAGGAGTTGCATATGGGGGATGGTATGAATGGAGGAGACTGTACATAGTGATAGGGGTTTAGGATAAGAACAGAAAAATTGGGCAAAAGCATAGAGAAGAAAAGGGTTGTGCAAAGAACAAAAAGAAACCAAATGTTTTTGGAGTGTTGAGTGTGAACAAAGAGTTGGGAAGGAGAAGCCTGGAGAGATAGTCAGGGGCCAGATCCCAGAGAACCTTACATACTCTGGATAGGAGCTTTAACCCTAGCATCTGTCTATTCATTTTAGAGTAAATAAGAATCCTTTATTTAGTTCACCAACACTATTCAAAGCCCTGGGGATCAGCAGTGAACCTGAAGATGAAGCTTCTGCCCTCCTGGAACCCATTGTAGCAGGGGAGACAGATAATGTAGGAAGCATGATAAGAGGTGTTGGGGTCACTTGTAAGCTGGGTGAGGGTCCAAAAGAGACTTTCCTGATGATGCCATTTCTTAGCTGAGTTTTGATGATGAAATTATCTAGGAGCTTATTAAGAAGGGAGATCTCTAACCTCCAACCTCAAAGAATCTTATTCACGAGATCTGAGGCAGACTCAAGAATCTGCATTTTGCACAGCATGGTAGGTGATTCTAGTGCAGGTGGATTCATCGAAGGGTTCAATTTTTTTTTTTTGCTTCCATTAAATGAATCTCAGATGTTGGAACTTCTCTGTATCCTGATTCAGAAGGTCAAACCGCAAACAGCCTTATTGAGATGTTGTAACACACGTGATACTTAAGAAAAACACTATTGCAATAAATTAGAGCTGTTCAACCCACATCTGGATGTCTCTTGAATGATTCAGAGGGAAACTTTGGATGGTATATGGTTAGAAGCAGTTTGGGAAGTTCCCTTTAAAAGATTGAGTAATATGAGAACATGCTTCCACAGATGACTGAAGAATGGGTGAACAGTCCCTTCCATAATTCCTCTACTAGCTTCCATCAGCTTTCTGCTTTTGTCTCCCACTGCTTTTCAAGAAAATGGGGCTCAACTACTTAATCCTTGGTCAGGAATTTGGGCTGTGGATATCTCCAATTCCTGTGTAGAACTAGCATCTCTGCAAAATTTCCCAGGTGGTAAACGATAGGCAAACAATTTAGATCTTTTTATTCCAGGAAGCAGAGTAATAGAGTAGAAACAGCACAAATGTTTTGTATGTGTAGTTTTATTTCTTAATTTAATTGATTAAAAAATTCTATAGTGCTTTACAGTTTTCCAAAGTTTCACATACACGATTTCATATAATCCCATAATAACCCCTTTAAAAAAAGTCCCCAGTCCCTGTATTGCCTCTCCCCACACCGGTAACCACTAGTTTGTTCTTTGTAACTGTCAGTCTGCTTCTCTTTTAGAAACAGCATAGAGTTTGAAGCCAGCCTTCTCAGTGAATATTTACCTGCTTTGTACCAGGCACTGTGCTGCTGCTGCTGCTAAGTCGCTTCAGTCGTGTCCGACTCTGTGCGACTCCATAGATGGCAGCCCACCAGGCTCTGCCATCCCTGGGATTCTCCAGGCAAGAACACTGGAGTGGGTTGCCATTTTCTTCTCCAATGCATGCAAGTGAAAAGTGAAAGTGAAGTCGCTCAGTAGTGTTTGACTCTTAGCGACCCCATGCACTACAGCCTTCCAGGCTCCTCAATCCATGGGATTTTCCAGGCAAGAGTGCTGGAGTGGGGTGCCATTGCCTTCTCCGAGGCACTGTGCTAGGTGCTCATAAAACAAAAAAGAAAATCTTGTCCTTGATCTGTAGAAGCTCACAATTGAGTAGAGAAGACAGGTAATCTTAATTATGTTGTGGTAGTAAAATGACAGAGCTAACAGGATTCTGTGGAATAACAGATAAGACATTCACTTGAGCCTGGAGTAAGGGCTCACAAAAGAGATAAACCCTTAGCTGGGACTTGAAGGTTGGGTAGAAATTAACTGGGATAGGAAAGTGAGGGTAGGGCACATTTTATTTCTATCTTTTATACTCTGTGTTTCATTTCTTTTGTGTCTAACCACAGAGTCTTTTTATGGTGTGTACACAGCAGGTTTGTGGTCTGATAGAACCACTGTTTACATATCTTTATTAACTTTTTAATTGGTTGGAATGAAAAGATCACTTATTTCTGATTTGAATGACCCAAATTGGCAGTTTACTCAGAGTTTACTAATGGATCATGTTCAAAGCAGAATACATTTAATTGCAACGAACTTGCCCTTTGAGGCAATACTCAGCCAATCTGTTAGCTTTGCTTGAAGTCTTATCAGTGCACAGTTGGTCCAGTTGGTTGTTTGGGGATGCAGTATGGGTAGAGTGGATAGTCATGGTGGTAGCCTCCTTATGGGCCAGTCTGACTGTGAGAGAATAGTCACATGGCCTTGCTCAGTTCCTGAGAATCACAATGCTCTCCCTACCCCTGCCCCTCCAGCTCTCTCCCTTGTTCTTTTGATAATTCTTA
Source organism: Bos indicus (assembly GCF_029378745.1). Classification (NCBI taxonomy): domain Eukaryota; kingdom Metazoa; phylum Chordata; class Mammalia; order Artiodactyla; family Bovidae; genus Bos; species Bos indicus. The sequence goes on along the minus strand of NC_091762.1, from coordinate 66,680,770 downwards.
ACAAATTCAACAAAACCTTTCAGATTATGATGAACGCCAAGACTGTTAGAAAATGCATAAGACAAAAATGATTAATATTGGAATGTTCAGATATTTTTCTCACCACCTTCCTGCCTTGCAAATAGATTCCTCAGCCTTTAAGTGAAGTGAAGTGATTTTTTCTTTCTCTTCCTTCAAAAATTAATTTTTTGCAGAATAGAAGCTATGTTGATCTACTTGATAAAGTTCTTAAAGAGGAAGGGAAGCAGGGATGTAGAGAAGAGAAAGCACTCTGGGCAATGAAGTGTTGGTGGAAGAATGTTTTACCCTGGGAGTTTTGAGGAGAGAGATCTTGGTATAGCTAACTGTAGAAGAGGACTAAAATGGGCAGGAGAGTGGAAGGTATTTTAGTAAGTGCTTTTATGCATTGCGTTTGAGTCCCTTTAAGTAATATGAGTAAAACATGGGGTTTCTTAATTTTTAAATTTATTTTTGGCATTGCACTGTGATTCTTGGATGTAACAGAGCTTTGAGACTAAATCACGTTATGGGTACATATGCACCCTCATATGATTCTGTATATAGCATCAAGGAAATTTTGGATCACTCCCTCCCAAGCCTATCTATAGGCTCCAGGTTAACAATGTCTATTTTGGGGTCTGGATTACAGAGATAATCTGCTAACTTGTCTTCTTATTACCGCTTTTCTTTTCTCCAATCTCTTCTGTATACTGTAGCCACACTGCTCTTAAAATATAAATTGGATTATGTTATTTTCTTGCTTAAATCCCTTTAATGGTATACCTATTTGCTTAGGTTTTATGGGCTGAATTGTGTCCCCCCAAAATCCATATGTTGAAGCCCTCACTCCTGCAACCTCAGAATGTGACTGTATTTGGGGATAGGGTCTTTAGAGAGATAATTAAAATAAAGTCACTAGGGCGAACCAAAGCAACCTTGAGAAAGAACAAAGCTGGAGGTATCACACTCCAGACTTTAGACTATACTACAAAGCTACAGTAATCAAAACAGTATGGAACTGGCTCAGAAACAGATACATAGATCAGTGAAACAAAATAGAGGGCCCAGGAACAAATGCATGCACTTATGGTCAGTTAATCTATGACAAAGGAGGCAAGGATATACAATGGAGAAAAGACAACTTCTTCAATAAATGATGTTGGGAAACCTGGAGCCACATGAACAATATTCAAATTGGACTACTTTCAGACGGTAAAGCGTCTGCCTACAGTGTGGGAGACCCAGGTTCAATCCCTGTGTCGGGAAGATCTCCTGGAGAAGGAAATGGCAACCCACTCCAGTATTCTTGCCTGGAAAATTCCATGGACAGAGAAGCCTGGTAGGCTACAGTCCATAGGGTCGCAAAGAGTCAGACATGACTGAGTGACTTCATTTTCACTCACACCATATTAAAAAATAAACATGAAGTGGATTAAAGATTTAAATCTAAGACCTGAAACCATAAAACCCAGAGAATAAAACATAGAATAGTCTTTGAAATAAAGCCTAGTAACTTTTTTTTTGATCTGTTTCCTAAGGCAAAGGAAACAAAAGCAAAAATAAACAAATAATTGACCATAAGTGCATGCATAAGGACCTAATTAAACTTAAAAGCTTTTTCATGACAAAAGAAGGTATCAGCAAAATAAAGACAAACTACTGAATGGGAGAAAAGCTTTGCAAATGATATGACCAACAAGGAGTTAATATCCAAAATGTATAAACAGTTCAAACAACTCATTATCAAAAAAACCAATCAGATTAAAAATGAGTAGAAGACCTAAATAGACATTTCTCCAAAGGAGACATACAGATGGCCAACAGTACATGAAAAGATGCTCAACATTGCTAATAATAAGAGAAATGTAAATTGAAACCACAACAAAATACCACTTCATGACTGTCAGAATGACTGTCATTAAAAAGACCACAATTAACAAATGTTGTAGAAGATACGGAGAAAAGGGAATCCTTGTAAACTGTTAGTGGGAATGTAAATTGGTGCAGTCACTATGGAAAACGGTGTAAAATTTCCTCAAAAAAGCTAAGAATAGACTACCATATGATAGTAGTCTAGTGATCCTAGGTATATATTTGAAGACAATGAAAACACTAATTTGAAAAGATACATGCACCCTAGTGCTCATGTCAGCACTATTTATAATACCCAAGATATGAAAGCAACCTAAGTGTCCATCAATAGATGAACGGATAAAGAAGATGTAGTATATATATACAATATAATACTGCTCAGCCATAAATAAGAATGAAATTTTGCTATTTGAAATAAGAAGGATGGACCTGGAGGGTATTATGCTCAGTGAAATAAACCATAGGGAGACAAATACTGTAGGTTGTATCACTTATATGTGGAGTCTAAAAAATTGGACAAATGGTAGAAACAGACTTACAGATATAGAGAACAAACAGTGGTTATCACTAGGGAGAGAAAAGAGAGGAGGGGCAAGATAGGGACAAGGGATTAGAGGTACAAGCTACTATGTATAAAATAAATAAGCTACATGGATATATTGGCTAGCACAGAGAGTATAGCCAATATTTTATAACTTTAAATTGAGCATAATAGGTAAAAATTTTGAATCACTATGTTATCACCTGAAACTCATATTATATTATAAATCAACTATACCTCAGTAAATAAAATTAAAAGGTCTTCCAATTGATGAAAAAAATATGGTATTCTCACGGAGTGGAATAGTATACAGCAATAAATATTAGTGAATCAATGCTACAACAATATGAATCAATCACACATTTATAATGTTGAATGAAAGAATCTATACATAAAATAATACATATTATAGGAATCCATGTATACAAAGTGCAAAAATAGACAATAATAACCTGTGGTGCTAGAAATCAAAATAATGGTTAAGATTGGGGAACAGGGAAAGGGTAGTGATTAGGAGGGGCTCAAGGGGGCCTTGTGGGATGCTGACATACTTCTCTTTCTTCAGCTGGGAGATGTTTCCTAAGTCTATTGATTTTTTTATGGTTTATCAAGCTATGCACATATGATTTTTGTGTTTTTATGTTATACCTCAGCTATCATTTTATTATTGAAAAAATGCACATGCAACAATATTCATCATTGCCTTATCCACATGTCAATGGATTCATCAGTTATGGTATTAGTTGAATAAATTGGGGAACATCTACGAAATGAAGAGAAATCACCAGAGTGAGCCCTTTTACAATATGACTGGTGTCCTTATATGAAAAGATTAAAACAGAGACAGATACAGAGGGAAGACCACAAAGATACAAGTAGAACCTGGTCATCTATAAGCCAAGAAGATAGGCCTCAGAAGAACCTTGCCCACAACAATTTATCTTGGACATCTTGCTTCCAGAGTTGTGAGAAAATAAATCTTGTTTTGATGTGGACCATTTTTAAAGTCTTTATTGAATTTGTTACAATACTGCTTCTGTTTTATGTTTTGGTTTTTTGGCCCGGACGCATGTGGGGTCTTATCTCCCTCACCAGAAATTGAACTTGCATCCCCTGCATTGGAAGGCAAAGTCTTAACCCCTGGACCACCAGGGAAGTTCCAGATTTCTGCTTTTATTTTTTAAGCCATCGAGTCTATGGTACTTTGTTATGACAGTGCTAGTAAACCAATATAGTAAGTAAAATGCAAACATTTTATTGTGTCTTACAAAGCTCATGATTTGATCCAGCCTAAGTTTCTGCTACTCTTTGAACTCTAGGCATCATCGTCTTCTAGAAATTCCTTGATGACAAGACATTTTTCTTTTTTAATGTATTGAGTCTTCATGCTCATTGTTCACTGTGTCTGAAGTCAGTGTTCCCTTATTACTTTCACCTCCTTGGACAGCTAGCTCATTCTCATCCTTCATGGCTCAGTTTAATTGTTACCTCTGTCTTTACCCTCCTTCCCATTTATGTATGTACCTACATATATATTTTACTTTTGTTTTCTCTCCAATACATAACATTGCTGTTGTTGTTGTTCAGTTGCTAAGTTTTGTCTGAATCTTTGTGACCCCATGAACTGCAGCATGCCAGGCTTCTCTGTCCATCTCTATCTCCCCGAGTTTGCTCAAACTCATGTCCATTGAGTCAGTGATGCTATCCAACCATTTCATCCTCTGTCACCCCCTTCTTCTCTTGCCTTCAATTTTTCCCAGCATCAGGATCTTTTCCAATGAGTCAGCTCCTTGCATCAGGTGGCCCAAATATTAGAGCTTCAGCTTCAGCATCAATCTTTCCAATGAATAGTCACGGTTGATTTCCTTTAGGATTGACTGGTTCGATCTCCTTGCAGTTCAAGAATCTTCTCCAGCACCAAAGTCAAAAGTGTCAATTCTTCAGCACTAAGGTTTCTTTATGGTCCAACTCTCACATCTATACATGACTACTGGAAAAACCATAGCTTTCACTATATGGACTTTTGTCGGCAAAGTGACATCTCTGCTTACTGTCTAGGTTTGACATAGCTATTTTTCCAAGGAGCAAGCATCTTTTAATTTTGTGGCTGTGGTCACTGTCTGCACTGATTTTGGAGCCCAAGAAAATGAAATCTGACACTGTTCCCACATTTTCCCTATTTGCCATGAAGTGGTAGGACTGGATGCCATGATCTTAGTTTCTTGAATGTTGAGTTTTAAGACAGCTTTTTCATTCTCTTTCACCTTCATTAATAAACTCTTTGTTTCTCTTCACTTTCTGCCATTAAAGTGGTATCATCTGTATATCTGAGGTTGTTGATATTTCTCCCTGCAATCTTGATTCCAGCTTGTGGTTCATCCAGCCTGACATTTCTCATGATGTACTCTGCATATAAGTTAAATAAGCAGGGTGACAAAATACAGTCTTGATGTATTCTTTTCCCAAATTTGAACCAGTCTGTTGTTCCATGTCTGATTCTAACTGTTGCTTCTTGTCCTGCATACAGATTTCTCAGGAAGCAGGTAAAGAGGTCTGGTATTCTCATCTCTTTAGGAATATTCCAGTTTGTTGTAATCTACACAACAAATAACTTGCAATTATTTTGTCTCACTGGACTGTTAGCACCATGGAGGCAAGGACTCATTTGGTCTCGTTCACCCTTTTATTTCCAGACCAGATCATAGGTTTTAACAAATAATGAAGGAGTGAATATGATCATTTTTTAAGGTTATCTTTGTTTTGGCCATTCCCATACTTCCATTGAAACAGCTTTTGCTAACGTTACCAATCACTTCCTTGTTCTAAATCCAGTGCACAATCGAACTGCTCACCCTACTTGACCTCATCCTTCTCCTGGTTTTTAAATGTAGGAATTCGTTAAGACTTTATCCTAGGCACCCTCTTCTTATCTGATGTTCTGGTTTTTCCAAAATGCAAATAAATCATTGCCCGTATTAATGTTTATAGCCTAGACTTTTGTTGAAGTTTCAGATGCTGGAGGAGCTTACATTTGAACATATCCAAATCAAAATTTATGATCTTCCTTCCAAAGCCTGCTTCCTCCTCAGTGTTTATTGTTCCAGAGATTGCACCACAATTCAAACAGCTGTGGAAACCACCTCACCCCTGTTTCTAGTCTATGATTAAAGCCCTGTTTGATCTTGCTGCCTGAATATCTCTAAAATTTCCTCATATATCTCTCCATCTTTACTACTGTCATCAAGCCTAAGCCAGCACGTTCTCTTGCCTGCACTGTTACTGCAATAGTCTCCAACGGGTCTCCCTGTATTAACTCTTGCCTGTGTCCTGTCTGTTTTACATGCTACATCCAGAACTATCATTTCAAAGCCACAAATTTAATCATGTTATTTTTCTGCTTACAACCATTTAATGGCTTCCTCCTGCTCTTAGAATAACAACTGAAATCATTAACAGGGCTTCAAAGTCCTACGTGTCTTCTTTCTGCTACCTCATCCTGAATCTCTTCCTTTCATCTCTCTTCCAGTCACATGTGTTTTCATCAATTTCTGAAATGGCTTTTACTTCCTCTTTCCTCAGGTCTTTTGTGCTGTGTGCTCCCATGCACTTGTGCATACCATATCCCACCTTACCCTGTGTCATTTAAAACAATTCAACTTGTCCTTCAGATCTTTGCTCATCAGGTCAACTTCTTAAATGTATTTTTCAGTGCACTGAATGCAGTTTGTAATGATATTTGGATGATTAGACAAAGCATCCATATTTTTGGGACAGGATAGAATATTATACAGTAACAAATAACCTCAAATTTCAGTGACTTAGTATAATAAAAATATAGTTATCCTTCATGCTATGTTTAGCAGGGGAAGCTCCACTTATTATTGTCACTTAAGAACCCAGGATGATGGAGGTCCCATCAACAAGTGTTCCGTTATCACCTTGTCAGAGAGAAGAAAATGTGGGGACAGGAGCCATGACTTAAAAGTTTAGCCCAAGAGGGACATCTGTCCCTCCTAGTCATATGTTGGCCAAAGGAAGTCATATGGGCATACCTAATATCAAGGCAAATATAGTATAATCCCACGATGTATTTGGAAAGAGGAAAGCTGGAAATATTTCATAAGCAGCACTGGTGACTCTGTACTACAGCAGCCCTCCAGATACATAGGAGGAGGTTTCCATGAATCAAGTTGTTTTTGTTTTTTCCCTCTGAACTCTGGGCAACCTGTCTAGACTCTGAGTTCTGTAAGGACAGGGGCTGTGACTGTCTCGGTCATTTTTGTATTCCCACTGCAGAGCATCTGACACACAGTAGGCTGTTCCTAAACATTGAGTGAGCAGATGAATATGAGCAGTCATTGACTGATTATTGTGTTAAGTCCTTGTCAGGTGTTGCCTCCTTCACTCCGTATGATGTGCCTCAATACAGGTTTTATTACTTTATAAATGTGCCAGCAGTTTCCCACATTTTACACATGGTAGTGTATATATATCAATGCTACTCTCTCAGTTCATCCCACCCTCTCCTTCCCCTGCTGTGGCCACAAGTTCGTTTTCTATGTTGGCGTCTCCATTCCTTCCCTTCAGATAGATTCATCAGTAGCATTTTTCTAGATTCCATATATATGCATTAATATATGATATTTGTTTCTCCTTGTGAATTACTTCACTCTAACAGGCTCTCAATTCATCCACCTCACTAGAACTGACTCAGATTCATTCCTTTTTATGTCTGAGTAATATTCCGTTGTATATATGTCCAACAACTTCTTTATCTATTCATCTGTTGATGGAAACCTAGGTTGCTTCCATGTCCTAGCTATTGTAAATAGTGTTGCGGTGAATATTGGGGTTCATGTGTCTTTTTCTGTATTGATAAGATTTTAACGAATCCCTTTTTTTAGATGATTGGTTTCCATTTAATTTGGAAATATAATCCAGATTCTAAAACAAACAAATTAAAATGAATATTTCTTCTCTTTCCAGAGATCAAGTTTGGAGGAAGGAGATGAGAGAAATACACTTATCTAAAATCTTACTGAACCATATTTATTGTTATTGAATGGACATCCCTTGACATTTTTGAGTTGGAACTGTCAGGGAGAATTAGGTGAATGGCTGAAGGGAGCAAGATGGAGCAGGTCTAAGTTCTTTGCCAGCCAAATGTTGTGCTAACCCACAATTTAAATGGGGCCAGCCTTCTGGAAACCCTAACCTTCAGTTTCTTCATAAAACACTTTTATTCACTGATAAGTATCTTCAAGAGAGGAAGTCTAATACTTGGTTACTTGCTCTCCTGTGGTCCTTGTCAGTTTGCCTATTCTCTTGGATTAACTGAAAGACAAAAATGCTGCTGATGGCTGCTGACTGGGCTGGTCGTTCTGTTGTTCAGTCGCTCCAGTCATGTCCGACTCTGTGCGACCCCATGGACTGTAGCTCGCCAGGTTCCTCTGTCCATGGGATTCTCTAGGCAAGAATATTGGAATGGGTTGCTATTTCCTTGTCTCGGGGATCTTCCCAACTCAGGAACTGAACCTGCATCTCTTGCATTGGCAGGCGGATTCTTTACCACTGGTTACCTGCTCTCCTGTGGTGCTTGACAGTTTGACTATTCTCTTGGGTTAACTGAAAGACAAAATGTTGCTGATGGCTGCTAACTGGGCTGATCATTATAGAAACCCCTATTTCATCTCATTTCATTACTTATTTCCAATGGTGCATCTATAGCCTTGCTGTTAGGTAGTTAGTCAGTTTAGTCAGTCAGTCATGTCCGACTCTTTGCGACCCCATGAATCACAGCATGCCAGGCCTCCCTGTCCATCACCAACTCCCAGAGTTCACTCAGACTCACGTCCATCAAGTCAGTGATGCCATCCAGCCATCTCATCCTCTGTCGTCCCCTTCTCCTCCTGCCCCCAATCCCTCCCAGCATCAGGGTTTTTCCAATGAGTCAACTCTTCGCATGAGGTGGCCAAAGTATTGGAGTTTCAGCCTCAGCATCAGTCCTTCCAATGAACACCCAGGACTGATCTCCTTTAGAATGGACTGGTTGGATCTCCTTGCTGTCCAAGGGATTCTCAAGAGTCTTCTCCAACACCACAGTTTAAAAGCATCAATTCTTCGGCGCTCAGCTTTCTTCACAGTCCAACTCTCACATCCATATATAACCACTGGAAAAACCATTACTACACCTTGAAAGTGAAAGTGAAGTCGCTCAGTCGTGTCCCACTCTTTGCGACCCCATGGACTGTGGCCTACCAGGCTCCTTGGTCCATGGGATTTTCCAAGCAAGAGTACTGGAGTGGGTTGCCATTTCCTTCTCTAGGGGATCTTCCCGACCCAGGGATTGAACCCGGGTCTCCTGCTTTGTAGGCAGATGCTTTACTGTCTGAGCTACCAGGGAAGCCCCTAAATCTTAATGCTCAGCAGAATACAGTATGATGAAGACAAAGGGGATAGATACCTGTTCTTCTACTTGTCTTTTCTAAAAAGACCACAGTTTAAGAAATGATAAGGTAGGCTCTTTGGAAATAAGTTGATTTCCTAAACTGAACTAATACTGAGTCATTCAGTGCAGTAAAAGAAAAAAAAAATTCAGCTATCTTGTCATTTTACTTTTTTTTTTAATCTTGTAATTTTAAATGTTCTATTTGCTCTCAGGATGAAAGGTTTGTTTAATAGCGTTCAATGTGAGAGTATCCTTAGAATTTTGCTCATGATTATATGGGCTATTAGTATTACATGGTACATGTATCCTGTCAGTAGGGCATGAAATTTTTTTAGTTCCTGGCATTTATTTGCTATTAGAGGTGTTTGATTAGACCAATAATAAACTCATATCTCCTTGTGTTATAAGGAACTGTTTTCTTGTTTGCCTTTCCCATATGATTGGGAGCTTGAGGGCAAAACTTATATCTTCTGAATATTCCAGTTAATTTAAAATTTTAACTTGAAATGCTTAATTGCAACTAGGCCTCTGTTGTTGGATAAAAATGATGCAATGGGTTTGGGGATTAACCCAGTTAGAGATGCTGGCCTTAGCTGAGATCAGCCTTTTCCCTGGCCCATGTGCTCCAGTCCTTCGTTGCACACTGTACGATGGGCTTTGGGCCACTGTCACTCTGACTGTTCGGCTTTGCTCAGATGTGTTGGGGGTATCAGACAAGGTCCCAAACAAAGGCCTTTATTCACAGTTCCAGGCTCACAGCTCCCAAATCCTTGGAATTTCCTGAGCAATAGAGCAATGGGATAATATTTGGTCTCTTGTCCCAGTTCCTGAAAATGATTCAAGGAAGGTGACTTTTGGGTTCTACCCAAGGGTAGGTGCTTCCCTGATGGCTCAGATGGTAAAGAATCTGCTTGCAATGTGGGAGATCTGGGTTCAGTCCCTGGGTCAGGAAGATCCCCTGGAGAAGGAATAGCAAACCATTCTAGTATTCTTGCCTAGAGAATTCCATGGACAAAGGCTGCGGTCCATGGAGTTGCAAAGAGTGGGACATGACTGTTTGGGACCTTGCCTGATACATGTGTACCTTCATTTGGCTGTTGATTCATAACTTTTAATATCCTTTTATAATAAATCATTAATATGGTGTGAAAGTGGGTTTTCTTGAGTTTCATGAGCTGTTCTAGCAAATTAATTGAATCAGAGAAGGGTGTTCATGGCAATCTGATTTGTAGCCAGTTGATCATCAGAAGTACAGGTAATAATCTGGACTTGAAACTGGTGTCTGTAGTGGAGGATGGTCTTGTGGAACTGAGTGTTTACCTGTGGAATCTGATTCTATCTTCAGATATTGTCAGAATTGAGTTGACTTCTCAGACACCTGGTGGAACCTGAGAATTGCTTGTTGGTGTGGGGAAGCCTCCACACACACACACACGTTGGAATTTGGTCTGGGAACCCCTTTTCAGTGCCAAATATACGCTTGGTGAATGAACAAGGAGGGTGTGTGTGAATGCCTTAAATACTTCTTGTGCTGATTTTTCAAATTTCCCATCACAACAGTTCCTCCTTTGGGATTTAAGCATTATTTACAAAGACCTAAATGAAAACCCCTTACTGGAGAGAGACATCATTGTTTTTTGTATCAGTTTGGAGGACAGATGTTATACAAGTTGATTCAACTTGCTGCTGCTGCTAAGGCGCTTCAGTCATGTCTGACTCTGTGCAATGCCATAGACGGCAGCCCACCAGCTTCCGCATTCCTGGGATTCAACTTGAAGGAGAAACAATTTAAAGGGAGAAAAGAGGATGGAGAATTAGAGAGGCCAAAACTAGGGGTCCTTCCTTGGGGTGCCAAGCTAGGATGGCCTGCTGGTGGGCTCTCTGGGTGACTCGGGGTCAGTAGAGGACCCTGAGCTCTATGGAAGTGTATGATATTGTTCAAAAAAGGAGAGCTAAAGAGGATAGGCCCAACCCAGGTCTCCCGCATTGCAGGCAGATTCTTTACCAGCTGAGCCATAAGGGAAGCAGAGAGGACAGGAGGGGGTTGCCAAAGACCAATAACTGGTTTTAAGATTTTGTGTAGGGAGACCTATCTATCCTGCACACAGCAAAGCTTGTATCTAATGAAATTATGAGTGTGGTGAAAACAGACTGACTAAGTACAGGGTCACTTGGAGGCCTGTGAAGATCCCAATCCTTAACTTACCCTCTGTCTTAGGAGTGCTTATAAAGCAAGATCAAGGTCATGTTGAACATAATGAATCAAACAAAATATAAGACAGAAAACACCAATAGTTAAATTGCTAGTTGACTGGGAACTCATAAAAGCTTGTTTGCTGAATGTGGAGCATATCTGATAAAATAGTAACAGTAATAGCTTGCACATAGCACTTCATCATTGTTTATTTTTATAATTTTGTTTTTGGCTGTTCTCTCGTTGAACAGGCTTTTCTCTAGTTGAAGCAAGTGGATGCTTCTCATTGCAGTGGCTCCTCTTGAGGCTTCTCTAGGGCACGTGGGCTTCTCAGTAATTGTGGCTCCTAGATTCCAGAGCACAGGCTCAGTAGTTGTGGTACACAGGTTTAGTTGTTCTGCGGCATGTGGGATATTTCTGTATCAGGGATTGAACCCCTGTCTCCTGCATTGGCAGGAGAATTCTTTACCACTAAGGTACCAGGGAAGCCCCACACTTCATAATTTATAAAGCACCTTCATGTACATTTTTTAAGTATTCCAATAAAGCAGGTAATTTGGTTGTTATCCCCCATATACAGATAGGGACACTGAAGCTTGAAGCATTAACTTGACATGTACTTGCTTATGTGGCTGGTGAGTGGTGGAGGTTAAGACCAGACTTTATTTGAGGTCCATGTATTCTTCTGTGCCAACCTGCCTGGAACATTTCCCTAGAGAGCAGCATGGGTTTAATTGCCCAGAACCTTCTTTTACCTTGCTATGTTGACCTAAACACTTCTAGGATAATTTCTTGTGTTCAGTTTTGAACTTGGTAAAGCTGTTTAAATAAAGGTGGTGAAAGTTTGGGCTGATATAGAGTAAGATTATTATGGTTCCTCTTTCTTGAATCTGGTGTTCATTAAGGTTTTCCTGGCTGTAGCTGAAGTTATGATATTTACATAACGTATTGTGTGGGGGTGGAAGCATATTAGTGCTGAGAGGTATTTATACAGCTTGCAAGAATTTGGAGCCCCACTGATGTCTTGACCATGTTGTGTTTCTTGGAAAGAGAAGTTGCTCATTGAAGTGTTTGGTACCCTTAGGTTGAAACTTGACTGTTTCCAGCAGGCACTTTAGGGTACCCCACAAATCATGTGGGGGAAGGGAGTCCTTAACCACTACCTCAGTATAGGGTCAGCTCTGCTTACTTTGATTATTATTATAATTAATGATTACTAATGTATGCCACTTATTGAGTGCCATCTTTGCCAGGCACAGTGTTGCCCACCATATATACATTATCTTTATTCTGAAAGCCATCAGATAAAACAGGCATTGCCATCTCTATTTTATCAGTAGTGGGGTCACAGAGGCTAAATATACAGGTTCTAAAATTAAGACGGCTTAAATTTGGTCAGTTTCACTCTTGTATATGAAATGTTAGTGATGGATGATTCTATAAGGAGTTATACATGTTCTTATACACTGTGGATGAAAAAGAGCTTTCCTAGTGAATGTGTATAATCGTGGGACCTCTCTGAGTATGTTATTATATCTCAAGCCTTTTGCTCCAGGGGTGGTGGGTATGTGTCTAGCTACACTTGGAATCTTTTCTTTCATGGGAGGAAAGCAGGACAGTCCTATGCAACTCTCACCTTATATGGGTCCCCTTAACCATTTCCTTCCCCCCACCCCGCCCCGATTTTGATTAGTTGAACTTCTCATCACTTCTCAGTTCAGTTGCTCAGTCATGTATGACTCTTTGCAACCTCTCGGACTGCAGCACACTAGGCTTCCCTGTCTATCACCAACTCCTGCAGCTTGCTCAAACTCATGTCCATCGAGTTGGTGATGCCATTCAACCATCTCATCCTCTTGTCGTCACCTCCTCCTGCCTTCAATCTTTCCCAGCATCAGGGTCTTTACCAATGTGTCAGTTTCAGCTTCAGCATCAGTCTTTCCAATGAATATTCATCACTTCTGGATCAATGAATTCAAAGGGTTCATGCTTCTGCTAAAGGTAGATTTAGACCCAAACAATTTATTTACCTTAGAGAATACCTATCAGGTAGGCATACTGGCTCTTTAAGTTAATATCTTAGAGTTGTTTGCAGTAACTTCTATCCTCATCTCCTATATGAGTAATTTATCTCAGGAAGTGGTTTGAGTCTCTGGGAACATCTGGCTCCCTACAGCATCAGCACAGCTGGGCTTAGGAAAAATTGTGTTGGTGAGGCAGCTGTGGTGGAGTGGACCTGACCTGGAATTAGAAGACTGGGCTAGAGCTCCAGCTTTACCAGGTAACTGGCTATACAACTTTGGCAAGCTCACCTATCTTATTAGAGCTCAGTTTCTGTAATTTGAATTTTCATATGAAATCCAAGTTTCGGCTGCTTGAATGATGGACCATAAATCCTCTGGTGATCTGGAATGACCCTTAAAACACATCTGTGTAAAATATCTTGATTTCCTAACATATAATGTGAACATGTCATCACCAGTATTTGTGAGTAATTTTCTTTTTTTGGTGAAGGAGATGGGAGAGCTTAGGTTTCTCCTGATGCAAGTTATTATGAAGCCTGCTTCTCTCTTGTCCCTCTTAAAAAAAAAAAATATCAAAACTACACTGAAACCAAACACTCATGAATGCTGGGGGAGAGCAGTGGACAGGGTGTGTGGGGTCACTACATCCCAACATGGGGAAGCAAATAGCTTAAAATGGAATGTTAGATATCATTATGGTCAAATTCGTAGTGGCTCAGGCTGCTCTTTCTTCTAGCATCTTCTTCCTTATCCTACAACATGCTTAGTTACTTCAGTTGTGTCTGACTTTTGAGACCCTAATGGACTGTAGCCCACCAGGATCTTCTGTCCATGGGATTCTTCAGACAAGAATACTGGAGTGGATTGCCATGCCCTCTCCATGGGATCTTCCCAACCCAGGGATTGAACCTTCATTTCTGCCTTGACAGGCTGATTCTTTGCCTCTGGGCTACGAGGGAAGTCCCCACAACAGAGCAGCCCAAATCTGTGTCTACCCCTTCTTACAGGGGAATACTAAACAATTGTTGGTTTATTATAAAGGGTAATTTCACTTTTTTATATTTAAACCTCTCCCATTTGTGATCTGCCCCAGGTGAAGCTTACCTTAAAAATCAGACAAGTTCATTAAGGTTTTTCCCAGTGGAGAAAGAGACTAGAGCATGGAAAACTTTTTTGTCAGTTTGTTTTCATAGCTGTTAGTTTACTCTGAATATCTTCACTTTGGCCTCTCACAGCAGGCAGAATGATTGTTCTAAACACAAGTTAGATTATGTCTCCTTTTCTCAAAACTTTTCACTGTAAAATTCAAAGCTCCTAGTGTGGCCTTCAGGGCCCAAAGTGCGGCTGCCCCAGGCTCCCTCTCTGAGTGGCCATGGCCTTTCCTTTCTGTGCTCCACCCACAGGAGCATCTAGGGAGCAGCCAGGCTCCATACACCTCAGGGCCTTTGCAGTTCCCTGAGAGCCAACCCACAGCTTCCTCTAGTTTCTTTCGGCCTCTGGTTAAATGTATCAGAATCAGGAAGGCCTTCTGTGATAGCCATGTAAAACTGCACCCCTCCACTGTTCCTCTGGGCTTCCCTGGTGGCTTAGATGGTAAAGAAGCCACCTGCAATGTAGGAGACCTGGGTTCGAGCCCTGGGTCAGGAAGATCCCCTGGGGAAGGAAATGGCAACCCACTCCAGTGTTCTTGCCTGAATAATTCCATGGATAGAGGAGCCTGGCAGGCTACAGCCCATGGGGGTCACAAAAAGTTGGATAGGACTGAGCGACTAACACACTTCACTGTTCCTCTACCCTAACGTGTTATTATTAAATCGTTTCTAACGTGTTATTATTAAATCATTTATATAATTATATGGTTACTTTCTGTTTCCCTGCACTAGAATGAAAGCTTCAAGAATACAGTTTTGTTACTTTCTCCTGGCTTAGTGCTCTTTCCACATCTCCTGCTGACAGTGTCTTGCACTTGGTAAGCTCTTGATACATATCAACTGAATGAATGAATGCATTTAGCCAACAGATATTTCTTGAGCACCTACCTGTGCCAGAGCCTGTGATATCGATCTCTGCAGATTATACTGTGAGAATTAGTTATTCAAAGATCCTTCCTTAAAGGCAGTGTTCCCAAATGGAAAGCATTATTACTTTGAATTCCCCAGCTCCTCTTTCTTTTTCTCTTCTAGGATCCCAAGGGGCCCATTGCTCTATATCAGGAATTCATAAAGTTTTTCTGTAAAGCACCAGATGGTAAATATTTTAGGCTTTGTGGGCCATACCCTCTCTGTCTCAACTCTTCCACTGGGCTAGCAGGAAGCAGCCATAAGCAAGAGGTGAGGAATGAGCATAACTATTTCCAGCAAAACTTTGGCCCATAGTTTGCTAATCTCTGCTGAAAAGAAAAAGCTCTTTCACAAATCAACCCAAAACTTGTTAGGGCACAGTGTGACACCTTTCTTATGGTAATTGTCATTTTAGGGGATCCTGAGAGAGAAGGTTTCATTTAATACAAACCTGGGGCTTCTGTGGTGGCTCAGACAGTTAAGAATCTACCTGCAATGTGGGAGACCTGGGTTCCATCCCTGGGTCAGGAAGATCCCCTGGAGGAGAAAATGGCAACCCACTCCAGTATTCTTGCCTGGGAAATCCCGTGAACAGAGGAATCTGGTGGGCTACAGTCCATGGGGTTGCAAAGAACTGGACACAACCAGTTCTTTGGTTTTGTGACATTTGGTTGAGTGACTTTCACTCAACCAAATCATTCTAACTTCCATTAAGTTCAAAGTGGTGTGAAAAATAAGGTGGCTCAGATGGTAAAGAATCCACTTGCAATGCAGGAGACCTGGGTTTGATCCCTGGGTTGGGAATATCCCCTGGAGGAGGGCAGGGCAACGCACTCTAGTATTCTTGCTTGGAGAATCCTCATGGACAGAGGAGCCTGGTGGGCTACAGTCCAAGGGGTTGCAAAGAGTCAGACAAGACTGAGTGACAAAGCACGCAAGTTCAAAGTGGTGTGAAAAATAAATGTTCTTTCACAATCAGGTTTAACACATTTACTAGTGATGATCTGTGTCATCTGAAAATTATAGGACCTCACTTGCCAGAATTGTTGTACATCTTGTAGAAAGTATATTTCTAAAGACACACCTGGATTACCACTGGTGCTGGGAAGCTATATCTCAGGTTCAAGTTTCAAATTGCCTTATGGTTTATTTTTTCTTGGCTTTATTTGCCATCAAAACTGTCTTTTGTGAGTGTACTTGATGACACTGCTGAATTTCTGGATCTACAGACTGGCTCTAACTTTTGTAGCCATAGGAGAAATTATTAATTGAATTGTTAGGTTATGGGCAAGACAGTGTGTTCCATATGTTCACTGTCTTATGCCAACTCTGTTAATTTGAAACATACTGATATCTGGCAGGGCCAGAACAAAATTTTGATTAGTCATGATGTATGTGTAGCATTTCTTTTGCAAAAAATTACTAAGGGGAAAAAGAGCTGATGAGTCAAAGTATTTCCCAAAACCAAGTTTCCACATATAGATTACAGAAAAATATGCCTCACTAGTAAGATGCTATTGTATTCTTGTAACCAAAATTAAAAACATATTTAGGAAACATTCCATCACTTTTTCAAGATTCCAAGTTCAGTCGGGACTATGCATTACTTAAAAAAATTTAGCATTTATTCTTCTTGAGTTATAATCAGCTTATAAGATGATATTTCACAATGGAACGTTGAATGGTAATGTCACGCCTCTGTATATATTTGGTTTCTTTTGTTTGATATAGAATGGATTTTATCACAAGACTGAGTGAAAGCACATTCAGAAGCTCACATCTAGTAAGAAGCAGACTAGAAAGTCTGTACAGAGGTGGGTGGCCAGGATAGCAGAGTAGAAAGACCCTGGGCTCACCTCTTCCTCTGGGCATAGCAAATTACAACTACTTACAGATCAACTATCCATGAGAATGATCTGAAGGCTAAGGAAAGATTTTCCACAACTAAAGATACAAAGAAGGATTAACAATGAGATCTGTAGAAAGGACAGAGACACCCTGTAGTCAAGACCCACATCCCTGGCGTGGATGACCCACAAATGGGAGGGTAATCCCAATTGTAAAGGCTTTCCTCAAGGAGTGAGGGGTCTGAGCCCCACATTGGCTGGCCCAGCCTGGGGGTTCTGCTCTGGGAAGATGAGCCCTCAGAACACCTGGCTTTGAATTCCACCGGGGCTTGCATATGGAAGAGCCAGGTGGCTATAGGAAGCAGACTCTGATCATAAAGAGCACACACAAAATCTCTCATGCTCTGAGATACCAAAGTAAGGATTAGAAAGGAGCCTGGGTCAGACTGACTTGCTGATCTTGGATAACTTCCTGGAGAGGCAGGAGGCAATTAGGACTCCCTTTGGGGATATAGACTCTGGCAGGAACCATTTTTTGGAGCTCATTCTACCACGAGGACACTAGTGCTAACAAACTGCCTTTTGGAGCCTTCCTTCTGGTCTGGGGCTTACTCACCCAACAGCTGGCAGGAACTAGCCATCCCCTGCTCCACCCCTTGTAAAGACTGCATAGCCAATAGCTGTGGGGACTCTATCTTACCCACCAGTAGTCTGGCACCTGCCCTGGCCCCATCCACCTCCTACCAGGCATGCTGCCAACTTACTGGGACCTGGCCCAATCCACCAGCAAGCCAGCACCAGCCTCAGGCCCCCTGAGCTGCACAGACAGTGGTGCTGGGTCCTGGCCCTGCCCACCAGTGGAATGGTAGCAAACTGGGCCAGGCACTAGCCTCGCCTATCAGCATATCCACAGTAGCTGACCCACCACAACAGAAGGGACAACACAACTCAGAGAGGGGGCACCCCTACAGCACATATGGTTCTGATGGCCAGAGGGGAGTGTGCTACTAGGCCCCATAAAGAATTTGCTCCATATATCTAAGATCACACATACACATGCACTTCAAATAGGAGTTTATCCATCAGACTACTTGCTACATCTCAAACTGTTTTTATTTCTTCCTTCTCCTTCCTTTTTTCCTACTTCCCCTGTCTTTCTCCTCATTTTTACTTGAATCTATTGTATTTTTTAAAAAAGTAAAATTAGACAAGTATTTAGTTTAAAAAATGAGTTTTATGTAATAAGACAATTCACATAATGTGGACATTAAATGCAAAGCCAAACAGTTTGGTCAGCATGAATGCATGCCCTTCTCATTTCTAGAATAAGATGTATTTACGTAAAACCCTGATTGTTTTTCCTTTTAAAATCCAAGTTAGCTCAATTATGTTAGTATCAGCAGATGGATTTAATTTGGGTGATTTTTCACTTGGGACCACCTCATGTGTTTTTCTGGGAGCCCAAAATGAGAGTGATCTCATAGAAGGGATTGCATAAATGATACTTATTAGGGCTGTTTAAGAACCTGAGTGGACATGCCCCATTGATATTAGAAACTAAGCAATAATTTAACATTATCAAAAACTCAACCAAAACTCTTTTTTCATATCTCTGGATATTGTAAGAGTTAAATCAGCTATTTTGAGTAATATGTTATTTGGAAAGTAAATTTAGGGCGTTTTGTTTTGTTTTGTTTTTGCATCTGACCTTTCAAATTTTGCATAAATAATATGTTAATTTTATTTTGATTTAGAGATTTAACAGCATTTTTGTCTTTATTATTTAATTTGCTGATCATGTTAACCACCTGAGATGGGCATATTATCCCTCTTTTACTGGAATAGCAAGCAGTCCTCAAAGGTTAATCCAATCCCTGGTGAGTAGGAGTGAAATTGGACCGGGAAACAAGATAGAATTGACACTCAGATGTGACCGCTAGATTTTGACCTCGGGCACATGCTATGTGAATTTGTGAGTTTTGTTTCAGAATGAATACAAAGTGGTAGCTTCTCTAATCCAGACTTAGTCTAACATTAGAAATAGCTAAAAGATAGCATTCTATAACTGGATATTTGCATAACATCCCACTAAAAGCTACAAATTAAAAAAAACCTTATATATTCTTTACTTTAACAAAGCAAAGGGGAATAGTCTCAGTTAAACTATTCACATTGAAAACTGTTTGTGGAATCATGTTGTTTATACGATGTTTGCGACTATGCATGGTAGATACCTAGCTTTTCTGGTGGCTCGGTAGTAAAGAATCCATCTACCAGTGCAGGAGATGTGGGTTCGATCCCTGATCCAGGGAGATCCCCTGGAGAAGGAAATGGCAACCCACTCGAGTATTCTTGCTTGGGAAATCCCATGCACAGAGGAGCCTAGCTGGCTGCAGTCCATGAGGTAATAAAGAATCGGACACAACTTAGCAACTAATCACGACAACAATGGCAGGTATTACTTTTGTGCACAGTCATCTGATTCTTACCTTTTCCCTTTGGCCATATGAATGAAACAGTTCTCTGTCCCGGGGAAGCTAGGTATGGCCATGTGACCTGCTTTTGTCAATGAAACTTGAGGTGAGAGGCCCTCTAGGGGGAAACATTTAAGAGTTGGATGTGTTTCTGCACACTCTCTTCCTTCACTTCGACAATCATGGAGGCATATGTTGAGATGGAGATGCTATTATTCCGAAGCAGCCAGGAGTACCCAGCCAACATATGGAGACCAGCTGCCCTGGAGAAAAGCCTGCACCAGCCATGGACTCTATTGAAAGAGAAGTGAACTTGTGTAGTCTTAAGTCACTGGAATTTTGGTTACTGTGGCAACCTCCTGTGTCCTGATAAATTAAAGATGAAACTGAGCTAACAGTTTTTAAAATTTCCAAAAGATTCCAACTGGGCCAGGAGTGCTATTACTCCTTTCAAGTGTGCCATTTTTCTCCCATACCACCCTCAAAAACAATATTTTTGAGTAACGTGGATCATATTATCATAGAGTTTTTGAATAACGAATTTGTAGAGAGTCTAGAATCATGAAGACAAATTATTCAAAATGTTTTTTAAGTTATTTTCTTCAGTGAGGTGAAGCCAGCCAGTTTACTTTCTGAGAACTAAAAAAAATCTAACCAACCCATCAATCACATTTTACTGTTAATTACCAGCAACATCTGTTTTAATGTAATGCATATATGTCAGTGAACTAGTTCAAAGCTTATTGATTATATATATATAATATACACAAATAAAAATATATGCACACACATACATACACACACATATATATAAGTATTTAGAGTTATGTGACTATTTTGTAATTTTTCTTATACTAGGTGCTATAGAAATGAATCACCATTTTAGGGGTTTGCTGCCTTTCAGAGGAGAAGTACAAACTAGGTCATAAACTCCATGCTGGCAGTGATGATACATATATATTTTTTCACTTTGTACCTGAAGCCTATAGTGCAGGCCCATCAGTTCAGTTCAGTTCAGTCACTCAGTCGTGTCCAACTCTTTGCCACCCCATGAATCGCAGCACGCGAGGCCTCCCTGTCCATCACCATCTCCCTGAGTTCACTCAAACTCACGTCCATCAAGTCAGTGATGCCATCCAGCCATCTCATCCTCTGTCATCCCCTTCTCCTCCTGCCCCCAATCCCTCCCAGCATCAGAGTCTTTTCCAATGAGTCAACTCTTCACATGAGGTGGCCAAAGTACTGGAGTTTCAGCTTTAGCATCATTCCTTGCAAAGAACATCCAGGGCTGATCTCCTTTAGATTGGACTGGTTGGATCTCCTTTAGATTGGACTGGTTGGATCTCCTTGCAGTCCAAGGGACTCTCAAGAGTCTTCTCCAACACCACCGTTCAAAAGCATCAATTCTTCGGCACTCAGCTTTCTTCACAGTCCAATTCTCGCATCCATACATGACCACTGGAAAAACCATAGCCTTGACTAGATGGACCTTTGTTGGCAAAATAATGTCTCTGCTTTTGAATATGCTATCTAGGTTGGTCATAACTTTCCTTCCAAGGAGTAAGCGTCTTTTAATTTCATGGCTGCAGTCACCATCTGCAGTGATTTTGGAGCCCCCCAAAATAAAGTCTGACACTGTTTCCACTGTTTCCCCATCTATTTCCCATGAAGTGATGGGACCAGATGCCATGATCTTTGTTTTCTGAATGTTGAGCTTTAAGTCAACTTTTTCCACTCTCCTCTTTCACTTTCATCAAGAGGCTTTTTAGTTCCTCTTCACTTTCTGCCAAAAGGGTGGTGTCATCTGCATATCTGAGGTTATTGATATTTCTCCCCACAATCTTGATTCCAGCTTGTGTTTCTTTCAGCCCAGCATTTCTCATGATGTACTCTGCATATAAGTTAAATAAGCAGGATGACAATATATAGCCTTGACGTACTCCTTTTCCTGTTTGGAACCAGTCTGTTGTTCCATGTCCAGTTCTAACTGTTGCTTCCTGACCTGCATATAGGTTTCTCAAGAGGCAGGTCAGGTGGTCCGGTATTCCCATCTCTTTCAGAATTTTCCACAGTTTATTGTGATCCACACAGTCAAAGGCTTTGGCATAGTCCATAAAGCAGAAATAGATGTTTTTCTGGAACTCTTGCTTTTTCGATGATCCAGCGGATGTTGGCAATTTGATCTCTGGTTCCTTTGCCTTTTCTAAAACCATAGGTGAGGCTTAATAATTATTTGTAAAAGAATAAACCAATGCTGGGAATTTGAGTGGTTGTGCCCACAGGAAGTGAAAGGTGTGGTCGGTATGCCCACAGGTGGCTCTCACCTTTCTAAAGCACCTGGGCAGTGAGATGGCAGATGAGCCCAGTCTGTGGACGGGTTGTCTGTGGAGCACTGAGATAACCCTATGTGGGTATTAGGAAAAGTGTCACATTTGGAGTCAGAGGATCTGGGGTTTGCATTTCTTCTAATTGACTCATTACTTTGAGAAAATTAGTTGACTCCTCTGGGACTCAGTTTTCTTCTAATAGTAAACTACCTCACAGAATTTGAAACCTGGAGTCAACCTGGAATCCCTTGGAGTTATATACAATTTGAGGGTGAGCATATGTATGTATATATGTGCTTTTCTAGGCTTGAGAGTCAGTAGCTTGGCTCACTCTCAAAAAAGGTTAATGAACCAAAAAATTTAACAATAACTGATACAAATCTGATGTTATTGAGCTTCTAAAGCCCAGAGCAATGAGAGCAGAAGTTGGGACTGAGAGTACTTTTATCTCCGAATATCAATTTAGCTCATTTTGTATGCTTAGTGGCTAGTCCCAAGGACCAGTTTTAAATGTAAAACAGGAAAATCAGTATAAATCAACAATAATTTGCAATATACACGAGGTTTTCTTACCCATATCTTATGGTGGAGACAGGCAGTGTGATTAGTTCTTTGAGTGACGATGGAGATCGACTTGGAGCTGAGTGACCTAAATTAGCAGTTCCAGGAACCTCCCCTTCCTCCCCTCAGTGATGGGGGCTGCCCTGACTTTACTTTCTGGAGCACCTAGTCCTCCAAGGCATCCAGGTTTGGGGCAGCTCTTGTTTCCCACACTCCTAACCAGCATCTATGTTCACATTGCCAGCTGCCTAAACCCAGGAGTTCTTTTCCCCTTTTGAGAATGAACTCATGCTGTCCCATAAAAAGAGAGAAGTCTTGGGTGGAGTCCCACACCAGGAGCCCAGCTACAGGGCACAGCCACCCAGTTCTGCTCCAGCCTGTGAGTGTCATGTGACTTCCTGAAAGGGGACCCTGAGAAACCTACCAAACCTGTCACCTGTGACCTCCAACTTGCTCCAAAGTGATGCTGATGTTTGCTGAGTGTCTTGCCCGACACGTGTCTCAATTAAAAATGTAATCCTAGCAACAGAACTGTGAGGTAGACAACCTTCTCCCTTCTCCAGGGCTCAGAGCACTTAACTGATTTGTCAAAGGTTGTAACTGCAGGGCCAGAAAGCAAATACTGGCTTCCCAACTCAAGTCTGGGATTCTCTACCCTGAAGGTGGCTCTGTCTTAATTTAATAGTTTTGAGCCTATTTCTGGATGTGTAAAACAGTAATAATGATGTCCGTGTCCCAGATTGTTGTGGGGACAATGGGTCACGTGTGTGAAAAGGCTTTGTGAAGAAGGGAGAGTCCCATATCTACTTAGGGATTAGCCTGGGACCTTTCCCTGTTGTTGTCATTGTTGTTTAGTTGCCAAGTCGTGTCCGACTCTGCAACCACATGGACTGTAGCCCACCAGGCTCCTCGGTCCATGGGATTTCTCAGGGAAGAATACTGGAGTGTGTTGCCATGTCCTTCTCCAGGGGATCTTCCTGATCCAGGGATCAAACTTGCACCTCCTGCAGTGGCAGTTGGATCCTTTACCACTGAGCCCACTAGTGGGGTTTATTCCGACAGCCATCTAGGAACAAGAATGAGAGCTTGGAGGAATATGAACACTGGGGACAAAGATACAGTTATTAGAGGGAAGGAAAGGACTCTTTTGTGGGAGGGAGAGGTTTTCTGTTTTTTCCAATTTTATGTCACTGGGTGCTAGGTATGGTCATATTCCTTTCAATGGTGTCAGACTGTGTTCTGCTTTGAAGTTAAGTTACTTAAGCTCAGTTTGATCCCTCTGAGGCTTGCCTTTAAGTTTTACTAGGGCAGATCAAGAGCTGTATTTAGTCTAGGGCTAATTTAGCCTCACTACCTTTCTGAAGACTTTATGCAATACCTTGGGTATTAGGCCATCTTTCCATTCTGGCTGGTGGGAACATAAAATATTCCCAGTCCTGTGTGAGTTCAAGGAATTGTTTGGTTTATTAGTTCTTTGCCTGACCTGGGGCAATTTCGGTTCATGCATGCCAAAATAGTCACATTATAATTGTCCAGGTTGGAAGAGACCCTCTTGTCTTTGGAGAGCTTTTCCTACACATTCTAGCTTCCTTGGCTTCTCTATACTTTTATCTCTGTCAATCCAGTGATATCATTGATTTCTATTTGGGTCACCCATGCTTTGTGCTGCAGCCTGGAAATTCTTCTAGGGCTTATCTCATCTGTTGCTATTTTCCCAGGGATCAAATCTCATGCTGTCTGTTGTCCAATGTCTGAAAATGATTTTTTCCATATATTTTGTTTGGTCTTCTAGTTGTTTAAGGTGGAAGGGTAAACTGGTCCCTGTTACTCCATCTTGGCAGGAAGTGAAAGTTCCTGACATGCTGATTTCTGATTGATGGCTAAGAGTAATATGTTTTTCCACAAGTATTCTAAGAATTTGTTTTTTAAACATATAAACAAAGGCCTGCTATGAAAATAACCTGTTTTTTATTTATTTCCAGGTCTAAACCTCCCACAGTGGAATATTTTTCTTCTTACTATGTTGAATAAATTTTTTTTAAAAGAATGAGTTTTGAAGAAAATCTGCAGAAAAATAGATGAAAAAAGTAAGAATTCAGTTCTGACAGTCATTAGCTTCTTGAAAGAAATACCTCTCAGTAATAATTAGTTTTCACTGCAGAGTAGTTTTTCCTGCAAGATCGACATTAGTTATAAAATGTATTAATAAACAAATGCAGGCCCCTCATATGCCTCTTAGTTTATCTAAATATTGCCTTCCTGTGTTATTAGAATCTGTAAACAACAAACAGCCTAACCAGTCAAATGTGAAATCATTTTCATTTTATGTTTTCATTGACTGTGAAAGGACTGAAATGAATCGCAAATTACACACCAACAGCTTTCTAATTACTGTATTCCCTTTGCAATAGTTATTTAAAAAATGTTTTTATTATAGTATAGTTAATTTACAATGTTATGTTAGTTTCAGGTGTACATCTAAGTATATATATCAGTTGCCAACAAAGGTCCATCTAGTCAAGGCTATAGTTTTTCCAGTAGTCACGTATGGATGTGAGAGTTGGATGGTGAAGAAAGCTGAGCGCCGAAGAATTGATGCTTTTGAACTGTGGTGTTGGAGAAGACTCTTGAGAGTCCCTTGGATTGCAAGGAGACCCAACCAGTCCATCCTCAAGGAGATCAGTCCTGGGTGTTCATTGGAAGGACTGATGTTGAAGCTGAAACTCCAGTACTTTGGCCACCTCATGTGAAGAGTTGACTCATTGGAAAAGACTCTGATGCTGGGAGGGATTGGGGGCAGGAGGAGAAGGGGACAACAGAGGATGAGATGGCTGGATGGCATCACTGACCTGATGGACGTGAGTTTGAGTGAACTCCGGGAGTTGGTGATGGACAGGGAGGCCTGGTGTGCTGAGATTCATGGGGTCACAGTCGGACACAACTGAGCGACTGAACTGAACTGAACTGATTGTTGTTAGTGTGTAGTCGCTAAGTCATGTCTGATCCTTTGCGATTATAGACCACCAGGCTCCTATGTCCATAGAATTTTCCAGGCAAGAATACTGAAGTGGGTTGCTACTTTCTACTCCGGGAAATCTTCCCGACTCTGAGATTGAACTCGCATCCCTTAAGTCCCCTGCATTGGCAGATGAATTCTTTACCACTGGGCCACCTGGGAAGCCTCACATATAGATATGCTGCTGCTGCTGCTAAGTCGCTTCAGTTGTGTCCGGCTCTTTGCGACCCCACAGCCGGCAGCCGATCAGGCTCTTCCTTTCCTGGGATTCTCCAGGCAAGAATACTGGAGTGGTTGCCATTTCCTTCTCCACATATACATATATTCACTCTTTTTTAGATTCTTTTCTTTTTTTTGTAGTTTATTTTTATTTATTTATTTTATTTTTAAAAATTTATTTATTTTAATTGGAGGCTAATTACTTTACAATATTGTTATACAGGCCATTACAGAGTATTTAGTAGAGTTCCCAGTGCTATACAGTAGGTTCTTATGTAATAGTTATTTATATAAGTAATTCCATCTCTTATTGACTCCAGAGTGAGGAGCAATAGAGAGAAGTTCTGAGGCAGCAATCCCTGTCCAAGCTGTAAACATTGCCAGTGTATGTTCTGAAACTGGAACGAATCTTCACTAAAGACTGAAGCTTAAAGCATATCCTTAGGAAACATTTCTTTTTCTACTGAACCATTTTAGAAACATGTTTCATGGAATCCAATCTTTCTGCTCTGGTTAGTTTTATACAGAAATTTCAGAGAGAAAAATTCACTTTTCACATAGTTTTGAAGAAATTTCAGATTAGAAAGAGATTATAATTTCACTGAGGAGTTAGGACAAAGGAATGCTTTATTGCCAAGACACGTAAAACTGTCCTTCATTTATTTGTCAAATGTGTATTGAGTGATCCACTATATTTGGGGCACAGTGCTGACACAGAATTCAGACAAAGAAACCAACAAACCTACTTTCTCAAAGAAAAAGAGACTGTTTTGAATTTTATTGCCATTTAAGTTGCTTATTAATATTAAACAATATTTTCTCCATTGATTTATAGAACACCATGAAACAGAGGGTAATTCTTTATCCTATGGCAAAATTGATCTTCAAGGTTTTGTTTTCAACTGCCACCAATGCATTAATTTTGGCTTTTAAAAAATCTCTACAAAAGAAGAATTCTTTTCCGTTAGCCATGCTTGTTAAAAATTTAGTGCGACTTTTAGTGTTCAAATAAAAGTTGCATTGTGTAGCCATACTTTTTAGATTTTAAATTAAGGTACTAGGGATCCTTGCCTATTGTTTGGCATGGTTCTGCTGGGTTGTGTTAAGTTCAGTTTCTGTATTGACCTTAAGTTTTTGGATTTTATCTCATCTCTGACTGCCTGGTTTTGACTGAGACTCCTTTCCTCTGGGTTTCTGTCTGCTTGACTGTTCCAGTTTGAGACCAGCTCAATTAAACTCTTTTGGCTCTTGGACCTTCTGCATCACTTCCCAGTAGATGGTTTGCTCACTCCTGGCACAGAATTTTCTTTGGATGACTGTCCTGTTGGTGGTTACTCATTCCCCTACTCCACCCACCACTGGATCTCTGGGACAAACCTAAGACAATGTAGCTGTGCACCTAGAGGAAATCTGTAGACAGGACCAGGTAAATGCCTTTAGCTATTATACTTTCTTCCAAGAGGGTTTTTCTACCTACAGTACTTTTGTATTGCTAAGGCTTTTATTTTGTATTATAACTTATGGAAATCTTTGGGCTATGTGTACATTGGGTTTATCCAAGGCCTCACTACTTGGCTCTGAAAAGTGAAGAATGAAATCTCAACTCACTATCAACAATCTTACAGGTTATTTTGGTCAGTGTAGTTCTACCACTTTCAAATCACCAGATTCCATTTAAAAAGCTGTCTTACTTTGAGTGTATTCTTTTATTTTAAATTGCTTTACAATGTTCTGTTAGTTTCTGCTATACAACAAAGTGAATCAGCCACATGTATACATATATCCCCTTTCTCTTGAACCTTCCTTCCCTGCCACCATCCCACCCCTCTAGGTTATCACAACACTGAGCTGCGCTCCCTGTGCTGTACATCAGCTTCCCACTAGCTATGTATTTTACGCATGGTAGTAATATATGTATGTTAATCCTGCTCTCTCAGTTCATCTTACCCTTCCCTTTGCCCTTTATGTCCGTGTTCTTTACTGCTGTCTGTGTCCCTATTCCTACCTGGCAAACAAGCTTATCTGTGCCATTTTTCTAGATTCCATACACATGTTTTTTCAAATTTTAAAAAGATTAATTTATTCTTGGTTGTTGCTTTGTATGTGTTTTCTCTAGTAGCTGCAAGCTGGGGCTACTCTTTGTTGCCATGCACAGTTTTCTCATTGTGGTGGCTTCTCTTGTCACAGAGCACAGGCTCTAGGCATGCGAACTTCACGAGTTGTGGCATAGTGGCTCCATAGTTTTAGCTTGTGGGCCCCAGAGCACGTGGGCTTCTGTAGTTGCAGCACGTGGGCTCGGTGGTCGTGATACAGGGGAATCTTCCTAAGCCCGTGTCCCCTGCATTGGCAGGTGGATTCTCATCCACTGCACTACCAGGAAAGTCCGCACGTGCATTTTAATGTCATATCTATTTAAGTATTTGATTAATTAGAACAGTGAGAAGTTTTGTTAGTTTAGGTATCTTACTAATTTTCTTAAAACTCTAACTAATAAAATAAATAAACCAATAAAATTCAAATATGTCCTTGAATCACCAAGGACATCATTAGGATAAAGTAGCAATGATTAGTAATTGTTAAATTGAATAAAATATACAAAGTTGAATAAAATATAAAAGTCAATATACAATATATGTACTAAATACCCATTCTGTGACCAACACTGTTAAGGTTTTGGGGATATAATGGTAGGTAAGACATGGACCTTATCCTTTCAGAGCTCATGGTCAAAGTGGGTAGGTGGATGCTCAGCAGACAATTTCAGGAAGATGGACAAAGTGCCATGGCAGTACTAGCTGTGCATTGTGAGAAAGGACAAGAGGGCCATCCAATCCAGTCTGGTGTTGAATCAGATGAGCAAGACGAGGTCCCAGAAGAGAGAGACAGAATTGAGTCCTAAAGAGTACAGAAATTCATGAATAGAGATTATATGGGCTTCTTAAAGTTGGGAAATGTGTCTTTCTTTATCCAAGTAAAGAAGTGGGGGCAGGGAATTACAGAAAGAGTCATTTATGACTTGCCCTGAGTAAGGAAGACTTGATCTCTCCCCTTCTGGAGGGAAATGACTTTATTGTAATCCTATACTTTATCTTAGAGTTCCTCTGGTGGCTCAGATGGTAAACAATCCGCCTGCAATGCACAAATTCCCAGGTTTGGTCCCTGGGTGGGGAAGATCTTCTAGAGAAGGGAATGGCTACCCACTCCAATATTCTTGCCTGGAGAATTCCATGGATAGAGGATACTGGCGGATTACAGTTCAAATATGTTTGAATTTTGTGTAACACTCTATAGTATATCAACATTAATATCAAACATGTCCAAATTTTTTTTTACAACGTTAGTGTAATTATCATTCTAAGAAAATGCTCTATGTTTATAGTGTGTTTTGTTTGGTTTTTAATAGCCCTGGCATATCATCAGGTACTCTTGTGAAAATTAGAATCTCAGTTTGAGAGGCTTTGGTAAACACTTAAGAAGCTTGATTGTGAATTTAGATTGACCTAGTTTGAATCTTGACTCCACCTCTTCCTTAACGGACATTTTACTTATTACTCTTAAACTTTATTTACTTATTTTTTTTAAATTTAAATTTATTTATTTTAACTATAGACTAATTACTTTACAATATTGTATTGGTTTTGCCATACGTCAACATGAATCTGCCACGGGTGTACACGTGTTCCCAATCCTGAACCCCCCTCCCACCTCCCTCCCCATATCCTTCTAGTATAAAATGGGGATTCTGCACCACATTATAAAAATAAGTTGTCATATTAATTCAGTGTAATGAGGCCAAGGGTAGAACCCTGACAGCCTAGGCAGGTCTCAGAAAAACCCTTAAACATAAGGTAAAGTGGGGATTCTGGGAGACGAAGATGAAAGCATATACTTAGGGATCCTGTACAATGTCCCGCTAATTCATGAATGGAGATTATATGGACTTCTTAAAGTTGGGAAATGCGTTTTTCTTGGTCCTCCGTGTATGCTTAACACAGTGCCTGACACCGAGGAAGTACACAATAATTAGTTATTAAATTAATAAAGCGATGACATTATGTTGTGTTTTTTAATCTATAAATTAAAAAGTCTCTTTTTATCTATAAATAGATAAAAGTCTCTTTTAATCTATAAATTCTTCTTTCATTCCTATCTTTCCCTTGCAAAGTTTCTTTGAAGAACTTGGGCTGTTTTGTTTGACTTTCAGTTTCCCACCATCTGGAGTGAACACTCATGGTGCAATTCGGCTTTCTTTGTCCCTTGTATTTTCCGGAAATTGGCAGCTTGATCCAGAGTAATGATCAAACAGAACTTCTAACCCTTTGACAAGACTGCTGCTGCTGCTGCTAAGTTGCTTCAGTCATGTCCGACTCTATGCTACCCCACAGATGGCAGCCCACCAGGCTCCCCCATCCCTGGGATTCTCCAGGCAAGAACACTGGAGTGGATTGCCATTTCCGTTTCCCCAGCCAACTTTCTCTTTCTCTCTCTTTCTTACTGAGATGTAATTGACATAAAATATTATGTTACTTTCAAGTGTAAAGTATAATGATTAGATATTTGTCCATATTGCAAAAGGATCAACACAATAAAAAGTCTAGGTAACATCCATCACCATACATAATTACTGATTTTTTTCTTCAGATTAGAACTTTTAAAATTTACTCTCTTAATTAAGAAAAAAATTTACTCTCTTAGCAATTTTCAAATATGCAGTATGACATTATTAGTCTCTATGCTATACATTACAAACCCATTACTTATTTTTTATAATTGGAAATTTGTACTTTTTATAATTGGAAATTTGACTCCCTTAACTCATTTCTTTCATCTCCCACCACAACCTCAGGAACCCAGCAATGTTTTTTTCTGTATCTGTGAGCTTTTCCTTTTTTAAATTAGTTTTTTCAAGTAATGTATTCATTTCTGCTGTACAGCAAAGTGATTTGGTTCTAAATATATATATCTTTCCCATGTTCATTTCCATTATGATTTATCACAGGGTATTGAATATAGTTCCCTGTGCTATGCAGTAGGACCTTGTCGTTTACCCATTCTATTTATAATAGTTTACATCTGCTAATCCCAAACTCCCAGTCCATCCATCCCCCACATCCTTCCTCCCTGGTAACCACAAGTCTGTTCTCTCTGTCTGTGAATCTGTTGTAGATAAGCTCATTTGTGTCATGTTTTAGATTCCACATATGAATGGTATTACATGGTATTTGTCTTTTCAACTTACTTCACTTAGAATAATAATCTCTAGGTCCATCCGTGTTGCTGCAAATGGTATTATTTCATTTTTTATGGCTGAGTAGATCCCACTGTGTATATATATACCATATCTTCTTTATCCCTTTATCTCTCAGTGAACATTTAGGTTGTTTCCGTGTCTTGGCTGTTGTGAATAGTGCTGCTGTGAACGTAGGGGTGTATGTATTTTTTTGAATTATAGCCTTATCTGGAAATATGCCCAGGAGTGGGATTTCTGGATAATATGGCAACTTTACTTTTAGTTTTGAGGAAGGGCAATGGCACCCCACTCTAGCACTCTTGCCTGGAAAATCCCATGGACGGAGGAGCCTGGTGGGCCGCAGTCCATGGGGTCGCTAAGAATCGGACATGACTGAGCGACTTCACTTTCACTTTTCACTTTCATGCATTGGAGAAGGAAATGGCAACCCACTCCAGTGTTCTTGCCTGGAGAATCCCAGGGACCGGGGAGCCTGGTGGGCTGCCGTCTATGGGGTCACACAGAGTCGGACATGACTGAAGCGACTTAGCAGCAGCAGCAGCAGCCATACTTTTTTAATAGTGGCTGGAGAGATAAGAAAGCCTTCCTCAGTGATCAGTGCAAAGAAATAAATAGAGGAAAACAATAGAATTGGAAAGACGAGATCTCTTCAAGAAAATTAGATATACCAAGGGAACATTTCATTCAAAGATGGGCTCAATAAAGGATGGAAATGGTATGGACCTAACAGAAGCAGAAGATATTAAGAAAAGGTGGCAAGAATACACAAAAGAACTGTACAAAAAAGATCTTCACAACACAGATAATCACGATGGTGTGATCACTCATCTAGAGACAGACATCCTGGAATGTGAAGTCAAGTTGGCCTTAGGAAGCATCATTACGAACAAAGCTAGTGGAGGTGATGGAATTCCAGTTGAGCTATTTCAAATCCTAAAAGATGATGCTATAAAAGTGCTGCACTCAATGTGCCAGCAAATTTGGAAAACTCAGCAGTGGCCACAGGACTGGAAAAGGTCAGTTTTCATTCCAATCCCAAAGAAATGCAATACCAAAGAATGCTTAAACTACTGCACAATTGCACTCATCTCAAATGCTAGCAAAGTAATGCTCAAAATTCTCTAAGCCAGGCTTCAACAGTACATGAACTGTAAACTTCCAGATGTTCAAGCTGGATTTAGAAAAGGCAGAGGAACCAGAAATCAAATTGCCAACATCCACTGGATCATCAAAAAAGTAGGAGAGTTCCAGAAAAACATCTACTTCTGCTTTATTGATTACACCAAAGCCTTTGACTGTGTAGATCACAACAAACTCTCAAAAATGATTTAAGAGATGGGAATACCAGACCACCTGACCTGCCTCTTGAGAAATCTGTATGCAGATCAGGAAGCAACAGTTAGAACTGGACATGGAACAACAGACTGGTTCCAAATAGGAAAAGGAGTACGTCAAGGCTGTATATTGTCACCCTGCTTATTTAACTTATATGCAGAGTACATCATGAGAAATGCTGGGCTGGATGAATCACAAGCTGGAATCAAGATTGCTGGGAGAAATATCAATAACCTCAGATACGCAGATGACACCACCCTTATGGCAGAAAGCAAAGAAGAACTAAAGAGCGTCTTGATGAAAGTGAAAGAGGAGAGTGAAAAAGTTGGCTTAAAGCTCTACATTCAGAAAATGAAGATCATGGCATCTGGTCCCATCACTTCATGGCAAATAGATGGGGAAACAGTGGAAACAATGTCAGATTTTATTTTTTGGGGGCTCCAAAATCACTGCAAATGGTGACTGCAGCCATGAAATAAAAAGGTGGTTACTCTTTGCTAGAAAAGTTATGACCAACCTAGACAGCATATTAAAAAGCAGAGACATTACTTTGCCAAAAAAAGTCTGTCTCGTCAAGGCTATGGTTTTTCCAGTGGTTATGTGTAGATATGAGAGTTGGACTATAAAGAAAGCTGAGCACAGAAGAATTGATGCTTTTGAACTGTGGTGTTGGAGAAGACTCTTGAGAGTCCCTTGGGCTTCACGGACATCCAACCAGTCCATCCTAAAGGAAATCGGTCCTGAATGTTCATTGGAAGGACTGATGTTGAAGCTGAAACTCCAGTACTTTGGCCACCTGATGCATAGAGCTGACTCATTTGAAAAGACCCTGATGCTGGGAAAGATTGAAGCAGGGAGGAGAAGGGGACGGCAGAGGATGAGATGGTTGGGTGGCATCACCGATTCAATGGACATGAGTTTGGGTGAACTCCGGGAGTTGGTGACAGACAGGTAGGCCTGACGTGCTGCAGGTCATGGGGTCGCAAAGAGTCGGACATGACTGAGCTGAACTGTACCAATTTATATTCCAGTAGCAGTGTAGGAGAAGGAAATGGCAACCCACTCCAGTATTCTTGCCTGGAGAATCCCAGGGATGGGGGAGCCTGGTGGGCTGCTGTCTATGGGGTCACACAGAGTCGACACGACTGAAGTGACTTAGCAGCAGCAGCAGCAGCAGTGTAGGAGGGTTCCCTTTTTTTTTCACACCCTCTCCAGCATTTGTGATTTATATTTTTTAATAATGACTATTCTGACTGGTGTGAGATCACCACATCATAGTTAAAAAAATTTTTTTTATTGAAGGATAATTGCTTTATAGAATTTTGTTGTTTTCTGTCAAACCTCAGCATGAATCAGCCATAGTCATACATATATCCCCTCCCTTTTGAACCTCCCTCCCATCTGCCACGCCATCCCACCCCTCTAGATTCATACAGAGCCCCTGTTTGAGTTTCCTGAGCCATACAGCAAATTCCTGTTGGCTCTGTATTTTACATATGGTAATATAAGTTTCCATGGTACTCTTTCCATACATCTCACCCTCACCTCCACACTCTCATGTCCATAATTCTATTCTATGTGTCTGTTTCTCCACTGTTGCCCTGTAAATAAATTCTTCAGTACCTAGATGTGCATCAACATATCATAATTTTGATTTTAATTTCTGTAATAATTAGAGGTGTTGAACACCTTTTCATATGCCTGTTGGCCATTCTGAAGACATCATATGTTTTCTTTGGAGAAATATCTATTTAGATCTTCTGTTCATTTTTCAGTTGGATTGTTTGTTATTGAGTTGTATGAGCTGTTTGTATATTTGGAAATTAAGCCCTTGTTGTTTGCAAATATTTTCTCCCATTTGGTAGGTTGTCTTTTCATCTTGTTTATGGTTTCCTTTGTTGTACAAAGGCTTGTAAGTTGATTAGGTCCAATTTGTTTATTTTTACTCTTATTTCTATTGCTTTGGGAGACTAACCAAGAAAACATTGGTAGGATTTATGTCAGAATGTTTTGCCTCTGTTCACTATTAGAAGTTTTATGATGTCATGTCTTGTACTTAAGTGTTTAAAGCCATTTTGAGTCTATTTTTGTGAATGGTGTGAGGGTGTGTTCTATCCACGTTGATTTACATGTGGCTGTTCAACTTTCCCAGCATTATTTGTTAAAGAGAGTGTCTTTTCTTCGTTGTTTATTCTTGCCTCCTTGTCGAAAATTAATTGACCATATGTGTGTAGGTTTATTTGGGGGCTGTATCTTCTATTCCATTGATCCATATATATGAACTTGTTTTTTGTTTGTTTTTGTTTTTAGATTCTACATATAAGTGAGCTCTTACAGTATATGTCTTTCTTGGCCTGACCTTTAATTTAACATAATACCCTTGAGGCCCATCCATGTTGTTATAACAATTAATTATGTTAAATTAAATATCAGAAAGAAAGACATATACTGTATGGTCTTACTTATATGTAGAATCTAAAAACAAGTTCATATATATGGATCAATGGAATAGAAGACTTAACTTATATGCAGAGTACATCATGCAAAATGCTGGGTTGGATGAAGCACAAGTTGGAAACAAGATTGCTGGGAGAAATATCAATAACCTCAGATGTGCAGATGACACCACCCTTATGGCAGAAAGTGAAGAAGAACTAAAGAGCCTCTTGATGAAAGCGAAAGAGG
Organism: Bos indicus; assembly: GCF_029378745.1. NCBI lineage: Eukaryota > Metazoa > Chordata > Mammalia > Artiodactyla > Bovidae > Bos > Bos indicus. Next base: position 66,645,916 of record NC_091762.1, on the reverse strand, counting down.
AAAGTGAAAAACTTGGCTTAAAGCTCAACATTCAGAAAATGAAGATCATGGCATCTGGTCCCATCACTTCATGGCAAATAGATGGGGAAACAGGGGAAACAGTGAGAGACTTTATTTTTGGGGGGGGCTCCCAAATAACTGCAGATTGTGACTGCAGCCATGAAATTAAATGATGCTTGCTCCTTGGAAGAAAAGCTATGACCAACATAGACAGCATGTCAAAAGGAAGAGACATTACTTTGCCAACCAAGGTCCATCTAGACAAAGCTATGGTTTTTCCAGCAGTCACGTATGGATGTGAAAGTTGGACTATAAAGAAAGCTGAGTGCTGAAGAACTGATGCTTTTGAACTGTGGTGCTGGAAAAGGCTCTTGAGAGTCCCTTGGACTGCAAGGAGCTCAAACCACTCAATCCTAAAGGAAATCAGTCCTGAATATTCATTGGAAGGACTGATGCTGAAGCTGAAACTTCAATACTTTGGCTGTCTGATGCAAAGAACTGACTCATTGGAAAAGACTGTGATACTGTGAAAGACTGAAGGCAGGAGGAGAAGGGGACGACAGAGGATGAGATGGTTGAATGGCATCACTGACTCAATGGACATGAGTTTTAGCAAGCTCCAGGAGTTGGTGATGGACAGGGAAGCCAGGCATGCTGCAGTCCATGGGGTTGCAAAGAGTTGGACACGACTGAGCGACTGAACTGAACTGATGAGTTTCAACCCATCACACTTCTTTTCTTTAGCAAAGCTTATATTACCTCATCATTAACCAGTGATATCCTCTTCTTATTGACTCCTGAATCCTATTTATAGCCTCCTTGCTGTCTGGTGTGTTAAGATATTACAGATTCTTCCTGTACATTTTCTCTCTTAGAATTGAGATCAACAATTTCTTTAAGAAATTTTGGTTTCTTTTAATAAGAATTAATTGCATTAATGGGATTTAGCTACTGTGCTGATCATTTTCTAGGCTTCTTCAATGAACAGTTCAGTTCAGTTCAGTTGTGTCTGACTCTTTGTGACCCCATGAATCACAGCACACCAGGCCTCCCTGTCCATCACCAACTCCCAGAGTTCACTCAAACTCATGTCCATTGAGTCGGTGATGCCAACCAGCCATCTCATCCTCTGTCGTCCCCTTCTCCTCCTGCCCCCAATCTCTCCCAGCATCAGAGTCTTTTCCAATGAGTTGACTCTTTGCATGAGGTGGCCAAAGTACTGGAGTTTCAGCTTCAGCATCAGTCCTTCCAATGAACACCCAGGACTGATCTCCTTGAGGATGGACTGGTTGGATCTCCTTGCAGTCCAAGGGACTCTCAAGAGTCTTCTCCAGCACCACATTTCAAAAGCATCAGTTCTTCAGCGCTTAACTCTCACATCCATACATGACCACTGGAAAAACCATAGCCTTGACTAGATGGACCTTGGTTGGCAAAGAAATGTCTCTGCTTTTGAATATGCTATCTAGGTTGGTCATAAGTTTCCTTCCAAGGAGTAAGTGTCTTTTAATTTCATGGCTGCAGTGACCATCTGCAGTGATTTTGGAGCCCAGAAAAATAAAGTCTGACACTGTTTCCACTCTTTCCCCATCTATTTCCCATGAAATGATGGGACCAGATGCCATGATCTTTGTTTTCTGAATGTTGAGCTTTAAGCCAACTTTTTCACTCTACTCTTTCACTTTCATCAAGAGGCTTTTGAGTTCCTCTTCACTTTCTGCCATAAGGGTGGTGTCATCTGCATATCTGAGGTTATTGATATTTCTCCCAGCAATCTTGATTCCAGCTTGTGCTTCTTCCAGCCCAGCGTTTCTCATGATGTACTCTGCATATAAGTTAAATAAGCAGGGTGACAATATACAGCCTTGACGTGGACAGGACATACATAATAACACATGTATATGTATATTTGTGTATATATACAAAGATATATTTTTTTATTGAAATAAATACCTCACAGCTATTTCAAGTTTAGTGCTTGTTTCCTGTACACAAGCATTTTTAATGAGGCAAAGTAGAGAATCTGGCTAATACTATGTCAGCTGACTCTGAAACCACTTGATTAAATAATAAGTTCCTAAGGCCTTCAAATATTTGATATAACAATGGAAAATTACCTCAAATATGTGCATAATGTTATTAACAGTATATCATTTCTGTACACTTGAAACTTCCAGGTGTTCAAGTGGAAAATATAGAAAGACTACAAGGTTATTTATAGTAGACTGTGCTTCAGTTTTTGGAGAAGGAAATGGCAACCCACTCCAGTGTTCTTGCCTGGAGAATCCCGGGGATGGTGGAGCCTGCTGGACTGCGGTCTATGGGGTCGCACGAAGTCGGACACGACTGAAGCGACTTAGCAGCAGCAGCAGTGCTTCAGTTTTACAATTCAATTTAACCTATATTGTTATAACAGTATTCTATTTGATTCAGTCCTAAATAAACAGTAATCTGTAAGCTCTTTGGGTGCTTGCTCATCAGTTTATTCCCAGCATCTAGTATAGTGAGCTTAGTGGGCTCATAGCAGGTGCTTAACTAATGCTTATAAAATGAATATTATTATTGGTAAAACACTGATGAGTAAGTTGGGAGACACTGTCCTTTCTTGGCCCCCTCTTAAAACATTATTTATAAGCATTGGCATTAGTTTTAAGTACTTTATTGGGTCTGTCTGACCTATGCTGGCAAGTGAATTGAGAGTTTTAAAAGCTTATGAGGGGTTTAACCTAATAAACAATATTAAGAGGTTCTTACTATTACCATTAGGGTCCGTAAATTTCCTAAATGCAGTCTGTCTGTGGTTTGTACCTTGTATTTTTCACTACATCATAAAGGTTAATCTGGTAAAACAGATGATAAAAATGCATTTTAAGGCTAATACTAATTAAAAATTAAAAGAAATAATGTTGATGAATAAATTCTAGAATTGGAGATAATGTTAACATCTTAAATTTTTCATTAAATGGCTTTTAATTAACTCCTGAAAGGTTACTCATTCTGCAAAATCATGTAAAAAAATGATCAGTCAGTTATCAGGAATTTTTTCAGAAATTATTTTATTCTGTTACTTTCTCAGATAGAATTTGTTTTTTTAACTTTATGACTAAATTATGGAATTTAAATATGAGTTATTCATCTCTCATTTCTTCTCTGGTTATGGTATATTTTGTTTTGTTTTTACTTGGTGATTTCAAGCATTCTGGTCCTTTTAATATTGGGAAGCCATTAGAATGGCTTGATCCTTTCAGATTTGATAAAACAGAGAAGGGAGGGAAAAGGAGAACAATGGTAACTTCATTGTGTGTAAAGATTGAAGGGAATGGGTAACTTGACTCCATTTATCTTTCTATTTCAATATTGCCCCAAGTGAACTTGCGTTGAGCCTGGACCAGAGATCTGTGGTTTTGTTGTTTAGCTAGGAGTACAGATATTTTTCTGGAGAGTTTTGGAAACCAGTATTTAATTACTTCCGCTGGAATCCTCTGTTTCTGTGGAAACCTCTTAAGTATTTTAAATTAACTTTGTATCTGATATGGTAACATCAACAACAGAAACACTAAGCCTTTATTGGAACCTCAAATGATTTACTATAGGCTATCCCTGGCCAGTGATGTATTTTATCTGAGCTATATTGTATTAGAAAAAAAGTGAATTATTTGCCAACATTAAAATTTTTGAGTTTTTAAAAATCTCAAATGTGTATTTCTGGTACCTCTTGGAAGATCAAGATATTTCACTATAGTGGACCCACATTTTCATACTATAGCTATTGATTGGAGGTGGATACTGGAGTTGCTCTTCATATAGTCTCTCTGATGTTGAGACTGAGTGTCAGTTACCATTTATTAAGAGAGAAGTGGAACACTTCTTGTATCCTTGTCTCCAGCACCAGAAGCAAGGTAAAAGATAGACCAAGAAGGTTGCCTATGTCAAGAAAAATGGGAGGGAACAAGAGAGAATATTTTGTGTGTGTACATGTAAGAGAAAAAATTCCATGCATTTAACATCAAAGTACGTCTGCTTTGAAAGAATACAACTTAATAAGACCTTAAGGAAGCAAACCATCCCTAGGACTGTGAATGGTAAAAGGTAAAGATAATTGATTAAAAAAAAGAAAATCATAATGGTCTGATAAAGGAACTCACATTTCAGTAGAGCTTGTTTTAGAATGTGGATAACATAGGTGCAGATGCTGTAAAACACAGTTAGTTATTAATTGGAAAAAAAAACAACTGACCAGGTATCAAAACTTTTTGCAGATGATAAACTTATATAAGATTATCTACTGAATGTAGCAGAAATCATGTCCTAAACAGAAGCAAGCATTTACGGATATAAACCTCTCTAGAAGTGCTGCTTCTCAGTATGTTGTAGTATATATGGGAGTATTTGCAGAGTTTTAAAATTGTGGATGCAGGGAACACAGATATTTGTCTTGGAATTAAGGGAAATTTAGATGTGACTGAAGAACTTTTAGATATGGTACCTATGACAACTATAACATCAGGATATGTTATAATATGTTGAGAATGATATAATAAAGGATGGTCAAAATTAATGGTTGGGACTCTTCAAATGGTCAGCATTAATTTGTATTTATTATGATTTTATAACATTTATGTCCAAGGTGGCAGCATTTTACAAGGATATGAGACTTAGTTAGGTCCATTCATTACAACATCATCAAGAGTCATTTGTAATAAAAAGTGCAGGCCCTTGACTGAAGGTACTCATGGTATGAACTGTGGACAGCTCAATCACAGTGGCTGGAGTCCCTGGTCAATGGTCTATTGTGCTTAAAAGATTTGTTACTGTTTCTGAAGAAAATTAACTGCTGAGGAAAAATCCCTACCTTGACTCATCAAGTAGGAGTGGAATATAGACTTAGCATATTTGGTTGTTTCTTTGAATATTTTCTGTAAACATTTACGTGTAATTGTAATAATAGGATTTGATCTGCTCATTCTTAGTAAAATTCTGTTTTTGACAATTGAATAACATCCTTTTACTATTCCCCCACATAGAGGGCTTTCCATGGGTTGTGTTGGAAAGCAAGGCCTAGGCCTGAGGCTGAACTAAGTCTTTTTATTAATACTTTCTGCCCCCAAATGTAGCCCTTGGGGCTGGTTGTTTGATGGTCACAGTTGACTCTTGTTCATTCAGCAGCATAGGAGACACGCAGCATGTTTTACATCTCAGCGGCCAGAGAAGCAGAGAAAACCATTGAGAGATGAGAGCCAAACCTATATTGCCCTTTATAATTGTTGGTTTTATCATATACTTAATATATATGATATACACCAAGAATAAAGGTAAAGCAAGCACCTGTGTACTTCCCATCCAGCTTAATAAAGAGAAATTTTGTACGCTCAGCTCATTCTACCCTTCTCTCTTAGCATCCAGACTTTTGATTTGATCAAGAGATCATCACTCTCTTGATTTTATATTTTCTGTCTCTCACTCTTGTCTATAGTTTTAGGAGATAGTTGTAGTTGTGTATCTCTAAACAATATGTTGTTCACATTTCACATTTTTGAACTTTACGTAAAGGGGGTCATACTATACATATTCTTTAGTGACTTGCTTTTTGCTTAACAATCTGTTGTTAGAACATATTGATGCATAGGTTCCAAATAGGAAAAGGAGTACGTCAAGGCTGTATATTGTCACCCTGCTTATTTAACTTCTATGCAGAGTACATCATGAGAAACGCTGGGCTGGAAGAAGCACAAGCTGGAATCAAGATTGCTGGGAGAAATATCAATAACCTCAGAAATGCAGATGACACCACCCTTATGGCAGAAAGTGAAGAGGAACTAAAAAGCCTCTTGATGAAAGTGAAAGAGTAGAGTGAAAAAGTTGGCTTAAAGCTCAACATTCAGAAAATGAAGATCATGGCCTCTGGTCCCATCATTTCATGGGAAATAGATGGGGAAAGAGTGGAAACAGTGTCAGACTTTATTTTTCTGGGCTCCAAAATCACTGCAGATGGTCACTGCAGCCATGAAATTAAAAGACACTTATTCCTTGGAAGGAAAGTTATGACCAACCTAGATAGCATATTCAAAAGCAGAGACATCATTACTTTGCCAACAAAGGTCCGTCTAGTCAAAGCTATGGCTTTTCCAGTGGTCATGTATGGATGTGAGAGTTGGACTGTGAAGTAAGCTGAGCACCGAAGAATTGATGCTTTTGAACTGTGGTGTTGGAGAAGACTCTTGAGAGTCCCTTGGACTGCAAGGAGATCCAACCAGTCCATCCTAAAGGAGATTAGCCCTGGGATTTCTTTGGAAGGAATGATGCTAAAGCTGAAACTCCAGTACTTTGGCCACCTCATGTGAAGAGTTGACTCATTGGAAAAGACTCTGATGCTGGGAGGGATTGGGGGCAGGCGGGAAGGGGATGACAGAGGATGAGACGGCTGGATGGCATCACTGACTCAATGGATGTGTCTGAGTGAACTCCGGGAGTTGGTGATGGATAGGGAGGCCTGGTGTGCTGCAATTCATGGGGTCGCAGAGTCGGATACGACTGAGTGACTGAACTGAACTGAACTGATAGTTCACTTTTTTCACCATTGCGTAATATACATTTGTATGAATATGCCACAGTTTATCCATTTTAATGTGGATGGACATTAGGGCTATTTATTTTTTCCTGCTAAGACAAGCAAGACTCTCTATTATTTCAGTGGGATGTCTACTATATACCAGGCACTGTTCTAGATTCTAGGGATATGTCAGTGAACAAAGACACCAAAATCTTCACTCTTACTGAATTTATATTCTAGTTGGAGGAAGCAGACAAAATAATAAGTGAATTTTATGTTTTGTCATAATGTGATTAAGTGTTATAGACACATAGCAGAGAAAATGATAAGGAGTACTTAAATTGGGGATGGAATTGGGATTTTAAATAGGATGATCAGAGGGGATCTCACTAAGCATATGAACAGCTGAAAACAGACTTGAAAATGAAAGAACTGTGCAGTGGTCTAGGGAGAGTGTTCTAGGAAGAGGAAACAGTACAGAGGCCTCAAGGGGGTTGCTTTTCTTATATTTTATAAGTATGTCCTGGTGTACATGTGTAAGAGGTTTCTGAGATATATTACTAGGCATGGAACTTCTGGATCATGAGCTGTACTGTTATGTACATCTTTAATTTACTTGTGTATTAACTTGTGTGGACTAATGATTGAGACATACAACCTTCTCTTTAGTTTCCTTTTCCTCTCGTTTCATCTCCTCCTTCTCACATTAGTTTGGAAGTTAAACACTCAGTGCTTCTCTGAAAATTTTGACATACACGCTTAACAAGTTTAAAGTTGATCAACAAAATTACTTCGTGAATAATGTGACCTTAAATGCAATGATTCAGTAATACCCATCCCATTTTATATACATTTCTGTGATATATTTTAGTTCTTTTAAAGAAAATTGCTAGCTAGACACTACTGCTATTGTTTTGGACATGTTTATTGTTATTTTCTGCAACAATGCTTATTCACATAAGCATTCTAATCTCTTTTTTCATCATTTCTTCTCACATCACATACATAAACCTAGGATCATTTTATTTTTCCTTATAATTTGTAGAATTTCCAGAATTCTGGCAAATTTTTCCTGTTTATTGGATGGATATACTTTCTTTCTCAATTTCCAAATAAGCCATTTTCAATTCTAGCAGTTTTATGATTTCTTTTCAGTGATCATCCAAGTTCAGAATCTTTTTTTTTTTTTGCAATGAAGGCTTGGTGAGGCTGGCAGTTATTCAGAACTGTAGTCAGACATCTGGAGAGCAGGAGGTACTAATAATTTTCTTGTTATATTTCTTTGTGCTTCTATGTATAAATATTATGTAGATGTGGTCATTAGATAGTGCTTCAAAAATAATAAAATGTTAATTCATAGAGTAAGATTAGATATCACTGTTTTTGAAAAAGTGGAAGTTAGGGCAACGTATTTTAGGACTGTTTCATGAATTCGGGTTTATAGGACATTTGTTTTCTTTTTCAGCACATTAGCTAGATTCTTTTAACTATCTTGGGACCAACTTTGCTCAACAGTCATAAATTTTCTGATAATAACTGTGTCAGCACCGGAAAATTCTAGTAAAAGGACTGTATTTTCTAACAGATTAAAATAGATTGACTGTATTTTATACTTTTTTATGATTCACTTCATTTTTTAACATAACTTGTCCACTTGCTTTTGACAAAGCAGATTCCATATTATTGGTGCATTAATTCTTGGCTTTTTTTTAAGTGCCAAAGGGAGGAGAGGAGTAATCAAAATTTATATACTTCAGCATTTTCAAGTATACTTTTTCACTTCCTTCCTGAATCTTGGCTCTTTTAATTGTAAACAGCGTGACCAACTTTGGAGAGTTCAAATTACCTGAACTCTCGGTTTTCTCATTTCAGAAATAAATGTAATTAATAATAGTACTTAATTGAGAGTAATATTGTCAGGGTTAAATAAGACAGTCACATAAAAATACTAAGGCTATTTCTAGCAAATAGTAAGGGATTAATAAATGAACATGATTTTCATTACTATTAATTCTGGAATTGTAGCTGAAGTGATATGAAATTGAATGCATTGGAATTAAGGAAATGAAGGCATTAAAAGGAGAGTGTAATGAGTGGGTTGTCCACATGAATGTCAGAGTCACCCATCAGTCTCCTGATGGCAGGAGAAGGCTAGAAGGTCTAAGTTGTCTGCCAATGTCTGTGGTTAATCAGGGAGATGTGGATGCAGGCAGGTAACAACAGTGATGAGGAATAAGAAAGGAATGGTCCTAAAGAAACAGAGATTAAAAAAAAAAAAAAAAAAAAAGAAACAGAGATTTTTACCTGAAGGCAGGGGAGAAGGTCTTCGACAGCAGACTGGGGAAGGAGGAAAAGGCTGATCCAGATACCTAAATCTGGTGTATATATCGGAGTATGGACGTTGGACCCTGAGTGCCTGTGGGAGGGCTGTGCACTTGAGGTGTATCCAAGATTCAGGTTAGCAAGGAATTGGAAGAAGCTGAGGATTTGTAAAGATATTTTTAATCTGAGGAGAGTTTCTCTGAGATACAATAAATAAGTTTTAGAGGGAGAGAAGCATTATGATTGGTTTAGAGGAAAGAAGTGCAAAGAAAAATGGGACTGAGGCAGTGGAAGAGAACTGACTAGTGGGAATTTTGATGACAATCAAGAGTAAGGTCCAAGGTTTCCAGGAAGAATTAAAACGGTTTCCTGGTTCCTGTCAAGATGGAGAAATCAATCCTGAAGACACTATACAATGAGGGAGTGGGGCGAAGGCTCTCTTGCTCTGGTGAGTGTGGTGGCTGCAGTTCAAGGTGGCAGGCTGCAGAGGCAGTGAGGATGGAGGGAAGCTTTAAGTTATGCTCTTGCCTCTCTTCCACTTCCTTGGGACAATTGGTGCCCACCCTTTCTCCACAGAAATTGGCAGCAAATGCCCAGGGGCAATAATGAAGTGGCACACAAGTTCCACTGAGGTGAGATGCGGCCAAAAGCAGCCATGTAGAGACCAACTGCCCTTGGACCTTAATTCCTCAGTCCTTTCCTCTCCAGAGCTCAGGGATGATGGGAGACTTCCTTCTTTCACTGGTACTTCTTTCCAAGTATTTACGAGAAACCCAAATCAGAGGATCTGCCTGTGGAGTGACAGTAAAGGGGAGGATCAACAGCAGTTTATTATGTCTGCAACTCTCTACCCTCTCTTTTCTCAAACAGAGCCTGGCTTTCAAGTGATTCTCATTACACAGTTCCAGACAGAATAGCTAATGCTGTTCACAAGCCGCAAAACAAATAGATACTAGATCCCTGGAGAGTTGACTATGACAAATGAAAGACAATAAACTGAACAACAGATACCATCTGGAGTAGCATTATCAGAAGAGAATGTACCAATAGTTTTAAAAATGCACAGAAAATATGCCTTTTAGTAATATGAAGCAAGAAGAAAAAGTTGTAAATAAGAATTAAAGGGAAATATCCAGAGTAAAGAATGTGATAGTGAAATAAGGTATATAAGCACTAGTATCAGAAAGGATGTAGCCAAGGAATCAATTAGTGAAGAAGAAAAGATTGAGGAACTTACCCAGAGGAAGTAAGATAAAATACAAAGAAAAAAATTTAAATAAATGCTGAAACATAGATAAGGAGGAGAAGTACAAATATCCAGTTGATAGAATTCATAGAGGGAGAAAAGAAAGAGAGGGGATAAATACTTGAATACATAATAAGGCTTAATTTCCCATTATTGATGATGGAAAATCCCAGCTTGAGAAAGAAAAGAGAACAGCCATGCACAGAAATTTAATAGTGGAATATAGGAACATGAAAGACAAAGAGAAAGTTCTAAAAGCTTCCACACACAGATTCCTCACCAAGGAAAATGAACCAGATTGAGACCACGTTTCTCAATGGCAATGTTATATGTAAGAGAATAATAATGTTTTTAAGGTATTGAAGAAAAATAATTTTGAACTAGAATTTGTTTATTCAGCTAAATTTTCATTCAAATGTGAGAATATAATAAAAAATACTACTCGTTTCTAAGGCCTTATTGTACAAACTCCCCACCAAATACTCTTGGAGAAAAATCTCTAATCAGAGATTAGAGGGGGGGGGTGGTTTAAGAGTAATAAAATATCATGTAAGTACAGAAAGATAGCTTTAAAAAATCCCAATTTGTGTTTGAAAACTACATAATTACTGTTATTTATTATAGTATAAAATAATTCTTAGATTAAAAAGGAAACTATATATTGAATTAAGAAACATTTAGACCTGAATGATAATGAAAAAATTTGACATTTAGATTTTTGGAACACAGCTGGAGAAGTGCTAACTTGGAGAGAAATATATAGCCTTAATGGAACTGGTAGGAAATAAAGTTTAAAACAGATAAGATGAGCATTCAATTCAAGGAAGTGGATAAAGAGCAAATCCAAAGAAACCAGAAGGAAATAATGAAGACAGAAACAGAGAAAGATGGACTGTGTATGAAATGTAATAAAAAAGTTTTCTAAAATAAAAAATTGGCTTTTTGAAAAGGTTAATATGACAACTATATTTCATACAAGACTAATCAAAAAAGCATCAAAATTCATATAAATATGAAACAAAAGGCCCATTCAAAACCTTCTTCCCGTTTTATTCATGTGCCTGGTGGAGGAAAGGATTGCCTGAGATCCACAGAATGGGCCATCTTGCTCATCTAATTATTAAGATTCTCCTTTGCTAAGAGGACACATATTTACACATCGTGTCCCCATTTGGAGAGATTTGTCAAGATGCTTCCCCCTTCCAAACACTCATACCCTCCTAAACAAGTGCACAGTGAATGAAATGTACACTAAAATCCCAAGCTGGAAATGTTTTTGTGCTGATACAGGCACGTAGTGTAGTTTGTATACAGAAAAGCCTTTGAGAGTTGAAAATGAATACAGTCAAGAATGATGACAACAGGCTTGAAGAATTCCTTCCACCCCAGCCTAGTCCAGTATGGCTTCCTTAAACACCCATGCTTGCCTCTTTCTTCCCTCTCTTCAGATATAATATATAAAGGGCAAATCCTGTTCAAAGGCAGAAATATCAAATCTCTTTATTCTCTCATACTTTCCGTATTTTCTTTTTGATTATTTAGGACAACTATCTCTTCTCTTGCCTCTCATTTGAGTTGGCCTATAATGCCACTTTCCCAAATGGGACCCTGGTTGCCCTCAACTATGAATTCCTCTTGCATCCTGGAAGTAGATCCTCAGGTCATCTCAAATGATACCCCACAGGTCTTAGCTGCTTCTTCATGACCCAAGTCTATGCATTTTTATCTGACTTTGTCCACTCTTCTAGGGGAGTTTCAAAGCTTTATCCAAGTCACCCCAAGGTAGTACATGGGTCTGCTTTCAACAGAAAGATATCATTTATTTAGTCTATCAACTGTCATTGAGCACATGGCACCCTTCTATCTAGTCACACCTTTTAAGTGGATTTCTTCTCAATTTCTTGATTGCCAGAAGAATAGAAACCAACCCTATTTGTTTTTTCTCTTTTTTCCTTAATGTCACAGGGTTTCTAGAAATCTCAAGAATAGAAAAGAACTTTTAGCATATTGACTTCTGGGGACATGAAGACTTCTGTTACTCATGTCAGAGCTGTTTGTTTCGAAGATAAATTTTGTGTCAGAGTTATCAACTATTAATATTTATGGCTTCAAGCTCATGACATTATTTTTAAATAAATGAGACAAAACCAAAGAAGCACTCTATCAGCTAATTAGAATTTATTCAAAGTTGTAAAAACTGTTATCAAGCTGATGCAAGTTAATTTAGAGACCTTCAGAAATGAGTTTGAATTAAGATGTAATAAATCTATTATCATTATCTCATTCTTCAGGTGACAGTGGCTTTGGTAGTTAAAATATGGCTCATAAAATTTATATTTGTAGTAAGGTTAATTGGCTTTGAAAACTTTTTAGAGGGACACCTTCAGAAAAGCATCAAGTCTGAGTTGATGAATGTAGAAAATATAAACCAAGTGAATCAACATAAGCCTCAGAAGAGAATCTTAATGATAGGTCAATCAAATGGTACATCCAGACTTATTTCATATGATGTTCTAGATATGAATCATTCATCGGCATAAGATTCTGGGCAAAAATACATTCTCTCCCAAAAGGTGATTGTAGAGTTCTGGGGGCCCCTTCTTATGGGAGTGGAGGTGAATGTAATTACTTACAAATATGCGTCTTAAAATGTTTTCCAGTATGCCAATGGAGCACAAAGCTGGAATAGCTAGGTTACAGCTATCCAAAGACAGATTCCTTCCCCACCCAACATAATTCCTGGAATTACTTATAAGCATTTAGGCCCTTGTGGCTAGAAACAGGATCAGTTAGGTTTCAGTTAGGGTTCCTCTGAGAAGCCAAACCACCATGAATATTATGGAAATAAAGGATTTATTTTAGGATTAGACTTTGCACAAATACGGGGAAAAAGCAGAGAATGTGAAGGGGAGTTGGAGGATCACTGAGCATCCTTCTGAAGTACTGGAGTGGGTGGAGGAGACATAGTGTGCAGACAGTTCTGAAAGGCCAAGCATATCCAGCTGTTGAAGTGGGACTTCAAAGTAGGAGAGGTGGAGAGGTCTGTTGCAAATGGTTGCCTCTGTGAATCCACAGCCAAGATCCTGGTGTTAGTCCTGGGGCTGCTGGGTCAGCAGGGCCAGTATTTTGGAAGACAAGCTAAATAAGGAGCAGATGAGAGTGATTTACATGCTGGCCACCTCTGCCTCTGTCCCTCGCTGTGTTTGTGATGAACTTCGCAGAGTAATAACTGCTGCTTCACTTCTGCCTTCCAATTCTTGCACAAAAGGTACTAGGAACAGGATTCTGAGAGTTGTAAATTGGGTTTTAAATAAATGCACCTCTTATTTATTGGCATTTATACATATTTTGACCATGTTTAACATCCAAAAAATTTCAGTACAAAATCATCCTTCAAGCTAATGTAATGCAGTCAATCATTCCTTATACAAGCAACAGCATGCTAACCTTCTTTATTCATTGGTAACTGCTTTATCTATTTTTAACTTTATCTATTTCAAACTCCTATCTGAGTCACACTTCTCTTTTGATAGTCTATATCTTAAATATTGAAACATAAAAGGACCCACTGTTAATATATATTATGTTCAGTAGGAGGAAAATAGGAAAGGAAAAAATAGAAACAAAAATATTTTATAACACTCTAGTTGGTCATACTTCTTTATTCTGTTGGGGTGACTCAAATCTTCCTAATTGAAAGATCTGAGCCATTAACAGTCCTGTCTGTATTGAATAGAGATTCCCTGGTGGCTAAGACAGTAAAGAATCTGCCTGCAATTCAGGAGACTTGGGTTTTATACCTGGATATAAAGATTCCCTGGAGAAGGGAATGACAACCCAGTATTTTTGCCTGGAGAATTCCAAGAGAGAGGTGACTGGTGGGTTCCATGGGTCACAAAGAGTTGGACACAACTGAGTGACTAAGACTTTCACTGTACTGAATTGTTGTTTTCTATTGACTGAGATCACAGATCTTGGAACTCCTAATATGTACTTCAAGGGAATTCTTGCATTTTATTTTTTAATTTTTATTTTTTAAAGATATTTTTGATGTGAACCATTTTTAAAGTCTTTATTGAACTTGTTACAATGTTGCTTCTGTTTTGTATGTTTTGGCTTTTTGACCTCTAGGCACTTGGGATCTTAGCTTCCTGACCAGTGATCAAACCATCACTCTCTGCATTGGAAGGCAGAGTCTTAGCCACTGGCCAGCTAGGGAAGAATTCTTGCATTTTAGACATACTCCTCCCCATTCCCATTTTTGAGTAGCAAGCCAATTTTGATAAGCTAGGATCAATCACTCCAATTATCTCATTTCTTATTAGTTTACTGGTGTGAGAAACACAAAGTGATCATTTGGCAGTCTCAGCTCCCACTTTAAAGGAATCATGAATGTGTCACTTGGTAGAAACACTCTCCTTTGGGGAACTCAGCTCTCTAACCCAGCAAAGCTACAGGAATGGGAAGCAAACTTTTGCTAGTGGATTACTAGAGGTAATAGGGAGAGGAGTGACTCTATTTTCAGAGCCTGATATTTTGACTCATGCATCCTGCCTATGGGAAAAACAGAACTATATATTGATGACTGATTCAGAGAAAATACTGCATTCTGAATCGCATCACTGGAAAGTCACTAAGTGCTGCCACATAACTTGCACTGGAACCTGAGTCCTGCTATCTCTGTCTAGCCAGCAACACCAGGGTGATGGGGAAAAGGACAAGAACACTGAGCTTCATGAGCATGAGTCACGCTTCACTTACTGTGAAATGAGTTCTCTGGTCAGAAGCGATGCAATGTGGAATCTTATGATGATGAATAAGGCATTTGTAAATCCATGGATTAGCAAAATTGTTGAGGGCTAGAAGGACAAATTCATATTCACAGTGTCTATTCCAGGGAGAACAAAGTTCTACGTCTTCTTTGATGGAATTAGTCCAAACTAATCAACCTGCTACCAGGTGACTGACTAGTTCGCCTGAGGAATGGTATCATATTGTGCATTAGTGGTGGTCTCTGTTCTTGATAGGTTTGGCATTTCTTCAGCTGTTATAGCTGAATAGGCCTTGGTGAGGGAAAGTCCAAATTGTTGAGCTCATGTAGAACTTTCATCCTTTTGTTCTTATACCCACCATGGGAAAGATTGCCTGAGATCCACAGATTAGCCATTTTACTAATTACGAATTTCCTCTGCTGATGTCACTGAAAGAAACTGCTTCTGATGGTCTTCACTAACAGGTATGGAGGAGTAAAATCAACAGATCAATAACTGCCTATCAGAGAGAATGTTGATTTACTTCAAGTAAAGAAACAGCCTCTGGAACAGTAGCTGGATTTGGAGTTGCCACCTGATTAAGTTTATGAAAACATGCTATCATTTTCCAAGCTACATCTGAAGAGGTCAAACAGGTGAGTTGAATGGGGATGTGGAGAGAATCTCTGCATCCTTCAAATTCTTTATGATGTAATTAATTTGCAATTCCTCCAGAAATACCATATTATTTTTTAGAGTACTGCTTAGCTTTTCCATAGAGGACCAAATGTGGGATTTTGCTGGTTGCTGATGATGTCTATTCCAACTATGCATTCCAGAAACTGGGGAAATAACCACAGTGTGGGTTGGGAAACACTGAGTTCACTGTATAAAGATGTACATTTAGTAGAATGACCTACCCCAAGCCAAAACTCTGTTGATCACCTACTCTACATAAGCTCTTCCTCTGACAGGTAGACTCCACTGGCATTTGAGATAGAAGGAATTGGTGCCAATACAGAGCCAATGTCCAGTAATACCTCATAAGTCTAATTATTTTTTTTTCTCCAATTGTGCAGTCACCTCTAAGTCCCTTTGGAGAAGTATAAAGTTGGAAATGTAACAGAGTGTAAAGTGTTCTGACTCACCTTTTTTATATGTAGAGATGGTATACATTAGTTTTTTTTTTTAAACAGCATTATTCAGATATAATTTACATACCATAAATTTCATCTGTTTAGAGAGTAGAGTTCAGTGGTTTTTAGTATTAATACATTTATAGAGTTTTGAAACCATCACTATGATATAATTTTAGAACATTTCAGCATTGCCCAAGGAAACCATGTATTCACTGATAAACACTCCACATTCCCTCCTCTCATTTCCCACTTTCACTTCCCAGCCTTAGGCAACCACTAATCTATATTTTGTCTCTATAAATTTGACTATTCTGAATATTTTAAGTATGATGATGCAATATGTGGTCTTTTGTGACTGGTTTCTTTCACTAAGCGTAATGTTTTTGAGGTTCAGCCTTGTTGCAGCTATTAGTACTTCATATATTTTTTTTGATTCTGAATAATATTCCATTGTCAGGATGTACTATATCTTGTTTGTTCAATGGATGAAGGATATTTGGGATATTTCCATTTTGGCTATTTTGAATAATGTTTCTTTGAAGCTTCATGTATGAAGCTTCATGTATGAGCTTCAAATGAAGCTCATTTCCCACAGACTGGGAAAAAAGTTTTGAAAATCATATATCTGATAAGTACTCAAACACAGGACATAAAAACAACTATTACAATTCAGTAATAAAAAGATTATCCTATTTAGAATCAGGCAAATGATTTGAATAGACATTTCTCCAAAGAAGTGATGCTTATATGGCTATTAAGCACATGAAAAGATGTTCAACCTCACTAGTCATTAGAGAGATGCAAATTAAAACTACAATAAGATCCTGCTTCACACCTATTATAAAGTTTGTAGTTAAAAGACAGACAATAACAAGTGTTGGTGTGGAGGGTGTGAAGTAATTGCAGCTGTGCTATGTTGCTGGTGGAAACCCAAAATGGTGCAGCCACTTTAGAAAACAGACTGGCATTTCCTCAGAATGGAATAGAGTTACCATATGATCTATAAATTTCACTCTTAAGTATTTAATCATGATGACTATAACCCTTTGAGAAATTTATTGAAAGTCTTCGTTTAAAGCATCTTTGGAATTAATTGAGCTGGTTCTGGGTCTGGAGTCTCATTTTAAGTTTCAAAATTAAGAAGACTGAAAATTTGGAAAATTTTAAAATTATGGCAAAATATTAATCAAAAAGATGAAGACATCTTTGGAAAAATAGTTGTTTACAAATTTCACTCCAAAAAATAAAGGGATAATGTAATCTGAATATTCTCTGGCCCCAAAATCTAATCTAGAAGTCAAAACTGCCACAATAGCAGGTTGGCTAAGGGATGTCAAAGTGAGTAATCATGGAAACCAGGCAGTGAAAAACCTCTGAAAAGAGAAGTAACTTCAAGATTTTCTTGTGGGCTTTGCCAGTGTTTTCTTTGATGTTGTTGCTGTTTGTTTCTCTGGTTGTCATACTTCACCATTGTTGGAGGTAGGATTTCATAATATCACTAAATATTTTTCATGTTAAAGCAAAATAGTTAGATTTACAGTGTCATATTTTAAAAATCTGGGTTTCTATTTCAGGCTCCAAGATTTTTTTGAAATACAGTAGAACAGTAAATTGTTTCTGAATTTATAAAAAATAATCTCATTCAACTAAATGTTTTATGTTTCAGTATTTGTTTTTATGGATGATGATGATTTGATAGTAAGACTGAATGTTTAAGTTGAAACAGACTGAGTTACTGCAAATTTAAAGTATTCAAAAACATACTGTTTATAAGTTCTCTAGTTTTAGTTCTTAGATGCTTATAAGTGAAGATCAATTTTACCTTGAGGGTAGATTTTAAGTGAAATGTAGCAGAATACCTTTAATTTTACATTAATAATCTTTGAAGAATGTTTCTTTTTACTGATTTGATAAAGTAATATATTTTGCAATGAAATGTTAACTTCCTGTTATAGCCTTCATTGCTAACTGATAGAATTAGTTAGCAATGAATAATCACATATACCGGAGAAGGCAATGGCACCCCACTCCATTACTTTTGCCTGGAAAATCCCATGGATGGAGGAGCCTGGTGGGCTGCAGTCCATGGGGTTGCTGGAGGTCAGACACGACTAAGCGACTTCCCTTTCACTTTTAACCCTCATGCATTGGAGAAGGAAATGGCAACCCACTCCAGTGTTCTTGCCTGGAGAATCCCGGGGATGGGGGAGCCTGGTGGGCTGCCGTCTCTGGGGTCGCACAGAGTCGGACACGACTGAAGCGACTTAGCAGCAGCAGCAGCAATCACATATACCAAAATGATAAGCCATGTTAGCATATAGACTGTCTGGATAGAGCTCTCCAAAAAAAGTTAAAAGTTTTATAAGTTCCCATATACAGTCTGAGAAATTGTTGAAATGATTCAAGAAGAACAAACCTATTCTGAAGTTGATCTATGACAATTTTTTCCTGTGAAATTCTTTGGGATAGAAATCTGGAAATACTTCTCTTAAAGAAGGGCACACATAGAAAATGCAGGCCAATGAAAAGGAGAATATATACTACCAAAGAATCAAATACGTTAGCATTAAGGTTGCATTTTGAAATTCAAAGTTTACTGAAAAGCAATGTCCAAAAGCAAGTGTGTAAAACTAGACAACCATTTAATTTTTTTAGCAACTAAATCTCAAACTCATTCTAGATTCTATTAAACTAAAATTATTTCATAACTCTTATATGTGGACACATGCATTTATCCTGAAAGTAGATCCACTAGTCCTCATAAAGTCAATTCTTTTTTAAATTGTTTATTTATTTATGATTTATTTTGGCTGCACTAGGTCTTTTTTTTTTTCTAATTTTATTTTATTTTTAAACTTTACATAATTGTATTAGTTTTGCCAAATATCAAAATGAATCCGCCACAGGTATACATGTGTTCCCCATCCCGAACCCTCCTCCCTCCTCCCTCCCCATACCATCCCTCTGGGCCATCCCAGTGCACCAGCCCCAAGCATCCAGCATCGTGCATCGAACCTGGACTGGCAACTCGTTTCCTACATGATATTTTACATGTTTCATTGCCATTCTCCCAAATCTTCCCACCCTCTCCCTCTCCCACAAAGTCCATAAGACTGTTCTATACATCAGTGTCTCTTTTGCTGTCTCGTACACAGGGTTATTGTTACCATCTTTCTAAATTCCATATATATGCGTTAGTATACTGTATTTATGTTTTTCCTTCTGGCTTACTTCACTCTGTATAATAGGCTCCAGTTTCATCCACCTCATTAGAACTGATTCAAATGTATTCTTTTTAATGGCTGAGTAATACTCCATTGTGTATATGTACCACAGCTTTCTTATCCATTCATCTGCTGATGGACATCTAGGTTGCTTCCATGTCTTGGCTATTATAAACAGTGCTGCGATGGACATTGGGGTACACGTGTCTCTTTCCCTTCTGGTTTCCTCAGTGTGTATGCCCAGCAGTGGGATTGCTGGATCATAAGGCAGTTCTATTTCCAGTTTTTTAAGGAATCTCCACACTGTTCTCCATAGTGGCTGTACTAGTTTGCATTCCCACCAACAGTGTAAGAGGGTTCCCTTTTCTCCACACCCTCTCCAGCATTTATTATTTGTAGACTTTTGGATCGCAGCCATTCTGACTGGTGTGAAATGGTACCTCATAGTGGTTTTGATTTGCATTTCTCTGATAATGAGTGATGTTGAGCATCTTTTCATGTGTTTGTTAGCCATCTGTATGTCTTCTTTGGAGAAATGTCTATTTAGTTCTTTGGCCCATTTTTTGATTGGGTCGTTTATTTTTCTGGAGTTGAGCTGTAGGAGTTGCTTGTATATTTTTGAGATTAGTTGTTTGTTGGTTGCTTCATTTGCTATTATTTTCTCCCATTCTGAAGGCTGTCTTTTCACCTTGCTAATAGTTTCCTTTGATGTGCAGAAGCTTTTAAGTTTAATTAGGTCCCATTTGTTTATTTTTGCTTTTATTTCCAATATTCTGGGAGGTGGGTCATAGAGGATCCTGCTGTGATGTATGTCGGAGAGTGTTTTGCCTATGTTCTCCTCTAGGAGTTTTATAGTTTCTGGTCTTACGTTTAGATCTTTAATCCATTTTGAGTTTATTTTTGTGTATGGTGTTAGAAAGTGGTCCAGTTTCATTCTTTTACAAGTGGTTGACCAGATTTCCCAGCACCACTTGTTAAAGAGATTGTCTTTAATCCATTGTATATTCTTGCCTCCTTTGTCAAAAGTTGAGGCATGTGGGATCCGGTCCCCCTGCAATGAGAACTTGGAGTCGTACCCACTGGACCACCAGGGAAGTCCACATCAGATCAGCTCTTTACTCTCTTCTTTTCTAATTTTCTCTCTGCTCTCTCTTTCTCTCTTCTTTTTTTCCTTTCTCTTTCTCTATTTCTCCTATACTCTCATCTCGTTCTTATTTCCTCCTTTTCTCAGTGTCTCTTTTACTTTCCGTTCTCTTTCTTTCATTTCACTTGTTCTCTCTTCTCTCCCTCCTTCTCTTCTGTCTTACTCTCCCCGTATCTTTCAGCCTTTATCTCTTTCTCCTCTTACCTCTCTTTCTATCTCCCTTTCTCTCTTCTTCCTCCTCTACTTCCTTCCATCTTTCTCTCCCCACTCTCCTCTTCTTCCCTGTCTATCTCTTCTTTTTCCTTCAGTTCTCTTCCATGTTTGAGTTTGGTGTACTGATAAGATAACATTGCTAGGACTCTATTGCATGAGGAAACAGGTGGCCCTGATGTACCTGTTTGTACAGGTGTAACTGGAGAAATTATGATCCACACAGTTAAAGGCTTTGGCATAGTCAATAAAGCAGAAATAGATGTTTTTCTGGAACTCTCTTGCTTTTTTGATGATCCAGCAGATGTTGGCAATTTGATCTCTGGTTCCTCTGCTTTTTCTAAAACCAGCTTGAACATTTGGAAGTTCACGGTTCACATATTGCTGGAATAAAAGAAAGCTGAGCACCGAAGAACTGATGCTTTTGAACTGTGGTGTTGGAGAAGACTCTTGAGAGTCCCTTGGACTGCAAGGAGATCCAACAAGTCCATCCTAAAGGAGATTGGTCCTGAGTGTTCATTGGAAGGACTGATGCTTAAGCTGAAACTCCAATACTTTGGCCACCTCATGCAAAGAGCTGACTCATTGGAAAAGACCCTGAGGCTGGGAGGGATTGGGGGCAGGAGGAGAAAGGGATGACAGAGGATGAGATGGCCGGATGGCATTGCCGACTTCATGGACATGAGTTTGGGTAAACTCCAGGAGTTGGTTATGGATAGGGAGGCCTGGAGTGCTGTGATTCATGGAGTTGCAGAGTTGGACACGATGAGCAACTGAACTGAACTGAACTGGAGAAATTTCAGGTTGAGCCCTGTAGGGATTCACTTTCCCAAGGGATGAAAGCACCTCCTTGGAAAAAATCTTTTGGTAAGGAAAATATAAATGAACTCAGTTCAATGTATATAATTAACATTTATGGAAGACTGTATGGTTCTTAGTAAACTTTAGAAAATAGAAATTCAGAATCTTTACATGATCAGTAATGGAATGACATGAAATGTATCAGGACAGTGAGGGGAAAAATAAGGAAGTGAATTATCATTACCAGTATTTTTTCTATTCTCTTTCACCAACAAAGAAGGTCATCCTAATCCTTTGAATTCATTAGTAAGCTATTATTGCTCCTAATTCATCAAACTTTTCAGGTCTCTTATTTGTGTTCTTTCCTTGCCTGGCTACCTTCTCTGCCCTTCTGATCTTTACCCTTTATCCTTAATTCGTCTCTTGAAACCCACTCTAGCTCTTCAGTTCAGTTCAGTTGCTCAGTCGTGTCCGACACTTTGTGACCCCATGAATCGCAGCATGCCAGGCCTCCCTGTCCATCACCAACTCCCGGAGTCTACTCAAACTCACGTCCATTGAGTCAGTGATGCCATCCAGCCATCTCATCCTCTGTCATCCCCTTCTCCTCCTGCCCCCAATCCCTCTCCGTATCAGGGTCTTTTCCAATGAGTCAACTCTTCACATGAGGTGGCCAAAGTATTGGAGTTTCAGCTTTAGCGTCAGTCCTTAAATGAACACCCAGGACTGATCTCCTTTAGGATGGACTGGTTGGATCTCCTTGCAGTCCAAGGGACTCTCAAGAGTCTTCTCCAACACCACAGTTCAAAAGCATCAATTCTTCGGTGCTCAGCTTTCTTCACAGTCCAACTCTCACATCCATACATGACCACAGGAAAAACCATAGCCTTGACTAGATGGACCTTTGTTGGCAAAGTAATGTCTCTGCTTTTGAATATGCTATCTAGGTTGGTCATAACTTTCCTTCCAAGGAGTAAGCGTCTTTTAATTTCATGGCTGCAATCACCATCTGCAGTGATTTTGGTTGGAGCCCACCAGATACATGAGTTTCTCCTGCATTTGTGATTCTGTAACTATTTGCATATACATTTTTTTCTACAGTGATAAGTACAATTAGTCTTTCAAAGGTCGAGGTCTACCTTACTCATATTTTCCAGAGTTGACAAAACATAAAAGAAAGAACTTGATATTCATCCATTTACATGTGTTTATGGAACACATACTATTCAGTGGAAACTGGGTTAAAAATGTGTATATTTGTGTAAGAATATCAAAAGGCTATTTTTTTTTCCTCAAAATTGACTCAGTGTCACTTTTCTCTTAAAATATCCCAATGAGAATTCAGTGAAATAGCATTTTTACATATTAATTGCTCTTTTCTCACAGCCTCCCTTCCCCTCCCCAGAAACTCAGGTTTTAATCTGTATGGTCTGAGCCTGATGATAAGCTCAGTTATAAATTCGAAGTCATACTTCTCCATCCCTAAATCAGTATCCCTGGACCATAGAGTTTGAGAGCAGTATTATAGGTAAGAGAAGTCAGATAGAGAAAGACAAATACCATATGGTTTTACTTTCATGTGGAATCTAAACAAGCAAAAAACAAAAACAAATAGCAACCCCCGCTCTCTCCAAACTAGACTGATAGGAAAAGAGATTTAATTTGTGGTTATCAGAGGTAGGGGGGTGGGAGGGTGAGAAATGGGGGAAGATGGCCAAAAATTACAAACTTTTAGTTACAATATATACAAGTACTCGGAATATAAACATAATGACTGTAGTTAACATGGTTGTATGACAACATGAAAATTGTTAAGACTTCTCATCACAAGGAAAATATTTTTTCCTTTTCTTTCCATTGTATCTGCATGAGATGAAGGGTGTTAACAAAATTTACCATGGTAACCGATTCATGATATATATAAGTCATACCATTATGGTGTACATTTTAAACTTGTCCACTGATGTGTGTCAATTATTTCTCAATAAAACTGGGAAAAAAAAAAAATCTCTGGACCAGTTTTGATGGTAACTTGGGATGAGGATGAGTTTTTCTCTAGAAGGCTTCTGCACCTCCAGTGTACATAGAATTCTGCTGGGTCTACCTAATTTCTTATACACAGTTGAATCCTAAATTCAACATAACTTGAGTTCCCAAGTTGGGACTCCTGAAACAGCAATCAGAAACATGCTTAGGTCCAAAGAATGCTACAATGATTTTCTTGAGATCTTTTTTTGAGAGCAGAGCTATGACTTACATCCTCAATGCTAAACACAGTCTCTTACATAGAGAAGAAACCTACATAACACTTGTTGATTAAATGCATCAATTTATAAGCATTTCCTCACAGAGTTGCTTTTTTCCTAATGGTAAAATCTATTTTGCTTCCCAACATGTTAATCGTTTGTAATTAGAAAGTACTTCCCTTGACTGTCCACTAGAGGCAGCACTGCCTATGTGGAAGCTTTGTTGGGTCATGTTCCCAGCATATCCTTTAAGAGATAAATGTGTCTCGTGTGTAAATCTCCACACTTACAGAGATAGCATTCTATTATACCCTGCATGAAGGACTGGAGAGAGAACTAATGTTTATTTTATGGTATTTTGTGCTGAAGGGCCCTTAAATGTACTCCCAGGAATGTATTTCTCCCTCTCTGTATCCAGCACAGACCAGGAAGCTCTAGACTTAGTGAGCATTCATTTTAAGAAATCAGTTGACTCCAAGCTTAAAATGATTCTGAATTTAAAAATATCTGTACATTTTGTAATGTATAGAAATACAGAATCACTATGTTGTACACTGGTAGTTAAAATAGTGGTGTGAGACAGTTATACTTCAAAAACAAACAAACAAACTCATAGAAAAAGAGATCAGACTTGTGGTTACCAGAGATGGAAGAAGCAGGGGGTGGCAGTGGGGGGAGGAATTGGATGAAGGCAATTAAAAATTACAAACTTCCAGTTGTAAGATAAAAAATTTCTAAGGATATAATGTACAACATGATTATTGTACTTAATACTGATGTATCTTATATGAGAGATTTTAAGAGAGTAAGTCCTAAGAGTTTAAATCACAAGGAAATATATATTTTTCTTGTTTTCTTTTGTATTTATGTGAGATGATGGATGTTCACTAACCTTATTGTGGTAATCATTTCATGATGTATATGAGTTTATGTACACCTTAAACTTATACAGTGCTGTATATTAAATCTCAATAAAACTAGAAGAAAAAAATAAAAACATTTAGTAAATGTCTATAGCTCTGGATAAGAACTATAACATATAAAGGAAATACGGAAAGAGGACGAGGAAACTGAAAGAAAGCAAAAATAAATAATTGGAAAGTAATAATTGCAGACTGATTGAAACCTAGTTTAATTGGCTTTAAAACTAGGAATTTCTTCCTAGTCTTCCTAGGAAATTCTTCCTAGAATGTCTTTCTATGTTGCTGTATTGATTTATCATTTTAAGACTTTTGAGACCCAGCAGATGGAGGTGTTGAGAAGTCAATGCTTGCTATTGCATTTTGTTATCATTTCACTGTGTGGTTGTTGAAACTATGCACTTGGTGTTGAAAGGTGTGCAAACCTTTGGTTTAAAAATGTTTTATCTTAACATGTATTTGGGAAAGTCAGTTTCTAATTATGGTAAAGTTAGAGAACTAACATGGAAATTTCTGCAATTTATTTTCATCATGAAATGAAAAGAAATGAAACAGGATATTAGATCATTAAATCTAATTTTCTTTCTTTTTCAGTTAAAACTGAGACACGAGGTGATTGACTTAATTGATTAATAGTTTATGTAGTTCATTAGTACAGAATTTGGAGAAGGAAATGGCAACCCACCCCAGTATTCTTGCCTGGAGAATCCCAGGGATGGGGGAGCCTGGTGGGCTGCCGTCTGTGGGGTGGCACAGAGTCGGACACGACTGAAGTGACTTAGCAGCAGCAGCAGCAGTATAGAATTGGTCTAGTTTCATGTCTCTTGATTCTTGATCTAATGTACTTACTAATTAAAGGATATTTCAACTAAATAATGAAATGTAGGGAAACTTTCAACTAGGATATAGTTTCTTTATATAATTTCAGATTTAAAATAAAATGTTTAAGGTAAATGTAAAAGTTCCTTATATACTGAAAAGAAAGTGACTCTCATTCTTACTGTTTGATTCAAGGATATTCATTAGATTTGCTTCCCTTCCAATCTGGCCTGGACCCACTAATGAATTAGTCCAACTATTCTCATAGCCTTAATTCCCTTAAGACCTTTACTGCCCCTCTCAACCCTTTGTCAGGCCCTCTGCTATGGATCATTGATCTGCCTTCTTGGTTCTGCCTCTGAGTTTCTGAGAAATGCTGAAGAAAGTTGCATAACCACATTAATGGTGCTATTACCACTGCAAGTGTTCCAAACTCAGTGGGGCGTCTGATGATGCTTAGAAATTCTTTCATTAATCCATAGCAGGGTTCCTCTTCTAGTCTTATATGAATTTTGTAAGTGTCTGTTTTTTTTTTCCAGTCCACAGCCTCATCCTTGTTTCTCTGTGAGCAGATGTTTCTTCTACCTTTATTCAGAACATCAGGGCCATCACGTAAGCATTTTCTCAGTATTCTTATATTCATGGCTGAAATCGAATCCATTTTTATCATTTTTCTTTCCTTAGGGAAAGCATGGAAGTGGTCAAAAGCAAGGGATCTGGAGTCAGATTGAACATGTTAGTTCTTCAGTCTGTTAGGTGTGTCACTTTAGGGAGACTGCTTACTCTGTACTTAGGTGTCCTGCTTTGTATATTGGGAGTAGTAACAGTATCTACCACATAGGCTCGATGTAAGCAATAACGAGGTAACGTACATGTAGTGCATGGTATGTGGTGCAAAGGAAGTGCTCAAGTTAGCACACCTAGTTTTTTTTTTTTTTTTTGCTTTTTTTTTTTTTTTCTGCCAAATATCAAAATGAATCCACCATAGGTATACATGTGTTCCCCATCCTGAACCCTCCTCCCTCCTCCCTCCCCATACCATCCCTCTGGGTCGTCCCAGTGCACTAGCCCCAAGCATCCAGTATCGTGCTTTGAACCTGGACTGGCATCTCGTTTCATACATGATATTTTACATGTTTCAATGCCATTCTCCCAAATCTTCCCACCCTTTCCCTCTCCCACAAAGTCCATAAGACTGTTCTATACGTCAGTGTCTCTTTTGCTGTCTCGTATACGGGGTTATCATTACCATCTTTCTAAATTCCATATATATGCGTTAGTATACTGTATTGGTGTTTTTCCTTCTGGCTTACTTCACTCTGTATAATAGGCTCCAGTTTCATCCACCTCATTAGAACTGATTCAAATGTATTCTTTTTAATGGCTGAGTAATACTCCATTGTGTATATGTACCACAGCTTTCTTATCCATTCATCTGCTGATGGACATCTAGGTTGCTTCCATGTCCTGGCTATTATAAACAGTGCTGCGATGGACATTGGGGTACACGTGTCTCTTTCCCTTCTGGTTTCCTCGGTGTGTATGCCCAGCAGTGGGATTGCTGGATCATAAGGCAGTTCTGTTTCCAGTTTTTTAAGGAATCTCCACACTGTTCTCCATAGTGGCTGTACTAGTTTGCATTCCCACCAACAGTGTAAGAGGGTTCCCTTTTCTCCACACCCTCTCCAGCATTTATTATTTGTAGACTTTTGGATCGCAGCCATTCTGACTGGTGTGAAATGGTACCTCATAGTGGTTTTGATTTGCATTTCTCTGATAATGAGTGATGTTGAGCATCTTTTCATGTGTTTGTTAGCCATCTGTATGTCTTCTTTGGAGAAATGTCTATTTAGTTCTTTGGCCCATTTTTTGATTGGGTCGTTTATTTTTCTGGAGTTGAGCTGTAGGAGTTGCTTGTATATTTTTGAGATTAGTTGTTTGTTGGTTGCTTCATTTGCTATTATTTTCTCCCATTCTGAAGGCTGTCTTTTCACCTTGCTAATAGTTTCCTTTGATGTGCAGAAGCTTTTAAGTTTAATTAGGTCCCATTTGTTTATTTTTGCTTTTATTTCCAATATTCTGGGAGGTGGGTCATAGAGGATCCTGCTGTGATGTATGTCGGAGAGTGTTTTGCCTATGTTCTCCTCTAGGAGTTTTATAGTTTCTGGTCTTACGTTTAGATCTTTAATCCATTTTGAGTTTATTTTTGTATATGGTGTTAGAAAGTGGTCCAGTTTCATTCTTTTACAAGTGGTTGACCAGATTTCCCAGCACCACTTGTTAAAGAGATTGTCTTTAATCCATTGTATATTCTTGCCTCCTTTGTCAAAGATAAGGTGTCCATATGTGCGTGGATTTATCTCTGGGCTTTCTATTTTGTTCCATTGATCTATATTTCTGTCTTTGTGCCAGTACCATACTGTTTTGATAACTGTGGCTTTGTAGTAGAGCCTGAAGTCAGGTAGGTTGATTCCTCCAGTTCCATTTTTCTTTCTCAAGATCGCTTTGGCTATTCGAGGTTTTTTGTATTTCCATACAAATTGTGAAATTATTTGTTCTAGCTCTGTGAAGAATACTGTTGGTAGCTTGATAGGGATTACATTGAATCTATAAATTGCTTTGGGTAGTATACTCATTTTCACTATATTGATTCTTCCAATCCATGAACATGGTATATTTCTCCATCTATTAGTGTCCTCTTTGATTTCTTTCACCAGTGTTTTATAGTTTTCTATATATAGGTCTTTAGTTTCTTTAGGTAGATATATTCCTAAGTATTTTATTCTTTTCATTGCAATGGTGAATGGAATTGTTTCCTTAATTTCTCTTTCTGTTTTCTCATTATTAGTGTATAGGAATGCAAGGGATTTCTGTGTGTTGATTTTATATCCTGCAACTTTACTATAATCACTGATTAGTTCTAGTAATTTTCTGGTGGAGTCTTTAGGGTTTTCTATGTAGAGGATCATGCCATCTGCAAATAGTGAGAGTTTTACTTCTTCTTTTCCAATTTGGATTCTTTTTATTTCTTTTTCTGCTCTGATTGCTGTGGCCAAAACTTCCAAAACTATGTTGAATAGTAATGGTGAAAGTGGGCACCCTTGTCTTGTTCCTGACTTTAGAGGAAATGCTTTCAATTTTTCACCATTGAGGATAATGTTTGCTGTGGGTTTGTCATATATAGCTTTTATTATGTTGAGGTATGTTCCTTCTATTCCTGCTTTCTGGAGAGTTTTTATCATAAATGGGTGTTGAATTTTGTCAAAGGCTTTCTCTGCATCTATTGAGATAATCATATGGTTTTTATTTTTCAATTTGTTAATGTGGTATATTACATTGATTGATTTGCGGATATTGAAGAATGCTTGCATCCCTGGGATAAAGCCCACTTGGTCATGGTGTATGATCTTTTTTGTTGTTGTTATTGCCTAGGAAAGAAACTGTTCACTTTTTTCATCTTTCTTCAGCCAATTTCTCCCCAATACTATACTTTTTCCAGTGTAAAATTATGCTCAAATATTCCATTGCCTGAAAATATCAGTACTGAGATCCTGATTATCTTGTTAGTTAATACCTGACTCTAACCCTATCCTGACCACAACTCTGCCTTATTTTTGTCCTTCACATAATGCTGGTAATTCTCAGTGGCTTCTCAGCTGCCACTGGAACTCAAGTGCAGAATGCATAGTTGAGTGGGATAGTATTTAAAATCTACTAATCTGAGATACTATGACCAAGACTAAAGACTCTATGACTAATAGATGTAGAATCGTCTCCTCCTTATCATTAAAAATAAATTCAGGGACATTAGAAAGATGGTGGAACAGGAAGCCATGGACTTTCCTTTCTCCTATGGAAAGGAAACAATTTATGGACAAATTCAGCATTAATTCACAGATAAATTCCTTTTGTGAGAAATCCAGAAGCTAATTGACTTCAGGAAAACATAAAACTAGACTCAAAGAAGCCAACAGGAAGTTCAAGATATCTTCCTGCTGGAATCTCAGTCCCTAGCACAGTATCATACAACTGGGAGGAAACCCCCCATCTCAGCCTTCAGCTTCTCTTAAGGGGAGGGAAAGAATTGGTCCAAATGTCTAGTACTCCAAGTGTTCTGTGAGGTCTCCCCAGGAGACTGACTTCTGTTTTTCCTGTCTGAGAGCGCTGATGTGACCAGCACAATCTAATTCCCTATAGAAAAATAAAGATGGTGACTAGGGCTAATAGTCACCATAGCTCTTCCTTTAGCTGAAGCAGAATGAATGGAGGAACATCCTTAGCTCCCAGCATCTTCTTAGGGAGGGAAAGAGTGGGTTCATCTGTCTAATGCCTCAGCTTTTATGGGAGATACACAGAGGACTGGCTTATTTCAGACTTTCATGACTCAGAGTACAGATAGAAACAAGGAAAGTCTAGCCATCTAGGGATTAGTGAGAACATAAATAGAGGTTTGAAAAGATCCTGATGCTGGGAACGATTGAAGGTAGGAGGAGAAGGGGACAACAGGATGAGATGGTTGGATGGCATCACTGACTCAGTGGACATGAGTTTGAGTAAACTCTGGGAGTTGGTGATGGACAGGGAGGCCTGGTGTGCTGCAGTCTGTGGGGTCACAGAGTCGGACATGACTGAGCAACTGAACTGAACTGAGATAGAGGTTTGGAAGTAATCTTAGTCCCTCCCCTGGCTCAGTACAGAACGAGTGGATGAAAAGCCTCAGACCCAACTTCTCTTTGAGGTGGGAAAAAGTTGGATGCGGTGTTCAATGACCCAAGTTTTCTGAGAGCTGTCTGAGGGACCAGCTTCCATCTGACTTGTTCTGGTGTACTGGATGCTTGGGGCTGCAAAAAAACAAAGAAAGTGGATTGGACAAGCAAGAAGATTTGAGAGGCCCCTAAAATCTCTGGACAGGCTGACTGGTGGTGGTCTTTCCCTGAATGAAGTCAATCTGTGGAAAGGAGGGTAGATGGCTGATTTGTCTTGGATTGACACCAATACAGAAAATCAAGCAAGATGAAGAAGCAGGCAAATATATTTCAAATAAAGGAACAAGATAAATCTCCAGAAGGTGATCCTAATGAAATGAAGATGTATTATTTACCTGACAGAGAATTCAAAATAACCATCATAAAGATGCTCACCAAGGTCAGGAGAACAATGCATAGAGAAAGTAAGAATTTTAACAAAAAGATAACAAAGAAGATATAAAAAAGTACCAAATAGAAATCATGAACCTAAAGAATACAATAACTTAGCTGAAAAATTCACTAGAGAGCTTCAGAGGCAGACGTGACAAAGCAGAAAAAAGAATCAGTAAACTTGAAGATTGTTATTGGAAATTATCCAGTCAGAGGAGCCAAAAAAAGAAAAAAGTGGGAAAGTTTAAGGGTCTTATGGAACAACAGCAATAGGATTAATATATGCATTGTGGGAGTCCCAGAAGGAGAAGGAAGAGACAGAGAAAGAAAGAGAATCAGAAAGCTTATTTAAAAAAAAAATTAAATCTTGACTGGAAACGTCACAAATCTGGGGAAGGAAATGGGCATCTAGATCTAGAAAGTATAAAGGATTACAATAAGATGAATTAAAAAAACATAAAACAAGCAAAGAAACAAAAAACAAAACACTGAGACAATCAAATTCTCAAATGTCAAGACAAAGAGAAAATTTGAAAGCAGCAAAAGAAAAAGCTTCCCCGATGGCTCAACAGGTAAAGAATCTGCCTAGGATGTGGAGACATAGGAGACACAGGAGACTGTGGTTCAATCCCTGTGTCAGGAAGATCCCCTAGAGAAGGAAATGGCAACTCACTCCAGTATTCTTGCCTGGGAAATCCCATAGACAGAGGAACCTGGAGGTCTACAGTCCACAGGGTCACAAAAGAGTCAGACTGACTTGGTGACTGAACAATAACAATCTCCTACTTTCAGCAAATTGCTATATTTTTATGCCCCTACTAATGGCTTTAGAAGAGACTTAGGAAAGGAAGGGAAGGGAGAGAGAAATGGACAGTTGTACTCATTATCATTTATCCCTAATCCTAGCTTCTGCTTCCAGTGCAGACCAACCTTAGTCCATCTTGTCTGCTTACTGAATCATGAATCTTGTTAGTTCATCATAATTTCTTACTGATTTCCTGTCTGTGGTTTGTTCACCCCTATCTGTGCCCAGTGAACATAACCTTGGCTTAAACTGTTCTAGTGATGCATCCCCATCCAAGCTCCTAGATAGCAAGCAGTTCAGGATCAAGTACCTTCTGATTCAGCCTGCTTCTGCAGCAATCATACTATTCTCAGGAGGAAAAGATTGATGAGTGATAGCAAACCAAGAATCATCTCTGAAGGGTGGTTGTTGAAACTATAGGCATGGAGGAGGTTGAGAGTGAGGAAAAAGAAGAGGAAATTGGATACACCTTGGGAAGAATGTTTATGTGTTTTTATTTAGGAAACAGCAAGAGGAAGGAAAACAGAATTAGAGAAGGGATAACTTCGACTTAATCTACACCATGGAAAATTTCAAGTAATTACTCTAAAGTGACTAATTTCTGGAGAATTTGACTCAATGTTGTGTCCTTAAACAATTTAAATTGGCAAAGTAGTGGTATTATTATAGACCTGGGGTAGACTAAGAAATATGACATTATAGAATGACTTGTTACAGTAACAATGACTCAGTGTTTTGAGTCAAGCAAGTGATTCATCTTATAGCCTGTCATCCATCTGACAACCATTTGGCCTGACTTTGGAGTTCACGGTCAGTTAGAGGGAGACTCCTCTTCTGTTTTAGTCAACTTTTGGGTAGATAGTTTGTTCTGATAATAATAGTCTTGGGAATACTTTACAAAATCTTGTGAGAAAGAGCCTTCGGAAAAGCATAGAGCTGTCTCTTAGATTGCTTGGCTGAGTTTATTTGTCAAAAGAAACTTTTTTGCTTAGGTGACTTTGTTCAGACTGGCAAATTCTCTGGAAACATGGGTAACGTGTATGTTCATTTTACTCACCACTGTATCCCCAGCACCTGACACAGTGAAGTCATCATCTGATAGTGAGAGAGGCAATTACAGAAGTTTTTTTTTTGAGATTACTTTGTAAAGATGATCATGGCTTAAAAATTTCCCAAGACAATCCTCAAGGGACACTAACAGGTAATATATTAAAGATTTTATCTGCAACAATGACTTTACTGTGCATTCCCTTCATATAAATAGATACTATTTTTAAAATTGTGCTTATAATTTAAACCTCTCCTAGAAAGTCAAACAGTAAATCACCAAAGAAACAGGCAACTGGATGAAATACGTTTGGAAGTACTTTTTAGAAGCAAACAGATGCAAGAGGCTGCACATCATCCAGAAAGACAACTGTGCTGACTGGATCTCTCCCAACCTTGTGCCCTGCTCTCACCCCACCCCTTTCAACATACATAGTAAAATTCAAATAACTATGACAATAAACCCATAGCCATTTATAAGAAAATTATTGCAATGATAAAGTAGTTCAGTAATAATATGTCTTCCAGATGAATTAATGAAAATTATTGTAAGATGATATTTCCATCACAAATTTGTGCTCACCCCTACTGCTACATTAACCAAACTACCTTTTCAATAGTTCAGGACTTACCTTTTTCAGAAAGCAGCATTCAAACAAATCTTTCCCAAATGGGAAGAAGGGAATTAACGTTTATTTAGCTCATACTCTATTAAATAGCAGAAGGCTATTTAATCTTAAAAGATTTATTTTTCTATTAAGTGAAGCATAGATAATAATTAGTGGATATGTTTCATTAAAAGAAACTAGTTGTAAAAAACCCTAATGATTAAGAGCCAGTACTCAATAGCAAACAGATTTGGGTTTAAAGTCTGGCTTCTTTCTTTTCTCATTGGGCTTTGGGGCATAGTTTCTTAAATTTGCACCTCAGTAAACTGGATTTAATCATATTGCATACTTCAATGAGAGGTTTGGAGCATTCAATGAGGTAATGCTTATAAAGCACTTAGCTTAATACCTGGCACATAATAAATGCTCAGTAAATATTTATGTTCTTTATTATAGAAGGATTTGCTACACATTTTCTTCAAATACTGTGCTCCATTTAAGTGAATCAATTTACATGGTACTTTCTAGGAATTCATGTATTATTAGATAAGTTATACACTGTGTATGGAAGAATTATATTTTTTGTTAAGTTTAACCCATAGACATATGGTTCTAAATGCAAGTAGAATGGAGAAGAGGGCACTGCTTCCCTGGGGATGACTTTTGGAAATGTGTATGTAGGTCGTTTTTGGTACTCACATACTAGAAAAGGGTCTCTGAGTGAGTAAAGTTTATCTTCCACAATGTAAAGAACAGTGCTATTTAGCATTGTCTTTGTCAAGTGTGTGGAATGATAACCAATTTCATAAATGCTCATTTCCACTTAGACATTAGAGTGAAGCATTGATAAGATTTGGGATATATGTTTGTATGAAATTACTATTTTATTCATCATAACAATTTGGAATGATGTCTAATAAAATAAATCACTGACCAGAAGTGTTGGTTTCCCAATAGAGGGAAAAAACGTTTCCAAAGTTTGACCTATAAGGTTCAGTTTTTTCATTCATTTGTCACTTATTTATTCAACAAACTTCTACTGAATGTCTGTTATATTTAATCTGCTTTGTTTCAGTTCAGTTCAGTTGCTCAGTTGTGTCTGACTCTTTGCGACCCCATTAATAGCAGCACGCCAGGCCTTCCTGTCCATCACCAACTCCCGGAGTTCACTCAAACTCACGTCCATCAAGTCGGTGATGCCATCCAGCCATCTCATCCTCTGTCGTCCCCTTCTCCTCCTGCCCCCAATCCCTCCCAGCATCAGAGTCTTTTCCAATGAGTCAACTCTTCGCATGTGGTGGTCAAAGTACTGGAGTTTCAGCGTTAGCATCATTCCTTCCAAAGAACACCCAGGACTGATCTCCTTTAGAATGGACTGGTTGGATCTCCTTGCAGTCCAAGGGACTCTCAAGAGTCTTCACCAACACCACAGTTCAAAAGCATCAATTCTTCGATGCTCAGCCTTCTTCACAGTCCAACTCTCACATCCATACATGACCACAGGAAAAACCATAGCCTTGACTAGATGAACCTTTGTTGGCAAAGTAAGGTCTCTGCTTTTGAATATGCTATCTAGGTTGGTCATAACTTTTCTTCCAAGGAGTAAGTCTCTTTTAATTTCATGGCTGCAATCACCATCTGCAGTGATTTTGGAGCCCCCAAAAATAAAGTCTGACATTGTTTCCACTGTTTCCCCTTCTATTTCCCATAAAGAGATGGGATCAGATGCCATGATCTTTGTTTTCTGAATGCTGAGCTTTAAGCCAACTTTTTCACTCTCCTCTTTCACTTTCATCAAGAGTCTTTTTAGTTCCTCTTCACTTTCTGCCATAACGGTGGTGTCATCTGCATATCTGAGGTTATTGATATTTCTCCCAGCAATCTTGATTCCAGCTTGTGTTTCTTCCAGCCCAGCATTTCTCATGATGTACTCTGCATATAAGTTAAATAAGCAGGGTGACAATATACAGCCTTGATGTACTCCTTTTCCTACTTGGAAACTTTGTTTGCTGCTGCTGCTGCTAAGTCACTTCAGTCGTGTCCGACTCTGTGCGACTCCATGGGCTACAGGCTACCAGGCTCCTCCATCCATGGGATTTTCCAGGCAAAAGTACTGGAGTGGGTTGCCATTGCTTTCTCTGGAAACTTTGTTTAGTTAGCATCTAAACTGCTGGTGATGCTGTTTAGATGACTGGTGCTTAACAAAAGTAGTTTGGATGATAGCCTGAGGAATGAGTGGTTGTTAAATAACAAATACATGGCCTATGCCTTCTAGGAGCTTATATACCAATGCTTTGGAGAATGGGAAAAAAGGTCTCTCTGAGAACATCTTTTATGCCTTTTGTTTTTGCTTCACACTATTATGTAACATGAATCAGGGCAAATATGCAGATTCTAGAATCTGATACACAGAGATATTAGTAATAGGCCTGGAACAAAGCCCTGAAATCTACAGTATTAGCAAGTATCCCAGGTAATTGTTGTGCATGTAACAGGCTTTGAGATAATATCTTAGTCCTTTTATAAGATTCAGATAGAAGTATCAAAATTATTTTCAACTTACTTCCACATTTCCTTTTCATTGCTACTACCAACAACAAGAAGGACAGCAAAGCAAAATAAAACACCTTTAGATGTCCCAGGGAAGGAGAGAGGGAAAAATAGTAAAAATGAGTTAGTTTGCATGTGAAAGTATTTCTGAATTCAGGAGAATATGCTCTTAATCGCCTCAGTTAGATTCCCTGGGGGATGAGAATGGTGACTTATGGGCAAATCTCATACTGAGCCATTTCTGTGACCTTCTCTGTATTATTTTCTCCATCTTTCTAGGAGGAGAAATTGTTGGTCATATCATTTTTTACAGAACTGATGGCAAAGGGCACAAAAGGTGCCAAAGGCTTATCTTAACCTTTGTTTCTCTAGCTGTGGTTAACATTAACAGCATCTGGACCTTGGTGGTTGTAGATGCTGCAAAGCAGTCCACATAAGATGTGATGTTCTCATAAACAACTTTTGTTAAAGGAAAGAAACATGCTTACACAAAGTGATTAGGTTCAGCCATTTGAAGAACAGAAGGTGAAAAAGGACTTTGACTCTTTCCTATCACTTAGTATGATTCTACGCAGTCTAAGCATAACAATGCTTTTCAGTTTCCAGAGAGCTTGACCACTCAGGAAAAGAATGAAATACAAAAATTCAGTTTTCTCAGGGGCCCCTTTTATTTGAGTATCTTGGAGGAGACACTGAGTCTTGCTTTTTAACTTTTTTGTGTGTGTGTGTGTGTGACAGAGTGATTGTAGTGACTTGAATCCCTTGGTGAATCCTGGTTTACAGTGGAGTCAGCCATGAGTGCTAGAACATCTGCCTTACAATAATCTAATCTTTTGGAGGTTAGGCTTCTTACATCCCCAGTGTTATGCTGATAAAGATGAGAGAGCTTTGGTTGGAGGGGTTAGTGCTGCGGGGCACCACTTTCTGGACAGATCAAAAATATTGTTGTTGTTGTTTAGTTGCTAAGTTGTGCCTGAATTTTTGTGACCCCATGGACTGTAGCCCACCAGGCTCCTCTGTTCAAGGGATTTCCCAGGCAAGAATACAGAGTGGGTTGCCATCACAGTAGATTAATATCTCCAATGGAACATATAAGGCTATTCATGGTGGTGGTGGCAGTTGAGTCTCTCCAGCAGACATGAGCCAAGGAAGACTGCTGCTGAAACCAGTCATAAAATTGGGCCAGGAGCACAATGGCAGAAACTGGATCCTTTGTCCAGCTGCTCCCATGAGCATTGGATGAGGACTAGTGGGAAAAGATAGTTCCTCAGTATTACACTTTGTTGTGAGACCCTTGTGCATTATCATGCAATATCCCAAGGTGTCAGAGTCCTTTCTGTAAGCTTTTTCAGTTCAAAATATGAGTGTTCCGAATTTTCCAAATACTCAGCCAAATTTATTTTCCATATTTAATATTAGTAATTCTAGTGTTGAAAATGGTATCTCATTGAAGTTTTGATTTGCATAATGACTAATGATGCTGAGCATCTTTTCATGCACTTCTTGTCTATTTGTATATCTTATTTGCAGAGATGTCTACTCAAGTCCTTTGTCCAATTTTTAATTGGATTGTTTGCCTTTTTGTTGTTGAGGTGTAATAATTCTTTATATATTTGGTTACTAGATCCTTATCAGCTATATTGTTTGCTAATATTTCCTCCTATTCTATGGGATATCTTTTTACAATCTTAATAGTATCCTTTGATGAATAAATATTTTTAATTTTGATGAAGTCCAGTCTATTATATTTCTTTTTTGCATTGTGCTTTTGGTATCATATCTAAGGAACCATTTCCAAATTCAAGGCAGTGAAGATTTACTCATATGTTTTCGTCTAAGAGTTTTATAGTTTTAACTCTTACATTTAGGTCTTTGATCCATTTTGAGTGAATTTCTGTGTATGGTGTGAGGTAAGGGCCTAACTTCGTTCTTTCACATGTGGATGTACAGTTGTACATCACCATTTTTTATTATTTTGTTTTATTTTGGAGTATCATTTATTAACAATGTTGTGTTAGTTTCAGGTATACAGCAAAGTGATTAAGTTATACATATACATGTATCTGTTCTTTTTAAAATTCTTTCCCCATTTAGGTTATTACAGAACACTGAGAAGAATTCCCTGTCCTATATGGTAGGTTTTTATTGATTATCTATTTTAAATATAGCAGTGTGTACATGTCAGTTCCAAACTCTCAATCTATCCCTGCCTCTACTTTCCCTCTCTGGTAACCATAAGTTCATTCTCTAAGTCTGTGCATCTGCTTTTCTTTGTTGATTGGTTTTTGTTACTGATTCAATCTCGCAGCCTTTCATATCAGCTTAAAGGGCTATCATTAGCATTTCTTACAGAAAAGTTCTACTATTAATGAACTTCCTCAGTTTTTATTTTTCTGGGGATGTTTTAATTTCTTTATTTTTAAAGGATAACTTTGCTGTGTATAGAAGTGACACGTTTGTTTGTTAGCTTCAGCTCTTAAAAATGCCATCCTATTCCCTTCTGGCCTCCTTTGCCTCTAGAAGAAATCGGTTGTTAACCTTATTGAGAATTCCTTGAATATAATCAATTCTTTACCTCTGGCTGGTTTTAAGATTCTCTTTGGATCTTTTCTTTTGGTAGTTTTATTATAATGTGTCTAGGTATGAATCTCTTTGAAGATTTACCCTGAGTGGAATTCACTGAACTTCTTAAAAGTGCAGATTCATGTCTTTCATCAAATGTGGGCCATTTCAACCATATTTCTTCAAGTATTCTTTCTTTGACAGAGAATTCTTAAGTACTGCAGTTTAGCAGCTTCTTTCTTCCCTAAGTACTTCCCTGGTTGTTGTAAGTTTTTGATTAGTTTCCAGAGATCCAAACAAGGTGATTGTGAATAGTAATGTTTTGTAAGGGATGGAATTTTGGATTTTCCTACTCTGCCATTTTTTTGTTGACAATACATCTTCCTGCTTTTCTTTTTAATCATGCAAAGTTATCCACCTCTGTATTAGGCTGAATAATGGCCACCAAATATTAGGGGAAAAATGTCTTTGCAAATATAATTAAAAATCTTGACAAAGCAAGATAATCTTGGATTATCCAAGATTGTATCATGTATCCATATAACAGGAAGAGAGGGGGAGATTTTAAGGCACATATAGAAAAGAAAGCAATCTAACCATAGCAACAATGATTGGAGTGTTGTAACCATGAGTCAAGGAATGCCAGCAGCTACTAGAAGCTGAAAGAATCAAAAGCCAAATTTCCCCCTAGATCCTTTGGAGGGAGTGCTGCTCTGCTAATACCTGGATTTTGGCTCAGAGAAACTGACTTCAAACTTCTGGCCTCCAGAACTCTGAAGAAATAAATTTCTTTTGTTTTAAGTCACCAAGTTTGTGGTAATTTTTTACAACAGTGCTTGAAAACAAATACCATTTCCACCATATTACTGAGCTCCTCAGTATGAGCTTCGTCTATGCTCACTTTCCAAAAGATGCTATCTTTAGTAATCCCAAAGTGATTTTTTGGACCTATATATAATTTTGTTTCACACACACACATACACAGACTATAGCCATAATTGGCACTTCCTATGCTAAAGAAATATAAATTTAACTTTTGATTATTCTCATAGGGCATCCCATTATATATCCTACATATTTTCCAAAAACTAGAGGAAGTTGTAAGGTAATTATTTAGTCTCAATGAAAAGAAGCTAAGTTCAAGTCAAGGATTTGTATTTCATTAAGGCAATATGTAAAAAGTTAATTATAATTCAGTGTGATAACTAGTACAATGCAGAAATCTGTGGAGTCACGAGGAAGGAGTTTGATACTTAGGGAAACTATGGTTGACCTCTCAAAGATGTCCAATTTGAGTCGAGTCTAAATAGAGGCCAGGAGTTTGCTAGGCAGGGAGTGCCTGAATATGATACACTATGTGCAGAGGCACCAAAGCATGAAAGAATGTGACTTATTTAAGAGATATTTGGCTGGAGGATAGGAGGTAGGGAAAAAAGGATGAAATACTATTGGAAAAGTAGGTTGCCATTACTAAAGAAATCATGTAAGTCCTAATAAAGGATTTAATGATTGCTCTGTAGGAAACTGGTAGCAAATAGAAGTTTCAAAGAAAGAAGGAAGATTTTGGAGGTGATATGGGCAATGGACTGGATTGGAAGTTTAGCATTAAGAGAAGA
Source organism: Bos indicus (assembly GCF_029378745.1). NCBI lineage: Eukaryota > Metazoa > Chordata > Mammalia > Artiodactyla > Bovidae > Bos > Bos indicus. The sequence continues at coordinate 66,606,218 of NC_091762.1, read as the reverse complement.
GAACAGCTTGAACTTAAACACTGGTATTGGGAGTCGACTTGGGGATTAAACTTGAGAAACTGTGCTGTTTACAATTGACAATGATCACTTCATGGCAAAGAGATGGAGAAACAGTGGAAACAGTGTCAGATTTTATTTTGGGGGGCTCCAAAATCACTGCAGATGGTGATTGCAGCCGTGAAATTAAAAGACACTTACTCCTTGGAAGGAAACTTATGACCAACCTAGATAGCATATTCAAAAGCAGAGACATCATTACTTTGCCAACAAAGGTCCGTCTAGTCAAGGCTATGGTTTTTCCAGTGGTCATGTATGGATGTGAGTGTTGGACTGTGAAGAAAGCTGAGCACCAAAGAATTGATGCTTTTGAACTGTGGTGTTGAAGAAGACTCTTGAGAGTCCCTTGGACTGCAAGGAGATCCAACCAGTCAATCCTAAAGGAAATCAGTCCCGAATATTCATTGGAAGGACTTATGTTGAAACTGAAACTCCAGTACTTTGGCCACGTCATGTAAAGAGTTGACTCATTGGAAAAGACTCTGATGCTGGGAGGGATTGGGGGCAGGAGGAGAAGGGGACGACAGAGGATGACTGCAGCCATGAAATTAAAAGATGCTTACTCCTTGGAAGAAAAGTTATGACCAACCTAGATAGCATATTAAAAAGCAGACACATGACTTTGCCAACAAAGGTCCGTCTTGTCAAGGCTATGGTTTTTCCAGTGGTCATGTATGGATGTGAGAGTCAGACTGTGAAGAAAGCTGAGTGCCGAGGATTGATGCTTTTGAACTGTGATGTTGGAGAAGACTCTTGAGAGTCCCTTGAACTGCAAGGAGATCCAACCAGTCCATTCTGAAGGAGATCAGCCCTGGGATTTCTTTGGAGGGACTGATGCTAAAGCTGAAACTCCAATTCTTTGGCCCCCTCATGCGAAGAGAAGGCAATGGCACCCCACTCCAGCACTCTTGCCTGGAAAATCCCATGGACAGAGGAGCCTGGAAGGCTGCAGTCCATGGGATCACTGAGGGTCGGACACGACTGAGTGACTTCACTTCCACTTTTCACTTTCATGCACTGGAGAAGGAAATGGCAACCCACTTCAGTGTTCTTGCCTGGAGAATCCCAGGGACGGGGGAGCCTGGTGGGCTGCTGTCTATGGGATCGCACAGAGTCGGACACAACTGAAGTGACTTAGCATAGCGGTAGCAGTGGGTCAAGGCTATGAAGTAGATTAGGGAGCCAATGCCAAAGCATTCCAGTTGAAGAATAACTGGTCATACATGTATTTGTCAATTAAAAGAAGTAATAGTATGCCATTTTGACAGGATGGTTACAAACTCTCAAAAAGTTTTGGAGACTATTTTTACAACACTGGACATAGAATAAAGAAATATATCATAGTTGTTGAGGTGGTTTGAGTTTTCTCTGTTTGTTATGTATATGGAAAAATCTGTGAAAATTATCATACCAGAGTAACTCACATTGGAACATAGTTTCTTTATAGAATAGAATACATATTATTAATAATGTGATCTTACATGGTACTCCTTTTATTACCAAATCTTATAACCTCATAATTATTTAAAAAAATTATTTCCCTTTCCATATCTCTGCAGAGATTTAGCAGTGGAGTGCTTGATTATTGTTTTGTGATACCTGATACTATTGACATTCTATTAGTTTTATAAACTAATCCTCACTAGGGAAATCAGAAGCATCGGCATAAATAAGTAAGATTTAACTGAAATTGATAAATATTAAAAAAAACCCTAAAGGTAAAAAACACTAAGATAAAGGTATCTTAGTGACTTGTGCAATTTGCTCATCCGAAAGTGCCACTCACTTTTATTCATTATAGAAGTACTTATATACATGATTGCATTCACATGAGTAGATTCCCATTGTATAATTTCCAAGTGCTGCTATATCAAATACTATAAATTTAGTGACTTAAGCAGCACACATCTGTTATCTTACAGTTCTGGAAATCTGAAGCCCAAATGGGCGTGGATGAGCTAAAATCAAGATGTCAGTAGGGCTGCATTCCTTCTGAAGTTTCTATTAATAGGGAAGAATTCATTCTCTTGTCATCCATTTTCAAGAGGATGCCCATATTCTTGGGCTCACAGCCCCATTCCTCCATCTTCAAAACTAGCTGATCAAGTACTTCTCAGGATGCCATTTCTCTAGTTCTGACTCTTCTGCTTCATTGTTTCTAGTTTAAGGGCTCTTGTAACTACACTGGGCCCACCCATATAATCCAGCATGATCTTTCCATTTCAACGTCAATTGATTAGCAGTTTAATTTCATCTGCAACCTAGTTCCCTCTTGCCATGTAACATAACATCTTCATAGGTTCAGAGGATTAGCATATGCACATCTTTGGGAGCCATTATTGTGCCTATCACGTCCACCAAAATAGTTTTTAACATAAATTTGAAATAGAAATTATGCGTATGTGTCTATTTACATATGTGTAGCTACTGCTTAAATTCATATCCTGTTTAAGAAGATCACTGGCTAGCCAATTTAAAAATTAGCCACTAAATTCTGCTGTTAAAATGTGAAAATAATAGGAGAAAACCAAATAGGAAAAAGGTTTTGAAACTAGTAGGGTTTTCTAGTTTTGACACCCATATTACAAGTGTTTGTGTTCTTGACTCCACTAGAACTTCTGTGGGGCAGGGTCTGTATTTTACTTCCTTTCCTAACATGTTACATAATGAATGAATTTTATTTTATTTTTTACATTTAAAGTATTAATAATTGTATCATGACATTATGGGGCTTCTCAGGTGGCTCAGTGGTAAAGAATCTGCCTGCCAGTGTAGGAAAACACAAGAGATGCAGGTTTGATTCCTGGGTCAGGAAGATCCCCTGGAAGAGGAAATGGCAACCCACTATAGTATTTTTGCCTGGAAAATTTCATGGACAGAGGAGCCTGATTGGTTATAGTCCACGGGGTGGTGAAGAGTTGGACACAACTGAGCACGGGGGCGTGTGCGTGCACACACACACACAGTGATATTAATATGTGTCTCTTTATCTCCAAAAATGTGATTTATTCTGGGGGTCTTGTTAGATAATCAACAGTGTACTACGTGCTAAGGAATAAGGCAGAGGGTGGGCAGAAAACAAAATGATTAGTAACAGTCCCAGACTTAAAGAAGTTCATGATTGAGTCAGAGATATAAATGCATAGAGGTGTTTAAAACCTGTATGAGGAACACCATGTGAGGATGTACAGAGGGAATACAAGTGGCCAACTCTTCCCAGGGCACTCAGGGAAGTCTTTGCAGGGAGACTGACAAATGATCTAGGTCTTTGTGGGGAAAAGAGTTGGCCAGGCAGAGAATGGGATCAATGATGTTCCAAGCAGATGGAAAATCATGACGTTCCAAGCAGATGGAAAATCATAGGCAAAGGCAGGCAGGTGGGAAATAGTGGCAAATTATGTTGCATGTAGTATTTGTTGTTATTATTTTGTTTTTGCATGTAGTATTCAAATACAAGTAAAAGGATATCTCAATAATGACAATATAATTTATTGTTTAAAGTGTCAAAAATTAAGAAAGAAGTCTTATTTAGACTGCTACCAGATACACTATCAATTCTATATAAATTAATAAAAGGAAAATATCCAAATAATACAACAGACAGATATGACAGAATAATGGTAATATAGAACTATTACTTCATTTTGGTACTAATCATTTTGCTTTGACCTTGGGCAAATTAATCACTTAGTAAAATAAAAGGACTGGAATAGAGGAATTTTAAGACTTTTTTCCCCCTAGCCTAATATTCTATGAAGCAAAATAAACAACTGACTCCACAGTTTTTCTTTGTGATTGAGAAGTCTGTGAAAGTTAACTAATCATTTAGACTAGTTCACGTGTGTGCAAGCAAACACAGACATTTCACTTATTATTTCCATACGGCCTATTGGTAGCCATTACCAACTCCCAGAGTCCACCCAAATGCATGTCCATCGACTCAGTGATGCCATCCAACCATCTCATCCTCTGTTGTCCCCTTCTCCTCCTCAATCTTTCCCAGCATCAGTATTGGAGTTTCAGCTTCAACATCAGTCTTTTCAATGAACACCCAGGACTGATCTCCTTTAGAATGGACTGGTTGGTTTTCCTTGCAGTCCAAGGAACTCTCAAGAGTCTTCTCCAACACCACAGTTCAAAAGCATCAATTCTTCACCGCTCACCTTTCTTTATAGTCCAACTCTCACATCCATACATGACCACTGGAAAAACCATAGCCTTGACTAGATGGACCTTTGTTGGCAAAGTAATGTCTCTGCTTTTGAATATGCTATCTAGGTTGGTCATAACTTTCCTTCCAAGGAGTAAGCGTCTTTTAATTTCATGGCTGTAATCACCATCTGCAGTGATTTTGGAGTCCCAAAAAATAAAGTCTAACACTGTTTCTCCATCTATTTCCCATGAAGTGATGGACCAGATGCCATGATCTTCATTTTCTGAATGTTGAGCTTTAAGCCAACCTTTTCACTCTCCTCTTTCACTTTCATCAAGAGGATCTTTAGTTCTTCTTCACTTTCATCCATAAGGGTGGTGTCATCTGCATATCAGGGTTTATTGATATTTCTCCCAGCAGTCTTGATTCCAGCTTGTGCTTCCTCCAGTCCAGCGTTTCTCATGATGTACTCTGCATAGAAGTTAAATAAGCAGGGTGACAATATACAGCCTTGACGTACTCCTTTTCTTGTTTGGAACCAGTCTGTTGTTCCATGTCCAGTTCTAACTGTTGCTTCCTGATCTGCATACAGGTTTCTCAAGAGGCAGGTCTGGTGGTCTGGTACTCCCATTTCTTGAAGAATTTTCCATAGTTTGTAGTGATCCACACAGTCAAAGGCTTTGGCATAGTCAATAAAGCAGAAAAAGATGTTTTTCTGGAACTCTCTTGCTTTTTTTTGATGATCGAGTGGATGTTGGCAGTTTGATCTCTGGTTCCTTTGCCTTTTCTAAAACCAGCTTGAACACTTGGAAGTTCATGGTTCAAGTATTGCTGAAGCCTGACTTGGAGAATTTGAAGCATTACTTTACTAGTGTGTGAGATGAGTGCAATTGTGCGGTAGTTTGAGCTTTCTTTGGGATTGGAATGAAAACTGACCTTTTCCAGTCCTGTGGCCACTGCTGAGTTTTCCAAATTTGCTGGCATATTGAGTGCAGCACTTTCACAGAATCATCTTTCAGGATTTGGAATAGCTCAACTGGAATTCCATTACCTCCACTAGCTTTGTTCGTAGTGATGCTTCCTAAGGCCCACTTGACTTCACATTCCAGGATGTCTGGCTCTAGGTGAGTGATCACACCATCGTGATTATCTGGGTCATGAAGATCTTTTTTGTACAGTTCTTTGGCAACCCACTTCAGTACTCTTGCCTAGAAAATCCCATGGACAGAGGAGCCTGGTGTCCATAGGGTCGCAAAGAGTTGGACACGACTGAAGTGAAGTGAAGTGAATGAAGCATTTTGCCTGGAAACTTCCCTTCAAAATAATGCAGAGAATAAAGAAACAGCATGTTGCAATGACACATCGGCCAGGGTGGTTTTCACACCTGTGAAAACTCTGAATTATCAAGTCCCCTATCATCTAGTCTACTTTCATCCTTTCTTACAGATCAGTGTGCTTTCACATGGGAAAGGCTCTCTCCAGTATATTTTTATCTTGCTTGAGTTTTCAATCTAACTTTCCCCCCTGAGAATCCACGAGACAGGTAGAACAAGTGGTTCTTTTGAAATTTGCCACACCTTCATATGTGCCAAATTTTCTATCTTAGCCCTTAGCTACTTCCTTTTTCCTTAGCGCCCCCTGCAGGCTTTTGACAATTTTTTTCTTTTTTGGGGCTTTTAACCTTTCATGTTTCTGAACTAGATAGAAAATTTCCATTGAGAACACTGGACAAAGGCTGATGGCCTCACTGGGGCCTATAATATAAGCTCTCAAACAGCCATGGAAATGGCTTGAGGGATATTTTCCGAGGAGTCTCTCATAAAGATTTGTGTCACTTCCACTGGAACACCTAAAATATAATTTAGTGAAGGAAAGCCCAGAAATGTACTTGTTGTTAATAAACAATAGCCTTACACATTTATTACCACAGATCTCATTCATAATAGAACATGTCTTTACTGCTGCAAATAAGACTGAGTTTTATATTTTCCAAATGGAAGGAGCTCCTGTTTGTCACTGACTGACCTAGACTAATTTAATTGTACCCTGATTTTAGATTTCTTTGAATTGATGGATGATAGCTGTTGAAATGAAATATATATTAGATCAATCCAGGTCACACAAATAGACATTTGTCAAACAAAGCTTTATTAGCTAGCAAGTGCAAAATGTTTCATAGATCCTGTGCCGATCTACGTTTCTGATCTTTCTGGGGCTTTGATACCACCTTGCAAGAGTGGTTCTCTCAAGGCAGATGCAATGACATTTATTTTTTAAAATGGATCTTTGACATATTTATTTATGACTCTGCTGGATCTCGGTTACTGTGAGGGCTTTCCTCTAGTTGTGGCGAGTGGGGGTTACTCTTTTTTGCAGCGCGTGGGCTTCTCGCTGTGGTAGCTCCTCTTGTTGCAGAGCATGGGCTCTAGGGTGTGAGGGCTTCAGCAGCTGTGGTGTGTGGGCTCACTAGTTGTGGCTCCTGGGTTCTAGAGCACAGGCTCAGTAGTTGAGGTACACAGACCTAGTTGCGTCACAGTATGTGGGATCTTCTCGGACCAGAGACCGAACCTGTGCCTCCTGCATTGGCAGGCTGATTCTTTACCATGAGCCACCAGGGAAGCCCTGCAATGACATTTAAAGGCAGGAATTCTGATTCTTTTAGGTTTTTTATTAGTCAATCAAAAATTCTCTAATAATAGGGCCATTTGCAGATCAAGCCATAGGTACCATCATGTAGGTGAGGCTAACGGTCTCACTAGATTCTTATACTCTGTTCATTCAAGGTTGGTGAATGTTTCCAAAATATTTCAGCCAGTCCATATATCTTGTATTCTTTGTATATTCACCAAGGGATGATGTATTTCTAACATTCACTCTGCTAACTAATAAGCCTCTGATTTCACCAATAAGATCCTATTTTTTGACATGTGCTCAGTTGCTAAGTTGTGTCTGTCTCTTTGTGACCCCATGGACTGTAGTCCACCAGGCTCAGAGTTTGTCCATGGGATTTCCTAGGCAAGAATACTGGAGTGGGTTGCCATTTCCTTCTCCAATTTTTTTTTCATGAAGTATGAAAACTAATAAAACATCTGCTGATAATCAGTGAAATTGGTAACAGGAGGAGTGGTCACATTACCTCGGGAGTGTGGTTTTAAGGGTGTAAAGCTAGCTGGCCTTCTGTGGAGTACAAGTTCCTGATTAGAGCATCTAATTGTACCTGGCTTGTAATCAGCCTAATAATGTGGCATCATGTGATACTGACATCACACTGTGCTGAAGTCCTCTAAGGAAAATTACAGACAACCACTGAGTAGTGCCCTGTGTATTAGTTTCCTGTTGCTGTTGTAACAAGTTACCGCAAACCTAGTGGCTTGAATAACAGAAACTTATTATCTTACAGTTCCGAAGGTCAGAAGTCCAAAATTATCTTGCTAAGCTAAAATCAATGTGTTGGCAGATCTGTGTTTTTTTCACGAGGTTCAAGGGGAGAATGTTTCCAGCTTCTAGAGGCTACCCTCATTCTTGACTCATGGCATCACTTGACTAAGCCAGCAAATGTTGGTCCAATCTCTCTCATGCTTCATTATTCTGGTTCTGTGCTTCCATCATCATATTTCCTTTTCTGACTCTTCTGTCTCTTTCTACCTTTGTAAGAGTAGTTGTGATTATTCTGCTGCTGCTGAGTTGCTTCAGTCGTGTCTGACTCTGCGCAACCCCATAGACTGCAGCCCACCAGGCTCCCCCGTCCCTGGGATTCTCCAGGCAAGAACACTGGTGTGGGTTGCCATTTCCTTCTCCAATGCATGAAAGTGAAAAGTGAAAGTGAAGTCGCTCAGTTGTGTCTGACTCTTAGCGACCCCATGGACTGCAGTCTACCAGGCTCCTCCGTCCATGGGATTTTCCAGGCAAGAGTACTGGAGTGGGGTGCCAGTGGCTTCTCCGTGTGATTATGGGACCCGCCTTGATAGCCTAGAATAATTTTCCCATCTAAGGTTCTTTAACTTACCACATCTGTGAAGTCCCTTTTACTAGTTTTGGGGATTAGGATATGGACATCTTTGAGGAGTCATTATTCTGCCTGTCACACTCTGTTAATATTCTAAGTAATTTTCTTAAAGATTTTTAATTTAACATCAATCATGGAATCCTATAGTGAGAATAGAAAATACATGGTCTTTAGGCCTGACACATACTGGTATAAATCCTGTTTCCTTCCCTAATAAGCTGTAAGCCACAGGAAAGGAAATAGAATAATAAATACTCTGCAGAGTTGTCATGAAGATTAGATAAAAATGACGGATGAAAAGGAGCTGGCACATGGGAGACACTAAGTGAAATTGTAGTGAAAGGTAGCTGTAATGATCATTAACAGAATTGTAGAGCTGTAAAGAACCCCAGAGATCATTTTAACCTCTTTCAGCAGCAGAACTACTTTTCTTTTTTTATAGTGTCAAAAAAGTCTTATGCAGAGTCTCATGAAAAGCCTTAATCTATAGGAAAAATAAAAGCAGTAGATGGATTTCTTAGGCAGAATAAGTTTCCTTCTGCTCTGTGTCCTCATCTCTCTCCTCCCTTCTTCCTTCTCCTTTTCTTTTCCTCCCCCTCCTCCTCCTTCTTTTTGGCAGAGAGTACTCTGCTGTTTCCAGAATCCTGGCCTCTGTAGTCCAAGTATAATAGCTTGAAAGCCATAAGTCTGATCTCTGGTTTTGCACTGGAAGAAAAAGAGGTCCAGAGAAGTTAAATGATTTCCAAGGTTGCACAGCTATTTAAAGGAAGATGGGATGTCAGAATTCAGTACTCTTGATTGTTAGTTTAATGTCCTTTCTCTATATCATGTTGGAGGTGGGGTAGGATAGAGATATCAGAAAACTTAGAGAAGTGAAGAATTTTAGGAAATTTAGTTAAGGCTAAATATCCCAAATGATGGCAAAAATATAAACCTTTCTCCCATCACAGAATCTTGTTTTGAATGTTGCAAAAACAGTAGGCAGAAGTTCAGAATTTGGCACTTCACCAGCACTGCATAAGAGGAATGTTGTTTGTGAGATGTACTAGATTAGAAACAGCTTCTCTTTGACATAACAGTGTTAGAAACTTTGTTTGAAGCCTGGGGTTCTCCACAGGAATTTAGAGCTTTGAATTTGGGTTCCAGAGAGCTGGGGCTCTGATGTAATTCACAGAACACATTGTGAGAACAAGGCAAGTGCTAGCAAAGCAGAGTGTGGCTGTCATTAGGGAGACCAGATGTCTTCGTTTTCAATTTCCCTTTCAGTTCTGGGGTCAAGGTTTTCTCTCTACCAGGTGTTCTGGAGCATTACAAAAGAGACAATCTGGCTGCCAAATTATGCTATAAAAGCAATTTTAGTCCAGCTCATCCCTGAAACACAAAATTTCTTTCTTTTCAGACTTAAAAATTCAACAGTCTAATGAAACAGTGTAGCCTTTGTCCAACATTTATGCAGAACTAATAGGTTACTAGTTTTAAAGTCAGTGTTACTTTAGGATATACAATATTTAATAAATGAGCATAAAAGCAAACACTGAACTATATTTCTTCCTGGAAACACTTATTGTGATATCTTGGGGTTATACTTTAGGTATACAAATGAAAGTGTGTCTATTATATGGACAGTAAGTTCAGTCCACAGTAAAGACTCACAGCAGACTTGCTTAGTTCAGGTTATCCAAAGGCATAAATATTATAGGTGATGATTAGAGCCTTCAGCAGGAAAACTAATGGTAAGTTAATTTACTTGCCAAAAGAACTTGTTGATTTCATGTTGCTGTTTTTGAGTTGCTAAGTCGTGTCCGACTCTTTTGTGTCCTCATAGGTTATAGTCTGCCAGGCTCCTCTGTCCATGGGATTTTCCAGGCAAGAATATTGGAGTGGGCTGCCATTTCCTACTCCAGGGGATCTTCCTGACCCGGGGATCAAACCTGTGCCTCCTGCATTTCCTGCATTGGCAGGTGGATTCTTTACCACTGAGCCACCAGGGAAGCCCTGTTCATTTCATACCACTTATCACATAACCATAATCTACCCACTTGATTGTTCAAGTCCATTTTTATTCTGACTGATTTCATTGTTTGTGTCATTTACTACTGATGAATTGCCTGGGAGAGGTGGCTAGTGAGAAACTTGAGACTAGGTTTTATCTTTTTAAGATTTATCATTTTATAATATTGATTTTTGTTCAGGAGCACTCTGCTATAGTAATATAATAGCAAAAGAATAGAATTTAGTTTCAGTAGGCTTGGTTAGAATTCTAGCTTTAACCTTTGTTAGCTTTAGTGACTTAACAACTTTAGGTAAATTATCTGCAAGATAATATGTGCCTTGCCTGGTTTGGGGAAGGATTAAGTGAAATATTGATGTGAATGTGTTTTGTGAAATATTATGGAATGTTAGTCTTTGTTTCTCTAATATATGCCAGATACCTCTCTAGTCAGCCTTTTTTTCTCAATAGAAAGTGAGTAGCTATCATGATCTGTTACTTTTATAGCAGGATGGTGACAATGTTTTTTCCTCTTTTTCTTCCTTGTGTGTGTGTGTGTGTGTGTGTGTGTGTGTGTGTGTGTGGCCGGATTCATGTTTCATGTAGAACTGGCCTTTGCCTCTTCTTGCAAGGTCTGAATTAGTCTTCTGTGGGTAACATGGTATTCTTATTCAGTTATTCCAATGCTACAGTTTCTTTGCTTACTTTAACTTATAATGAAAATTTCTACTTGACTGAAAAAAGTCAACTTGACTTTGACTTTTGAATCTTGTCTGTCTCCGTGGAATCATTTTCTTTTGGCTTTCTTTCTTGAGTGGTTTCCTTCATCCTCAGGAAGAAAAAGATGCATGTGATGCAGAAGGGGAAAAGTCATATCTGTAAAGCTATCAAATGCTTTATTATAGAAATAAAAACAGCTGGAAGGATCATTTGTAGTAATTCATGTAAAAAAATAATTGGTAAAGAAGTTATAAAATAGTTATAGCTCCAGTATGTCTAAAAGCATAGCTCATATGCAAAATACATTTGATATTGTGACAAAGGGTAATAAGTAGAAAATTATAGCTGGTGGGATGAAGAATCTAAAATGAAGAGTCTGTCTAATGATTCTGTACCCATTTTCAATGTATGGGGATGGTTCTCCCACACTATCAAGCAGTTCTCAGATCCCAGCTGGGTGCCCTACAACTCAACTCAATTCTGACACTATCTACCTGGAGCTGGCACTTTGTTGTTTGGTTGCTAAGTTGTGTCTGACTTTTTGGCAACCTCAGGGACTGTAGCCTGCCAGGCTCCTCTGTCCATGGGATTTCCCAAGCAAGAATACTAGAGTGGGTTGCTATTTCCTTCTCCAGGGGATCTTCCCAACCCAGGAATCAAACTCATGTCTCCTGCATCTCCTGCATTACAGGCAGTTTCCTCACTTCTGAGCTACCAGAAGCACTAGATCCCACATTAGGGCTCAGTCCCTGAAGACTGTCTGCCTGTACTCCCCACACCCCACTCACATACCAGTTCAGATGCCAGTTGCAAGTCCAGGTGGCCACCTGTGCTTTTGACCAACTGGCTATGAATTATGGTTTCCAAAGACCCCCAACCCTCCCCAATCCCCTTGGGTCTGGTTAATTTTCTAGAGTAGCTTGCAGAGCTCAAAAAAACATTCTACTTAGTAGTTTACTGATTTATTATCAAAGGATATACTTCAAGAACAGCCAGATGGAAGAGATGCATAGGGCAAGATATGGAGAAAAGGCACAGAAGTTCCATTGCACTCTTCCTGAATCTCCATGTGTTGTTCAACCCAGAAGCAATCCAAATCCTGTCTTCTTGGATTTTTCACTTCAGTTCAGTCACTCAGTCGTGTCCAACTCTTTGCGACCCCATGGACTGCAGCATGCCAGGCTTCCTTGTCCATTGGCAACTCCTGGAGTTTACTCAAATTCATGTCCATTGAGTCAGTGATGCCATCCAGCCATCTCATCCTCTGTCGTTCCCTTCTCCTCCTGCTTTCAATCCTTCCCAGCATCAGGGTCTTTTCAAATGAGGCAGTTCTTTGCATCAGATAGCCAAAGTATTGGAGTTTCAGCTTCAGCATCAGTCCTTCCAATGAATATTTAGGACTGATTTCCTTTCAGATGGATTGGTTGGATCTCCTTGCAGTCCAAGGGACTCTCAAGAGCCTTCTCCAATACCGCAGTTCAAAATCATTAATTCTTCAGCACTCAGCTTTCTTTATAGTCCAACTCTCACATCCATACATGAACACTGGAAAAACCAAAGCTTTGACTAGATGGATCTTTGTTGGTAAAGTAATGTCTCTGCTTTTTCATATGCTGTCTAGGTTGGTATTAGCTTTTCTTCCAAGAAGCAAGCATCTTTTAATTTCATGGCTGCAGTCACAATCTGCAGTGATTTTGGAGCCCCCCCAAAAATAAAGTCTCTCACTGTTTCCCCATCTCTTTGCCATGAAATGATGGGGCCAAATGTCATGATCTTAGTTTCCTGAATGTTGAGTTTTAAGCCAAGTTTTTAACTCTCCTCTTTCACTTTCATCAAGAGGCTCTTTAGTTCTTCACTTTCTGCCATAGGGTGGTGTCATCTGCATATCTGAGGTTATTGATATTTCTCCCCACAATCTTGATTCCAGCTTGTGATTCATCCAGGCTGGCATTTTGCTTGATGTACTCTGCATATAAGTTAAATAAGCAGGGTGACAATATTACAGCTTTGACGTACTCCTTTCCTATTTGGAACCAGTCTGTTGTTCCATGTCCAGTTCTAACTGTTGCTTCCTGACCTGCATACAGGTTTCTCAAGAGGCAGGTCAGGTGGTCTGGTATTCCCATCTCTTTTATTGAGGCTTTATTGCATAAGCACAGTTGATTAAATCATTGACCATTGGTGACTGAACTCAGACCCCAACCCTTCTCCCCTCCCCAGAGGTTGGACTCCAGAGTGGGTGTGGGGGCGGAGGGGAGCTGAAATTCCAATCCTCTGTTTACACAGTTGTGTCCTTTGGTGAGCAGTTTCCATCCCAAGCTTCCAGTTGCTTTCTGGAAGCCATATCATCAACATAACAAAAGATATATTTATTGCTCTCATCCCAGGAAATTTCAAGAGTTTTAGGAGCTCTTGCCAAAAAAGGGGACAAAGACCAAATATCTTACTATAAATCACAATATCACATTATATTAGAAAATACACAGATTTTCTTTGGAGGAGAGAAGAGATATCCTATATACAAAGTGCATGCTAAGCCACTTCAGTTGTTTCTGACTCTTTGCGTCCCCATGGACTGTAGACTGCCAGGCTCCTCTGTCCATGGAATTCTCCAGGCAGGAATACTGGAGTGGATTTGCCATGCCCTCCTCCAGGGGATCTTAATACCTAGGTAGCAGTCCACCATGGAGTTGACACATACTGTTGAAAATTATACTTAAGATATAAATAAGAGAATCATAGAAGAACTACAATTTTGAAATTATATTAAGGGACTGTCTAAGCAGACAGAAAAAAGTGATTAACATGCCTCTGGTTCAAAATATAAGCTTGACATTAGGTTGTATATCTTAATTCATGAGGACTTAATTGTCAAGACATAGACTGGAAATTTTCTTAAGCTAATTTAATGAGGAGTGTTTGACTTGCATTATTGACAGTTTCACTTGCCAGTAGGTATAAATACTGACCTGGTAAATGAGTGGCTATAACAAGAACTGCATGACAAAGTAACCCTGCCATCTTAGTGTCCTTTGGTGTCCAGATCTCTGGGTTCATAAGATAAACTTTAGCTAGAGGAGAACTGAATGTTTGAAGACACATTTATAAGATAACATATATGCAACACTTAGTATGAGGTTTTAGATAAATACTAAATTACTTCTCAGAGCTCTAGTGTATAGCATTATTCATGAGATCATCAGTATTTCTGGATCTTTGATTTTTAAGAAAGTCAAAGTATTCTGTATTTAACACAGCAAAATACTTTTTTAGTTTGTTAACTATAAAATATTTTGTTTAAACCTCAATTTATTTATTAGAATGTGTCATTAAAACAGTGCTTGTTAGGACTACTAGGAACCAGTGTGGGTTCATAAAAGTAGCTCATTTTGTATAATCGGCTTACATTAATGCTTTATTTTATAAAAAATTAGAATAAAATGGTATATTTTTTAAATAACATTCTTATAGACATGTAGGAGTAATGTGAGTTGGATGGTTTTTTAACTAGATGATTGTGTAACTGACAGACCATACCCAGAGTAACTATAAATGGATTAATTTGAGCCCAAGGGAAGTAGTGGAAAAATTCTTCCACTGGTTTTGAACTGTTCAAACTTTATCAGTAGCTTCAGAATAGATGTTTGATATATATTTAATCTGCATTAGATAAGTAGTAGGAGTATATTTTGTGGAAGAGTTAACATAAAAATATAAAGATTTGCCAAGATGATATTTGATGAAAATAAATATAATTTTTATATTTTTCACTAAATAAATTATGCAACTGTTAGATAATGGAAATATGACTAAAAAAGACTTAGAAGATGGCAGCAACTTCTATGCCCACAGAATTAGGTCCAAGGTGGACCACTAAGATCATAGGTTTCTACTCAACCTAATGGATTCTATAGAGTTCCTCTGAATTGGAGAAGTGAATATTTAAAAGTGGGCTACATGATTAGCAACCAGTAATGTTACAGAAGAGTGAATAGTTTGCCAATCTGACCCTTCCAATGCTGTTCAGTTCAGTTCAGTTTAATCACTCAGTTGTGTCCAACTCTTTGTGACCCCGTGAACTGCAGCATGCCAGGCCTCCCTGTCCATCACCAACTCTTGGAGTTTACCCAGATTCATGTCCATTGAGTCAGTGATGCCATCCAGCCATCTCATACTCTGTCATCCCGTTTTCCTCCTGCCCTCAGTCTTTCCCAACATGAGGGTCTTTTCAGATGAGTCAGTTATTCACATCAGGTGGCCAAAGTATTGGAGTTTCAGCTACAGCATCAGTCTTTCCAATGAACACCCAGAACTGATCTCCTTTAGGATGGACTGGTTGGATCTCCATGCAGTCCAAGAGACTCTCAAGAGTCTTCTCCAATGCCATGGTTCAATTCAAAAGTATCAATTCTTCTGTGCTCAGCTTTCTTTATAGTCTAATGCTATAAAGAACAATATTGCATAGGAACCTAGAATGTTTGGCCCATGAATCAGGGTAAATTGGAAGTGGTCCAACTGGAGTCAAGGGTGAAAATCAACATTTTAGGAATCAGTGAACTAAAATGGACAGGAATGGGTGAATTTAATTCAGATGACCATTAAATCTACTAGTGTGGGCAAGAATCCCTTAGAAGAAATGGAGTAGCCCTCATAGTCAACGAGTCTGAAAGCAGTACTTGGATGCAATTCAAAGACAAATTATTCAATATCACAGTAATCCAAGTCTATGCCCCAGCCACTAATGCTGAAAAAGCTGAAGTTGAATGGTTCTATGATGACTTACAAGACCTTCTAGAACTAATACAAAAAAGAGAGAGAGAGAGAGAAAATGTCCTCTTTGTAGAGGACTGGAATGCAAATGTAAAAAGTCAAGAGAAACCTGGAGTAACAGGCAAGTTTGGCCTTGGAGTACAAAATGATGCAGGGTTAAGGCAAAATTTTGCCAAGAGAATGAACTGGTGATAGCAAACACCCCATCCCAACAGCAAAAGAGACAACTCTACACATGGACATCATCAGATGGTCAACACTGAAATCAGACTGATTATATTCTTTGCAGCCAAAGATGGAGAAGGTCTGTACAGTCAGCAAAAACAAGGCTGGGAGCTAACTGTAGTTCAGATCATGAACTCCTTATTGCAAAATTCAGATCTAAATTGAAGGAAGTAGGGAAAACCACTGGACCATCCAGGAATGACCCAAATCAAATACAGTGGAAGTGACAAATAGATTCAAGGGATTAGATCTAAAAGACAGAATGCCTGAAGAACTATGGGCGGAGGTTTATGACATTGTACAGGAGGCAGGGATCAAGACCATCCCCAAGAAAAAGAAATTCAAAAAGCCAAAATGGTTGTTTGAGGAGGCCTTACAAATAGCTGTGAAAAGAAGAGAAGCTAAAGGCAAAGGACAAAAGGAAAGATATACCAATCTGAATGCAGAGGTCCAAAGAATAACAAGGAGAGATAAGAGAGCCTTCCTCAAAATCAATGCAAAGAAATACAGGAAAACAATAGAATGGGAAAGACTGGAGATCTCTTTAAGAAAATTAGAGACACCAAGGGAACATTTCATGCAAAGATGGACACAATAAAGCACAGAAATGGTGTGGACCTAACAGAAGCAGAAGGTATTAGGAAGAGGTGGTAAGAATACACAGAAGAAGTGTACAAAAAAGATCTTCATGACCCAGATAACCACAATGGTGTGATCACTGGGCTATAGCCAGGCATCCTGGAGTCCAAAGTCAAGTGGGCCTTACGAGTCATCACTATGGAAAAAGCTAGTGGAGGTGATGGAATTCCAGCTGAGCTCTTTCAAGTCCTAAAAGATGATGCTCTTAAAGTGCTGCACTCAATATGCCAGTCAATCTGGAAAACTCAGCAGTGGCCACAAGACTGGAAAGGGCAGTTTTCATTCCAATCCCAAAGAAAGGCAATCCAAAGAATGTTCAAACTACTGAACAATTGTAGTCATCTCACACACTAGCAAAGTAATGCTCAAGATTCTCCAAGCCAGGCTTCAACAGTATATGAACCAAGAACTTCCAGATGTTCAAACTGGATTTAGAAAAGGCAGTGGAACTAGAGATCAAATTTCAAACATCCATTGGATCATAGAAAAAGCAAGAGAGTTCCAGAAAAAACATCTACTTCTGCTTTATCGACTATGCCAAAGCCTTTGACTGTGTGGATTACTATCAACTGTGGAAAATTCTTCAAGAGATGGGAATACCAGAACACCTACCTGACCTGCCTCTTGAGCAATCAGTATGCAGGTCAAGAGGCAACAGTTAGAACTGGACATGGAACAACAAGCTGGTTCCAAATAGGAAAAGGAGTACGTCAAGGCTGTATATTGTCACCCTGCTTATTTAACTTATATGCAGAGTACATCAAGCAAAATGCCAGCCTGGATGAAGCACAAGCTGGAATCAAGATTGCCAGGATAAAATCAATAACCTCAGAAATGCAGATGACACCACCCTTATGGCAGAAAGTGAAGAAGAACTAAAGAGCCCCTTGATGAAAGTGAAAGAGGAGAGTGAAAAACTTGGCCTTAAAATTAAACATTCAAAAAACTAAGATCATGGCATCTGGTCCCATCATTTCATAGCAAATAGATGGAAAAACAATGGAAACAACGAGAGAGTTTATTTTGGGGGGCATCAAAATCACTGCAGATGGTGACTGCAGCCATGAAATTAAAAGATGCTTGCTCCTTGGAAGAAAAGCTAATACCAACCTAGACAGCATATGAAAAAGCAGAGACATTACTTTACCAACAAAGATCCATCTAGTCAAAGCTATGGTTTTTCCACTATTCACGTATGGATGTGAGAGGTGGACCGTAAAGCAAGCTGAGTGCCAAAGAATTGATGCTTTTGAATGCGGTGTTGGAGAAGACTCTTGAGAGTCCCTTGGACTTCAAGGAGATAATACCAGTTAATCTTAAAGGAAATCAGTCCTGAATATTCATTGGAAGGACTGATACTGAAGCTGAAGCTCCAATATTTTGGCTACTTGATGTGAAGAACTGACTCTTTAGAAAAGACCCTGATGCTGGGAAAGATAGAAGGCAGAAAGAGAAGGGGAGGACAGGGGATGAAATGGTTGGATGTCATCACCGACTCAATGGACATGAGTTTGAGCAAGCTCTGGGAGTTGGTGATGGATAGGAAAGTCTGGCGTGCTTCAGTCCATGGGGTTGAAACAGTTGGACATGACTGAGTGACTGAGCTGAACTGAACTGACCCTTCTAAATCTGAGATTCCAGTAATGATCTTTCAGTTTTTCCAACACACAAATGCTTTGAGAGCCATTCCTTAAGCTTTCTGCTTTTATCTAATAAGAAAGCAGGAGTATTTACAGTGTACGTGACAGGTCACCTTGGACAGTTTCTCTGAGTAAGCTATCCAGAGCAGATCCCTGGAACTAGTCCATGCTGCTCAGATCTTTAGGTCATGAGATAAACTTTAGCCTTTTGTGGTTGCTTCTGTAACCACGTCAATTTGAAAACATGACAGTTAGAGGCCATTAGTTAAGTTTTGGAGAAGGAAATGGCAACCCACTCCAGTGTTCTTGCCTGGAGAATCCCAGGGACAGCGGAGCCTGGTGGGCTGCCGTCTATGGGGTCGCACAGAGTCGGACACAACTGAAGCGACTCAGCAGCAACAGTTAAGTTTTGCAAATTAGTACGAGTATGACAGGTCTGAAAAAATAGCTTGAAGGAACAAGTTTATGTTCTGAAATACTTTATATTCTGAAATACTGCGGCCTAAAGCAATCTTAATCTCTGTTTATGGTTTTAGTGACTGCAGCTTTATCATCTAAGTTATAAAATCATTTCAACTACCATAGTCTGTTGAACAAAAAAGTATATGCTTTGGTGCCTTCTGTGTTTTTATACTGAATCTGTAATGACTGAGAAGGATCATTGCTAGTTCATCTTGGCCTCCTAAGATCACAGTACCCAGGAAGGCTAGATGGAACATAGCTCAACTTTCATAATTATTATTATTCAGAGAATAACACTACGTAGGGGAGTGGAGGTAAGGACAAAAGATGACAGCATCACTGTGAATGATGGAATAAAGAGAAACTAGCAGGGCTTCTCTTCCTGTTTTGGTGCAGAGAACAGTTAGGAATCATTACAATTTGAGAGTTAATGGTAATTTGTGAAGACTGAATGAAAGAATGTGTATAACACAAGATTAGCAAGTGCCTGCCACATAGGAAGCAGTCAGTAAGTGATGGCTATTATTAGGATTGTGATTGTCACTTTCTAACCAGATGGTGTAGGATCACAGCCCCTTAGAATGACTTGGCTGCTTGAAGGGGTTAACTTCTTCAGAGAGTACAGAGTGACCTGATTAGGGCTCTAGCCTGAACAATTTTCTAAGAAGTGGAGACTGTTCTCCTATCAGGGTTCTCTAATCCTCATCTGCCCTGCCAGTCAATCATTCCAGTCCTTAACCTTTGAAAACTCATAGACTAGTGGTGCAAGCAACTATCTATCCTTATATTAATAACATACTAAATCCGTGCTGTCTCTCTAAGCCCAGTTAGTTAACAACCCTTTCCTCCCTGTTTGCCTTTTCATGCTGTAACATTCACATTGTCAATATAATTAGAGAAAGGAGTGCTGTTATGGGTTGAATTATGTTCTTCCAAAGGATATGTTGAGGTCCTAACTCTGGCACCAGTGAATATGATGTTATTTGGGAATAGGATGTTTGCAGATATGGTTAGGTTAAAATGAGGGCCTACTGGTCTAGGGTAGGCCCTAATTCAATATAGCTGATGTCTTTACAAGAAGAGGAGGATTTGGACACAGACAGACACAGAGCTGATGGCCATGTAAAGACAGAGGCAGAGATTGGAGTTTTGCTCCTACAAGTCAGGGGATGCCTAGAACTTCTAGAAACTGGAAGGAAGGGAGGAAGGATTTTCTTATAGAGCCTTCAGAGGGCGCATGGCCCTGCTGACACCTTGATTTTGGAATTCTAGCCTCAAGAATTTTGAGAGAATCAATTTTAAAGCTACCCAGTTTTTAATATTATTTATAAGAGTAGCTCCAGGAAACTAATATAGGTTAAGGAATACAAAATAATCAGAGAAGAAAGAGGTAGAAATAGAATTTCATAGCTAATAAAAACAAGTGTATTAGGGCTGAAGGTATTTTAAAAATTATTACTACTTTTTAAGCCAAAGTTCTGCTTGTGAATAATGAATAATTTTCAGGTGGGATAGTAAAACTAACATGGTTCTGGGCATTTGAATTTGGAATTGTCCTGCATTAGAACAATTGTTCCAGTGATTCTAACAACAAGGCCTATGTGCTTCAGAGTGGAACTTCATTATTTCAAGAAACGGATGCCAACAGAATTTAATATATGCTGCTTGATACAGGCATGATGACAAAGGTGAAATTAGCCCAGTTAGAAATTTCTTGT
The DNA here is from genome assembly GCF_029378745.1 of Bos indicus. Taxonomy (NCBI): domain Eukaryota; kingdom Metazoa; phylum Chordata; class Mammalia; order Artiodactyla; family Bovidae; genus Bos; species Bos indicus. Next base: position 66,585,838 of record NC_091762.1, on the reverse strand, counting down.
ACAAAAATTTCGTAGTGGGTGGTTAATTCTAACCCTCTTTCACTTGGCAGTGGAAAGACAAAACTTCAACTGGTTAGGTCCTGAGTAGGCAACATTTTCAAAGAAGGTACCTTTGATTCATGATCAGAACCAGCTGGCTCACTGCACATCAGACGTAGGCCAGAGCTTCTTGCTAAGACTCAACTGTCTGGTTCTCCCCCCAAATTTTGGTGATGGTTTATTGGCATGTGGAAAGGTACGAATGCCCACGAAAGGAGGGGTGGGAGCATTCTCACGAGAATGCTCACCTGTTGTGGTTGGTTGGAGAAGAGGCATCACCAGGAGTGGAGAGCAATCCTGATTTTTACTACAGAGCATTGTCACACTTCAGTTCCAGATGGCTGAGGCCACATTTCTCATTGCTCCTAGCTGTTAGTGGAGCTAAGCCACAGCGATGTTGTGTTTTGGTTGAAATCCAACCACTGATATTTTGCTCTATTTTGCAAATTCTGGTTAATGGCTAAAATCAGTCTTGGAAACAACCTGAGAAAATATGTAGTGCGGTGCCTTAATTTGACAGATGAGAAACCCAAGGCCAAGGAGATGATTTGGCCAAGCTTATGGTGTCACCGTGCTATGTTTAGAAGTTGGGTCTCAGCTTTTAGTGCAAGCTTTATCTATTATTCAGTGTCCCTTACTTTTCCTTCATGATTGCAAAGTCTTCATATTCTGTAAGTTAACCATATTATCATGTTGTGTGGACACAAGTGTGAAAATATATCACTTTGGGGAAAATTTTACTATGACATATGCCTGGCATTATTAATTAAGTAATATTATTAATTATGATTGACCTTAAATATGTAGAAATTAATTCTAGTTGTATCACTTACCTATTTGTGTGATCTAATTTTTCTTGTTGTTTAGTCATTAAGTTGTGTCCAACTCTTTTGTGACCTCGTGGACTGTAGCCCACCAGACTCCTCTTAGGAATTTCCCAGGCAAGAATACTGGCATGGGTTGCCATTTCCTCCTCCAGGGGATCTTCTTGACCAAGGGATTGAACCTGAGGCTCCTGCATTGGCAGGCAGATTCTTTACCACTGAGCCACTAGTGAATCCTAGTATTTGGTATCCCATACGTGGGCAAGATACATTAATTGAATCTGAATGTGGTGGTTAAATTTGTTGTTTGTTTTACTTTCTTCTTACAAGTGGTAAATTTCATAGTATCTATTGAGCTGATGTGTAGACTTTTCTCAATGATGATAAACAAACAGTAAAATTTATTGAAGACTTGGTATGAGGTGGGTACCGTGTAAACACTTAACATATGCCTCATTTAACACTCATCACAATCTGGTGTATAGGTATGATAAAGACCCACGTTTTGAGAATGATGTAACTGAGGTTCAGAGAAGTTAAATAATTTGCCTAAAATCTAGGAGAATGTAAGTGATGAATCCAGAATTTGAACTATACTATACTCCGAAGTTCTTGATGGTACTTGTTCTACCATATTGCTTCTTGTGGATCAGAAAAATTGTATGAGTTATACACTAAGATTATTTTCTTTCTTTAAGGTTAGTATCATAATAGCTTTAAGTTAAAATTTTCATTTCTGGGAAGTAACCCTTAGGAATAAGTTGATATGGTTCTTGAAAGTGAAAGTGAAAGTCACTTAGTCATGTCCGACTCTTTGCGATCCCATGGACTGCCAGGCTCCTCTGTCCATGGAATTCTCCAGGCAAGAATACTGGAGTGGGTAGCTGGGTAGCTGTTCCCCTTCTCCAGGGGGGTCTTCCCAACCCAGGGATTGGACCCAGGTCTCCCTCATTGTAGGTGGATTCTTTACTGTCTGAGCCACCAGGGAAGTCCAAGAATATTGGAGTGTGTAGCTGTTCCTTGTCCAGGGGATCTTCCCTACCCAGGAATCAAACCAGAGTCTCCTGCATTGCAGGCAGATTCTTCACCAGCTGAGCTACCAGGGAAGCCTATCATTAAGTCATTTCAATTCATGATTTACTTTCTAACAAAGTCATTTTCAAAGATTCTTCACCTAGTTACATACAAACATCCCCATATACACATATATACATAGCTAACTCAAACAAAGTTTAAATTCTCTCTTTTTAAAATTCCTGTGAAGATAACATTATGGCATATACATTTTTCTTGCTAAATGTAAAGAATTTAATTTGATAAAATTATATGTATTATTAAAATGAAGACATTTATTCATTTGTGGGTCAATAATTATGTAATTTTAAAAAGTTTTATAATTAACACATATGTTTGATAATATAGAAACCTAACAAAGGCTTTTTAAAATGATATTCTAAAAATGAGGATAAGTTTTACATTTTCATAGTCAGACATTAAGTTTGTTCTGTGCATAAAATATTTTTATAGGCTTATTATCTTATTCAAATGTATATTTACCTATTATAAAACAAAATAACAGCTATATTAAAATTAGCTTTTGTGGGCAAAGAAATGACAAAAAAGAGTTGCTGTGCCTTTCTATTTATCTTAATGATTGCTATTGTCAACATAATCTAATGATTAGAAACTGGTCTTTATGAAGGTCAGGAGAAACATTTTGTTTGAAAAATACTTTTGGGGGTAATCTGAAAATAGACATGGTCTTCATGGTTTAAAGCATAAGAGGGCTTTGGCAAACATTTTTTGGGAGTGTGTTCCACAGAAATTTTGGAGTGTCCCTTTGGAGAGCAAAACTTGCAAATTTTACTTTATGGTTTTTGTATGAAATCTGACTGCAAGTAAAACCACTTTAATCCCTGCATTTAAAATTTTTGGTTTCCTGTGAACAACTTTATCTTGTTACATCAAAAACTTGCCAAACTTAGAGGCAATGTCTTCTTGCATGTAACTTCTTTTGCACAGTTTTTGACACTAGAATTTTATCAGTTTGTTTCTTTTACATTGTTTTTTTTTCAATCTATACTCTCATTGTTAGATCTCATCTAAGGAATAGTAGTTCTTACCTTTTCTTTCTGCCTTGTGGCTAGAATTATTTGGATACACTTTTCAAAATCAGAACAACAGAAGTTCAGGAGAACTGATAATCCTTGGAGTGACTGAAGAGATACTTAAGTGCAAGCATTCTGTGTGCGTGCTCAGTCACCTCTGACTCAAAACTGTAGGGGTCCCCAAAACTCGACAGGATCCTCTGTCCATGGAATTTTCCAGGCAAGAATTCTGGAGCAGGTTGCATTTCCTATGCCAGGGGATCTTCCTGGCCCAGGAAGGTACTGTGTCTCCTGCATCTCCAGCACTGGCAGGTGGACTCTTTACCACTGCACCACCCGTAAGTGTGCAGTGTAAGCATGTCATGTGGTTAAATTATTTATCATTTAGATGCCTTTAAAAGGCTATTTTCTGCTGACTGTTTTGATTCTCTTTTTTCTCTATTTCCCCAAAGATAGCCCTTATGGCATATACTTTTTTCCTACTAAATGTCAAGAGCTTAATTTGATAAAAATATATATCATTAAAATAAAGTTATTTATTTGTGGATCAATAATTATATAATTTTTGAAGTTTTATAGTTAACAAATATATTTGATATTATAGAAACCCATCAAAAGTTTTTAAATGATATTATAAAAATGAAGATAGGTTTTACATTTTCAGAGTCATATATTAAGATCATTCTTTTAAAAAATTTATTATTATGATTTTAACACTGTTGTATTAACTAACGGTTTCAGGTGTACAGCAAAATGATTCAGATATACACACATACACAAAAATATATATTCTTTTTGAGATTCTTTATTCCTTTTAAGTTATTATAATACATAATATTGAGTTGAGTTGCCTATGTAGGCTTCCCTGATGGCTCAGATAGTAAAGAATCTGCCTACAATGTGGGAGACCTTGGTTCGATCCCTGGGTTGGAAAGATCCCCTGGAGAAGGGAATGGCAACCCACTCCAGTATTCTTGCCTGGAGAATCCCATGGATAGAGGAGCTTGGTGGGCTACAGTCCATGGGGTTGTAAAGAGTCAGACTGAGTGACTAACACTTTTCATACAGTGGGCCCTTGCTGGTTATCTTTCATTCTATTATATGTGTTAAAACTTCCCATAAGCCTGAATAAACCTTGACAAGGATATATGTGGCAAGAGAAACTGGCTGATTATAGTGAGCTTGAGTTTTACATCAATACAAAAAGCTTATGGGAAAAACAGCCAATAAAATAATATCAGATAGTGATGAGTTGGGCACATGAAACCAGAGGATTTGATGGAAAGTGACTGGCATTGCATTGGACGTACTTTTGATTTGATGGTCAAGGAAATAGGATTGCCATATAAAATACAGTAATCCCAGTTAAATTTGAATTCATATAAACAACAAATTTTTAGAAAAAATGATTATGTCCCAAATATTGCACATATATACACACCTATACTTCATATTGTTTATTGTTTATCTGAAATCCAAATTTACTTGGAAGACCTGTATTTTTGCTAAATCTGGCAACTCTACAAGGAAGGCCTCTCTTAGGAGGTGATGTATGAACTGAGATCTGGATGACAAGGAGCCAACTATCAAAGGATGAGCAAGGAAAGCATTGCAAGCAGACAGAACTGAGGTTAAGAGTCAGGAGGTAGAAAGAGCTTGATGGATTCAAGAAAAGCACGATTTACTATAGCTGGGTAACTGACAAAGATGAACATGGCATGAAATGAGTAGGGAAAGTAGGTGAGAGCAGACCAAATACTTGTTAGGCTGAACCCTGCATACCTACAAAGCTTGCCCAGCTTCAAGACAGAAGAAAGAGTCCAGGGTCAACAACAGAGACATCAGTGGCTTAATGCTGCTACTGCTGCTAAGTCGCTTCAGTCGTGTCTGACTCTGTGCAACCCCATAGATGGCAGCCCACCAGGCTCCCATGTCCCTGGGATTCTCCAGGCAAGAACACTGGAGTGGGTTGCCATTTCCTTCTCCAAAGCATGAAAGTAAAAAGTGAAAGTAAAGTCATTCAGTCATGTCTGACTCTTAGCGACCCCATGAACTGCAGCCTACCAGGCTCCCCTGTCCATGGATTTTCCAGGCAAGAGTACTGGAGTGGGATGCCATTGCCTTCTCCGCAGTGGCTTAATGGATGAGGGCAAATTGCTGAAGCAAGGTCCTGGAGTGACACCCCATGTGTGTGGCAGAAGACAGGCAGGACATGATGGCAATCTTAGCTGTAGGAGTAGAAGGCTGGGATGAGGGGAAGGGGAGATTACCAGTTATAGGGGAGCTGATGTCAGGTGGGCTCCTTAGTTACCAGGGAAAACAGTAGAGCGGCATATCCCTCACCACCCCTTTGGTAAGAACAGTCACTATCTGGGGCCTGGGGCAAGAATATAGGAAGGTCAGTCATGTGCTTAGGGTGTAGTTTAAACAGGTACTAGTTGGGTAGGGGATGTACACGGAGCAAGAGAACAGCCATCTCCAGTGGACTGACTATTTAGAATGGGGAAAATTTAGATTTTATTCTAAGTGCTGTGGGGCTTACCAGTGGCTTAGACGGTAAAGAATCTGAGCTTCAGTTCCTGGGAAGGGAAGATCCCCTGGAGAAGGGAATGGCTACCCACTCCAGTATTCTTGCCTGGAGAATCCCACAGAGGATCCGGGGTGCTATACTCCATGGGGTCGCAAAGAGTTGGCCATGACTGAGTGAGTATGCACGCACCCATGCTAACTGCATTGGCCACGTGAGGATTTTCAGCCAGGGTATTGTGTGTGTGTTGTGTATGTGTAGGGAGGACTGTGTATGTGTAGGGAGGATGGGGATGATGTGTGTGGCATAATACTGACTTATGGCACAAAAATGTACCCTAGAGAATGGATTGTAGAGCATCAAGTGTGGAAGCAGGGAGGCTGGTGAGAATGTTGTCATAGTGGTCCAGGCTGGAAGGCATGGAAAGAAATGAAATAATTCTGTGTCCGTTGTAGGTAGAGCCATCAGAGCTTGCTAATGGACTTGCTGTTGAGCGGTAATGAAAACAGAGAACTCCATCTCCACTTAGCATGAAAGCCCATGGTTCAGTGTCTGACATTTGTAAGTACTCAATAAATATTGGTTTTACTAGGCTTATTGTATATGGGGAATTAAATTTATTTATAGTAAAATCGATAATGGAAATGCCATGGGCTTAATTAAGATCTTTTGGCAGTTTTAAGTTAAGAGAAATTCTTCATGTAATGTCTTTATCTAGTCTCAGATTTCTAAGGCTTTAAGTCAAATTCATAAAGTAATACATTTCAAGATACAAGAGCTGATTATCTTTCTGAGCAGTGATTCACAATCATGGAGCAATAACATCAGACTCTATGGGGAAATACATGTATGTCTTTAAAAACTATGTTTAGTACATAGAAGTACCTAGGTTTACATCTGAAAATGAAAAGAAACCTGTTACTTTAATAACACAAATTATGAAAAAGTAAAATTCAGTAGAATCTTTGTTTGGTTATAGAGAAGTCATAATGACCCTCTGTTGGGGTATTCTCTACCAAGAAGGACAATATTACAACTTCTGGAGACAAAAATGTTCAATCAGCTGTGCTGCAAGGGGAGTTCAAGGCATTCTGACTTTACTATCCAAGATAGAGCAGCTGTGGCCTGGTCAAGGACAAAATGGAGCTGTCAAGGGCACATCACAAATTTTTTAATTCATACAATACAGTCAGAGTTCATTTTTTTAATGGTTCATTCTGTTGCATTTCCTCTCTCTGTTCATTCTGTTGCATGCCCTTGTTGTCTCAGGGGCCTTCCGGTTCCTCTTGCTTGTGATAATCAGAGTGAAGTGTTAGGCATAAGGGTGTTCTCTCTTTTTCTTTCTCGTCTTAATATTAGAGCAAAAAGATTCCAATAACCAATAACTGTGAGATATGGTGAGAGTATAGGGGTCACGGGCCAGGTTGCTAAAAGTCTTTTAGTCTAGATCTTATTCTAAATGGGCCAGAGAGATTCTTGAACCCCACAAGGCACAGCTTAGCTCAATGAAGAAAAGGAGCAGATAGTAATAATTGAAATATTGAAATTATTGAATAATTGAAATTATTCCAATTGAAATTCAATTGGAATAATTAAAATCTTAGCTAAAATAGAGAATCTATTTACACAGAAAGCCCTTAAGTAGTTTGTAAAGTAGACAGTAGGATTTAGAGTCTGTCCTGATTCTGAGTTCCAGCTTAGTCACATTTAACTGGGGCATTGAACAAATTATCCAGTTCTCTGAGCCTTAGTTTGATCATTTATAAAATGATAATAAAAATGACCATCCTCAGGATTGTTGGGAGAATTCAATAGAAAATGAGTGTGGTGGCTCTTAGCACAGCTCTGCCTGTTCCATAATGGACACTCCATAAATGGTTGCTATTATTATAATTTACCTGAGTTTCTGAATTTCTTTCTTAGTGTCATAAGAAAATGAGACTTTCAGAAGTTGGTTGGAAGAAGAGATTTCATAAATCAGTTTAGGGGTAGCATATCTTGCAGAAAATACATAGAAAAAAGAAATAGGAGACCTCAGACCAAAGGCATACTGTAGGAAGGCTTTTTTGGAGTGACTCTCCTGGGTTACATTTTATGGTTGATGGAGGGAGTGTTAGAAACACAACTTTAAGGTAGAATCAAGAATTTCAAAAACATACCTGTTTTTTTGTAAACCATCTCATGATCTTAAGAATAAGCATAAAATGACCTTAGGGGACAGTTCTATTAAAGGAAGAAATAAAAAAATTTATTTGAATGTCAAAACATTTGAAACTGCTTGTAGTTTAAGATCCTGGAGCATCCTAGAAGACATCGCTGCAACGTTTCAGTTCAGTTCAGTTGCTCAGTTGTGTCTAGCTCTTTGTGACCCCATGGACTGCAGCACACCAAGCTTCCCTGTCCATCATCAACTTCTGGAGCTTGCTCGACCTTATGTCCATCCAGACCATCTCTGGATAGTGATGCCACCCAACCATCTCATCCTCTGTCGTCCCCTTCTCCTCCTGCCTTCAATCTTTTCCAGCATCAGGGTCTTTTCAAATGAGTCAGATCTTTGCATCAGGTGGCCAAAGTATTGGAGTTTCAGCTTCAGCATCGGTCCTTCCAATGAATATTCAGGACTGATTTCCTTTAGGATTGATTGGTTTGATCTCCTTGTGGTCCAAGGGACTCTCAAGAGTCTTCTCCAACACCACAGTTCAAAAGCTGCAGTGTTTAGTACAGTTTTATTTAGTCCAATTTTCAGTGGAGTGGTCATTTGGGTATTGTAGCAGAAAGTACCAGATGCTTACCAAAAGTCGTTCCACATCTAGTAGCAGGACGCAGATCAACACAGCTAACCTGTGCTTTCCAGCCTGTGGTTAGGCCGGGCCATGTGACCATGTTGACTCCAGTGTAATGTGAATACAAGTCGAGTGTGACACTTCTAAGCTTGCCCATAAAATCTTTCCTAAGTGCTTCTCCATGATTTTATTTCCCCTGGGATCCCATGCGATGGAGACATCCAGAGTGATTATAGAAGGTTTATGAAGGCAGCAGTGCTTCTGAAAGCTGAGGTTCCTGAATAACTGGATGGAAAACCCCTAACATGTTGCTTATCCTTCCAACCTGTCATCCTGAACTTGAGTGAGAAAATAAATAAGAAACAATGACAAAAAAGTCCACTGTGGTTGAATTATTGTGTTCTGGGTTTATTTGTTTGTACTTTCACCTACTGTAAACTTTTGATCAAAATGATGTGTTAAGTTCATTCTTTGAAATTCATTACCTGTTCCAAATGTATAACAAAGATAGGGAAAATTTATTTAAAATATAAAAAATACAGAACTTGAAGCAAAATAGGCAAAAATGAAAAAGAAGAACAGGTGAATATAGAGAAGAACCAACAGGAAATATTGGGAATAAAAAAAATGTGATTGTTGAAATGAAAATCCAACAGAGAAGATGAAGTCTACATTGGTCTTAACTGACAAGCGAATAAATGGTTTGAAATATAACACTAAGGAATTAAACCAGAACTTAGCAAAAAGAAATGATGAGTTATAAAAATATAAAAAGCATTTTAAGAGAAATGAAAGTTAGATTGAGTGACTTCAATATACATCTAACAGGAGTTTCAGAAGAAGATGGTTGGGTGAATGCTAAGCATTGATTAGATAAATTGTGGCTGAGAATTTTTAAGATGTGATGAAATACATGCATCTTTACACTGCAAGCGCAATCTGAGTACTGAATAGGGTAATAGTAGCAAGTAATCTGTGGGCTTCCCAAGGGCACAGTGATAAAGAATCACCTGCCAGTGCAGGAGATGTGGGTTTGATCCCTGGGTCGGAAAGATCCCATAGAGTAAGAAATGGCAACCCACTCCAGTATTCTTTCTTGGAAAATCCCGTGAACAGAGGAGTCTGATGGACTACAGTCCATGGGGTCGCAAAGAATTGGTATGATTGAGAGACGGAACATACACACACACAGCAATTAATCCACACTTGGAGACAGTGAGATGAAACCACAGAATACTGAATACATGGAGAAAACCTTAAGATCTATCAAAGGGAAAAGATAGTTTACTTATAAAGGAACAATTACATTATTAACTAATATCTCTAAAGAACTGAGAGAAAATTACTGTCAACCTTTATTTCATACTGGCCTAGCTATCACTCAGGATAGACACTAAGGGAAGAAACTACACCTTAATTGTAGGAAAATAAACCCACAGAAAGCATGTAGGATGTATGAATCAATAGGAAAGCAAAATTTCCTAAAAATATGTAAATAAATGCAATTAATTCATGACTATGAAAGAAACACAAGAAGAATGTGAAAAGAAGCTCTAAGTAATAATACGATGATGAAAGAGAAGTCCAGTGGGTAGTCATATCATGTTAATCTCTTGTTTAAGTGCCAGTCAGAGGTACTAAATAAGTCTGATTTTAAATGAACATTTATAGTGAAGTAATAATTTAAGGGAAAATTTTATGCAAGGATGGGCATGATAAAGGACAGAAACGGTAAAGACCTAACAGAAGCAAGAGAGGTTAAGAAGAGGTGGCAAGAATACATAGAACTATACAAAAAAGGTCTTAATGACCCAGATAACCATGTTGATGTGGCCATTTACCTAGAGCCAGACATCCTGGAGTGTGAAGTCAAGTGGGCCTTAGGAAGTATTACTCCAAACAAAGCTAGTGGAGGTGATGCAATTCCAACTGAGCTATTTCAAATCCTAAAAGATGATGTTGTGAAAGTGCTGCATTCAGTATGTCAGCAAAAAATTTGGAAAACTCAGCAGTGACCACAGGACTGGAAAAGGTCAGTTTTATTCCAATCCCAAAGAAGGACAATGCCAAAGAATGTTCAAACTATCACACAATTGCACTCATTTCACATGCTAGTAAAATAAAATCCTTCAACCTAGGCTTCAGCAGTACATGAACCAAGAACTTGCAGATGTACAAGATGGGCTTAATAAAGGTGGAGGAACCGAGATTAAATTGCCAACTTTCATTGGATCATAGAGAAAACAAGGGAATTCCAGATCTGCTTCTGCTTCATTGACTTCTCGAAAGCCTCTGACTGTGTGAATCACAACAAACTATGGAGAATTCTTAAAGATATGGAAATACCAGGCCACCTTACCTGCCTCCTGAGTAACCTGCCTCATGTTGCAAGAAGCAACAGTTAGAACCTTACGTGGAACAAAGGACTGGTTCAAAATTGGGAAAAGAGTATGACAAGGCTGTATATTGTCACCCTGCTTATTTAACTTATATGCAGAATACATCATAAGAAATGCCAGGCTAGATGAAGCACAAGCTGGAATAAAGATATTCAGGATAAATATCAACAACCTCAGATATGCAGATGATACTACTCTAATGGCAGAAAGTAAAGAGGAACTAAAGAGCTCTTGATGAGAGTGAAAGCAGAGAGTGAAAAAACTGGCCTAAACCCAACATTCAAAGAACTATGATCATGGCATCCGGTTCATGGCAAATAGAAGGGGAAAAAGTCGAAGCGGTGACATTTATTTTCTTTGGCTCCAAAACCACTGCAGACGGTGAATGCAGCCATGAAATTAAAAGACACGTGCTCCTTGGAAAAAAAGCTATGACAAACAAAGACGGTGTATTAAAAAGCAGAGATACCACTTTGTAGACAAAGGTTCATCTAGTTAAAGTGATATTTGGACCATAAAGAAAGCTGAGTGCTGAATAATTGATGCTTTCTCACTGTGGTGCTGGAGAAGACTCTTGAGAGTCCCTTGGACTGCAAGGAGATCAAATCAGTCAATCCTAAAGGACGTCAATCCTGAATATTCATTGGAATGACTGGTCCTGAAGCTCCAATACTTCATCCACCTGATGTGAAGAGCAGACTCATTGGAAAGGACCCTAACACTGGGAATGATTGAAGGCAAAAGAGAAGAGGGTGGTAGAGTATGAGATATTTAGATAGCATCACTGACTCAAGAACATGAATTGAGCAAACTCAGGGAGATAGTGAAGGACAGGGAAGCCTGGCATGCTGCACTCCATGAGATTGCAATGAGTTGAACACAACTTAGTGACTGAATAACAACAACTTTAGCAGTGGAAACTCAAAGGTGCATTTTATTATTATTTTATTATTTCTTGATAACCTATATTCCAGTTAGGGGCAGATATGGTTCATGGTGATGTCTCTGTTCCACATTATCATTCAACAAACCGGACTCATAAATTCTCTATCTTCAACACAGGCTTTCAAAAAGTTCCCTAGGGCCTTGACACATAGCTGGTAAGGGTGGAGGTGGGGGGAAATGGAGGTTCTAATGGAACAAACTTAGGAGTGGCAGGCCTCACATCTATATACATTTTATCTGCTTAGCTAGAGCTCAGTCCTATATCCCTGTCTTCTCAACTTGAGAGGAGGCTTGCAAAGATAGTTTAGCTGTGTGCCCAGGAGAGGAGTAAAATAAGTTTTATGACCGTTAGCCAATATCTGTCACTGTATTTATTCCAACAATTAAAAATAATACCCAGAAGAACTTCCAAACTTGCAGAAGAAAAAAAAGGATCATAGAAATTATCATTCACTCAATAGAAGGCAGGAAAGGGTGAAAAAGCACCAAGGAAAGAGGATGGCAAACAGAAAATACAAAATTAAACAGGAGAAATCACTCCAAAGATATCAGTAATCACAATAAATATAAATATGGTAACAAGCCAATTAAAACAATCCAGCACTACCCGATTCTTACAAGGCAAATTCCTAAAACAAACCCACACATGAAGTTTGAAAATTAGAGGCGTGCATGGAAAAGATGTCTCAGTCAGTGATAAAGTTGGAGAAGGAAAGTTCAAGAAGCAATATTAATATTTTACAAAACAGAATTTGAGACAAGTTTTATGGAATAGAGAAAAATTTGTTGAACTAAGTATTTTCATTTTTTCCCTTGATAAAATTTATCTCTGAAAGTTCAGACTTCTAAGAAGGGGAATTACCTTTTTAGAAATAAAATTTTCTTAATTGAAAAATGATCTGGAATTTTAGTGTTTTCACACATTTTGGCAATAATCTCTATTACCTATAAAAGGTGATGGCTCCCAGGTGGCGCTAGTGGTAAAGAACCTGCCTGCCAAAGCAGGAGACATAAGAGACTTGGATTTGATCCCTGGGTTGGGAAGATGCCCTGGAGGAGGGCATGGCAACCTCCTCCAGTATTCTTGCCTGGACATGGACAGAGGAGCCTGGCGGGCTACTAAGTGCATAGGGTCGCACAGAGTCGGACATGACTGAAGTGAATTAGCACACATGCACCGCGTGCATGGCAGAAGCCAACACTACATTGTAAAGCAATTACTCTTCAATTAAAAAAAAAGAAAAGAAAAGAAAAGAAAAGCTCCTTTCCTATTTCTCCACTAGAAGAAATGGCTGCTCATCTGCGGGCAAGTTTAAGCTACATACTTTGGCCACCTCATGCGAAGAGTTGACTCATTGGAAAAGACTCTGATGCTGGGAGGGATTGGGGGCAGGAGGAGAAGGGGACGACAGAGGATGAGATGGCTGGATGGCATTGCTGACTGGATGGATGTGCACTCAGTGAACTCCGGGTGTTGGTGATGGACAGGGAGGCCTGGCGTGCTGCGATTCATGGGGTCGCAAAGAGTCAGACACGACTGAGCGACTGATCTGATCTGATCTGAACTATGCATGTTAGTTGTTTTACTAAGTAGATCATTTACAAATGCATATTGAGCACTTACTTTAATATATGCTGTTAAGAGCTGGACTTACAAAGACGGTGAGGCCTGACTCTCTCCAGGCACAAGTAGACCAGTGAGGGAGATCAGCACGTGGCCGAGCAGCGTGGGAAATGCAGTGCTCGCACTAACTCATGATGTGGGCGAAGAGCAATGGTGGTGTTTACATGCAGAAACCAAACAGGCTGGTGAGTGGATTTACCAGATTAGCTTGATTCCTATTGCCTTGTTGCTGCTTTTCAAACTGATAACTAATAAAGAAAACAAAGCAGGCCATGCATGAATGTATAGAAAGTTGATTCTAGAAAATTCTTTTGATGAGCTCTTGAGAATCAAGGTCAATTTAAACGTCCTTTGTCAGTTAAGACTTTTCTGAAGAATACAGCTACAAACGGCAAACAGGCATCCTGGGAACAAACTGCCTAGTACATGTGAGCCTTGCTTTACTTGTTATCTTAGTCATTGTTTCTCATGTTTTGAGGTCTCAGATGGCCATGTGAGTCAATGAACCACATGTAACCAAGGACAGAAGGTTCTGGTTGAAGGCTTTTTTTTTTTCTTTCACAATATTAAAACAAAAGACTGAAGGACGGGACCTTAAAGATGAGAGAGACAGAAAATATTTCTTCACCTCATCTAGATACTAAAATGTCTTTTCTCTTGCAAGCTTTATCTACTTTCAGAGATGCTTTGTTGACTTGAAATGTACTTATTCTGCTGGCGAACCATCTAGTTATTTAATGCTCTGTAATAAACCACACCAAAGCCTAGTGGCTTAAAACAACACTGTTCACTTTGCTTACAAATCTGCCACTGGGGCAGGCCCTGGCAGAGATGACTGTTCTGTTTTCCACATGATGTCAGCTGGGGCAGTTTGACTGCGGCTGGTGGATCCGCTTCCAAGATGGATCATTCCGTGGCAAACAAGCTGGTGCTGATTGTTAGCTTGTAACTCAGCTGGGCAATAAGGCTGAGGGTCTTGTTTCCTTTCTATTTGGGCCTCTCCCTTCGGACGCTTGAGTTTTCTCAAAACACGGTATCGGGGTTCCAAGAGCAAATATTCCAAGAAGCAGGAAATAGAACTGTTAGTCTATTAAGGTCTGGGCCCAGAAACTGTCACACAGCTTTATCTCCATAATCTATGGATCAAAGTAGATACAGAGCCCACCCACCTTCGAGAGGGAGGAATATAGACCCCACCTCTCTATTGGAGGAGTGTCAAAGTATTTGTGGATGCCTTTAATAGACCATGAATGCCGGGCCCTGTGTTGTTTCTGTCACTGTTAATCGTGATACAAGTCTTGGGGCCAAACACATTGGAAGGGCAGAGACATACAAAGGAATACAGCGGGCTTTTGCAACCATAAATAATTCTTGCTGCAGTTTGATTAACAATGCTGTCCCCTAAGGAATGCTTTTGTTGTTGTAAGGATGTAGGAGCAGGGGTAAGGGGTTTCAAAGATTTCTCTTAAGTCAGTTTCAGTGAATGCATCATCTAGAAGTTACTACCTTTGACCTGTCTTTCGTTCTACACTCGTATCTGCTAATTTCAGATTCTAATTTTGTTTCCTCGTATTCGTTGCTCTGTGCTCATTTCTCAGACTTGGATGATTGTTTTTTTTCCCCCTCTGTTTATTTAGTCTGCACAACCAACTCTCCCTGCTCCCCTTTTCTTAAAAGTCTTCTTCTCTTACGTCTATTGCTCTGCAATTTAAATAAATTACAGATGTGGTGAAAATATTTGGCCTCCTAATTTGACTCTCAAAGAACATATTGAAAAGACAAATGATTGATTTAAAATGTTATATCATAGGAAAAATTAAAGCGAATGGGAATATCTTAGCATCTTGAGCCAAAAGACATTTTTTTATTTGAATCATTTATTTGTTCAGGCTGCTGGATACTACTGTATACCTAAACATACTTTCAACTGTTTATTTGTATCTTGAAGATCCATGTCAATTTTAAGTTTATCAAGACCATAAGGAGTATTTATCATTTATTGAAGTATAAGTTGATTTACAGTATCATATATAGTTTCATGTATATAGCATAGTTATATATTATATATATGAAAAAATACATATATATGTTTTCATATTCTTTTCCATTATAGGTTTTTTACCAGATATTAAATATAGTTTTCTTTGCTATACAGTGGTGGTAATGGTGGTTTAGTCAACAGTAAATCCTTATCTATTTTATATACAGTAGTGTGTATCTATTAATCCCACACTCCTAATTTCTCTCTCCTTCTCTCCCCTTTTGCTTTGGTAGCCATAATCTTGTTTCTGTCTGTGAGTCTGTTCTGTTTTGTAAATAAATTCACTTGTATTGTTTTTTAGATTCCACATATAAGTGGTATTCGTCTTTCTTTGTCTTACTTATTTCATTTAATATAATAATCTCTGAGACTATAAGGAGTTTTGTTCAATTGTATCAGAGCCCTTGCCCACATGGGGATCTTAAATTAGTCTAAATGAAAAATTAAGCTGATCTTAGTCTAAAAATTTTTTAAAAGTCTTAAAAATACTGAATAATTATCTTAAAGCTTTTCATTGATGACACATTCTTTTTTAAAAGTCTTAATTTTTGGTCTCAATTTGGTCTTAAACTTTGGTCTTAATTTGCTGAAATGACTTCATAATTCATTTCCAAAGGAAAAAAAAAAGTAATTTTCTTCATGTCATTGTCCTCATTTTTTTTCTTAAATAACAAATACCGCAAAAGCAAAAAGGTAAAAATATAATAAGGTTATTTTACATTATTATTTGCTGAAGGTCAGGTTCTAGAAGTACCTGTTCCTATCTTCTTGCTACTTATGTTCAAAGTAGAAATCCTTAGATTGGAATTTTGTAATAGAGATAAGATTCTTATTAGCTAAAAACACACTTGTATTATTTTTCTGTGGATGGCTTACACTCTGGCAGCACATGAGACTACACTTAATTGGCTACATAGGGGAACAAGTATCCGTGGTTAAATCTGTTCGACAGGGAAAGACTGGAGTTGGGCCTGGGTGCTAATTAGATCTAGCACTGAGTACTTGCTTTGTGACATCATGTTAAAGTTTAACATTCGCTTTAGCTAAATAAAGCTGTTATGTTAAAATATAGGAAAAAATATTATCTTAAACCATGTATCTTTTAAAATATAATGAACAGGGTGAGATTTTTGCAAATATATAGAAGTTGTGATTGGTGAGAAGATCATTCATTTACTTAGCACACATTTATTAAATGCTTATTTGAGGTAGTTTTGGAGCTTTTAATGGGAACCAATAGATAGTATTCCCTCTCTTGAGGAGGTTTTAACAGGTTAATAGTCAAGTATTTATTGACTGTCTAAAAGGGCTTCCCAGGTGGCGCTAGTGGTAAAGAACCAGACTGCCAATGCAGGAAACCTAAGAGACATGGGTTCAGTCCCTGGGTCAAGAAGATCCCCTGGAAGAGGGCATGGCAACCCACTCCGGTATTCTTGCCTGGAGAATCCCATGGACAGAGGAGCCTGGAGGGCTATGGTCCATAGGGTCACAAAGAGTCAGACATGACTTGTACACACATTGTTCTAAAAGCTGGGATACAGTCATTAAAATTGACGCATATTCCTGGACATACAGCTGGTTACATTCTAATAAAACAGATTGAATACTGAGGATGATCTTTATTAATAATAAAGTTAGAAAAACTTGGTTAGTGTGAGACTGAAATCGTCCATTAAATCCTGAGATTCATCAGACTTTCCAACACACCCAGTCTCAGACAGTGCCAGACCAAGATAGGCCTCCTCATGTGGATGCAGACCTGTGCCTGAAACTAGCTCCTAGTAGAAGAAATGGGGAGAATGCCCAATTATTCCCAAACTCATCATTCCAATAAGCCATTCTCTCTCCCTTGGGGTGAGGTGAGTCAAGGCGAGAAGTGAGGTACATTTTAGGGAGTCTTACAGGTGTAGGGCACCCACATGCGTGCCTGCCTGCTTAGTCACTCGGTCGTGTCCAACTCTTTGTGACACTTTGGACTGTAGCCACCCAGGCTCCTCAGTCCATGGGATTCTCCAGGCAAGAATATTAGAGTGGGTTTGCCATCCCTTCCTCCAGGGGTTCTTCCCAACCCAGGAAGTGAACCCTTCCTCTCTGTAGCTCTTGCATTGCAAGTGTATTTTTACCCATTGAGCCACCGGGGAAACCCATTCCCCCTAATTCTGTTTGTTGGGGTCTGTGGTTTTAATTGCTCATGATAGACTCTGAGAACCCCAAGGCCAGGGAAAAGCACAGGGCAGCAAGCTTCCACTGCAGTGAATCACACAGGTAATAGCAATCTTCAACAAAACATCTCATTTTTCTGGTCATATCAAATCTACAATGTTTACTAAGTAGCTCTGACATGTGGGTTTTGTGCTGGGTGACAGCACACACTGCAGCCCTCAAGGAGCTTCCTCTAGGGCAAAGGCAGATGCACATTTACCAATAATAAAGCTACAGCAGAATTTGGAAAACATGCTTCTGGGAAGTATTTTAACAATAGGAATTGTGAAGCCTTCATTTAGGAATGCATTCACCCTAGGCCTTGAAGTTTCAGAGAAAATGTTTTCTTTTCCAAGGAGGCTCCTTTAATTCCCATGGCAGGAATAAAAACCCCTTCCCTCTAAATTCCCACTGTGATCTCGTTAACATCTCTTACTGCATTTATTATTCTTACACCTTATCTGCTAGTTAATTATCATGAACCTATTATTTCTCCTTTACATCATAAGCACATTATAGCCAGGCAGCATGCTTCTAACACAGGTTATATTCAAGAAATGTCAAGTGAATAAACAGTATACCTACAATGGAGACAATCTGTTGAAATGGTTATGAATATCTCTCTGTTTTTTTTTTTTTTTCCTGATGGAAAATTGCGGTGGTAACATCTTTACACCTCACCTTGTGTGTGAAGAAGTTATTCCAATGATTTGTCTGCCTAGTCCATGCATTTGAATGTTCATTTACCTACCCTGGTTGTTTGCTATTTTCTGAGTATCTGTCATTTGTGGCTCTTCCAAAAGGAGACAAATAAGAGCTGTATATTTTTGCAGTTGCCTTCTACAATTTAGGACTAGGAAACTCCATTATGCTTTTCCAACTCTTGTTATTTGTGGCTCTTTCTGTGATTTTATGGGCTATGCATGATTTGAATAGCACAAATATAATGAGAAACAGATCATAACAGTGCAACTAAATTTTTTGGAGAAAAATTATCTCTAGCTGTCTGTTCCAAATTCTAAAGTCTATTTCCATTAAGATAACTGTGAAAGATTTGCTGCAGTATTTACTCAGTGTCTAAAATCACAAACAAACAATGTATGAATGGCACTGTAGAATCCCAAAGGTTTCTAAGTTTTCAGGGACTTGAATGTGTGATTGAAGACTTGGCAAGTTCGATAACTAGTGCTGGCAAATGCAAAAATGCTGAAAACCCCATTTTCACGCTAGCTTTCTTACTGGTCTGGTCATCTTTGTAAAGTGTGGCTCTGATCTGAGCTGGCAAAACTTGTCTGGGTTTCATTTTACTTCTGAAATTCAGTGTTTCAATAGTGTGGTTTGGCTCCTGCTAAACTGCATTGAGAATTTTGGATGAAACTCCTTAGGTTTGAGGCTATGTGAATCACATCTGATGAAAAGGCATATGGACAGTGCTTAGGTCGTTTCAAGTTCCGCAGCTCTGTGGCAACTGTAATCCCTGCTACGCTCAGTATAGTCGTCTGTTCTCCCTTTCATTCACTACTTGAGTTCTCATTAGATATTTTTAATTGGTTATATGTGTGCAGCCTCTTTTATAGATGCCTAAGTCATGTCCTCTATGTCCTGTTGGCATGGAACTCAAATATCACTTTCCAATGTAAAGTGTACATTTCCAGGATAACTTGGAATCCTGGATAATTCTGTGGGACACCTAGGAAAACTCACTGGAGTGCAAATTATGAACTAAAGAGTAAATTTAGTAGACCTGTGGTTTGATTAAGTTAAGCTTCTCCAAATAATGAACCCAAAGAAATACACATCAGGGTTCCCAGGCTTCCAAGGAATCCCCAGGTCTCTCTTCCATGTATAATATTAGTGTGGATCCTGTGTGCCTGAGGTTTGCTATGTTCTAGACAGTGCTTCTCCATTGGACCTCTAGGGGACATTTGCGATGGTTGGAGGTATTTTGGGTCCTCACAACTGGTGGGGGTGGGGATGGAGGTAATTTGGCATCTAGAGGATAGAGGCTTGGGATGTTTTAAACACCCAACAAAACACAGAATAGTCTTCCTCCTAATCCCCCAAGTTATCTGACCCGATTTGTCAGTACTAAACTGAGAATAATCCTGGTCTAGAGCTATTTACCAAGTAATCTTGAGTCTTGTTAATGAGTTGTTACAGAAGGGAGAGAGCAAGAGAGAGAGAGACAGAGACGAAAGAAGAATCGGAGGACATTTTAAGAAGTAGTAATTGCAGTTAAGTAATTGCAGATATTTCTCTGGGAGAGAATGAGCAAGGAAGTTACTTGGGGCTGACTGAGACCTGCACCTTAGTGAGGTTATAATGAGTTCAGGCTAGTCCTCATGTTTTAAGTTAAGAAAATTAAATTTGAGAGTTCATCAAGGGTGATCAGATGTTGGCAAGAGCTTTCACTTTGCTGCAGTAATCAGTCATTTAAATTGGACAATTTTCAATGTAAAAATGCCTTTCCATGTTAAGTGCCATTTCAGTTGAAGAAGTCTCTCCTAAGGGAGAGAATTCTACCAAACGGGATAATTATCAAGTTGAGAATATATTTTTCAGATCTCAGCTCTCAGGCTACATAACTTGTTGCCTGATATTCAGAAATATTTAACACAAATTTTGTGGCATTTACAGTGGGTCAGACACTGCAGGGGTTCCATTAGATTTTAAATGTGTATGTTTTAATGATAGGTACACAGTAAATCTCTGCCTTGATAGAGCACTGTGGCACTAAGGAGCAGGTGCTGAAGGAGGGGTGCTGGGAGAGCTCCCTCCTGCTGGCTGTGTCAGGCTGAAGGGGTCCACTCCACAGTTCTTACCCTCCATCTCCTCTTATTCCCACCACTGTTCCTCCCCAAGTCTTGCCTCTTTTTCATTTGCCACTAGAGTTCTGGTTTACTTTTTGGTCCTCTATAGAAATGAAAGTGTTCGTCGCACAGTAGTGTCTGACTCTTTGCAATCCCGTGGACTGTAGCCCTCCAGACTCATCTGTCCATGGAGTTCTCCAGGCAAGAATACTGGAGTGGGTTGCCATTTCCTTCTCCAGGGAATCTTCCCGACCCAGGGATAGAACCCATGTCTCCTGCATTGCAGGCAGATTCTTTACGGTACTTAGTATAAATTAATCATCTTCTTCCTCTGGCTGTGCTGCGCAGCTTGTGGAATCCTAGTTCTCCAAACAGGAATCCAACCTGGGCCCTTGGCAATGAAAGCATGGGGTCCTAACCACCAGACTGTCAGGAAATTCCCTACATTGACCTTCTTAAATGTTAATTTTGAGCTCAAAGCCCTTCAACTATAGAGCTCTGCCTACATAATAAAGTCCTAATTTCTGTCATCCAATTAATACTCTATCTGTCCCTAATTTTTCCTTGAAGCATGTATTTCCATTGCTTTTCACATGCCGTAGGCTCCAGCCAGACAGAACCACTTGCATGTTTTACACACTCCCACTGTGGGTTTTTTCCCGTTCCTTGTGTAAAGGTCACCCTGTCCCCCATCACTGCCTGTACATGTCCTACCCTTTCTTCGAAGATCAGGTCAAACACACCATCCCCAGATCTCTTCAGGTGGAAGTTCTTTGTCTCCTCTGAACTCTCCCTCCTGAAATTCTTTTTTCCCCCATGGTACAAAATACATTTTGCTCTTGATTTATGAGCACGGAATCTGTTATTCCTTTAGAAAAGAAAGAAATTCTGTGGGAAGGGAGAGAGGCAGCATATAGAACAGTGCTTCTCCAAGTGTAATGTACATACAGATCACCTGGGAATCTTCTCAAAACCGGGTTCTGATTCAGGAAGTCTGGGTTGGGGCCTGAGAGTCTGCATTTTTAACAAGTTTCTGGGGTTGTTGCTGTGGTTTCTCCATGGGCCACACTGTGAGTAGCAAGGGTGAATAGGATTTGGAATAATTCTTGTTGTTGTTTAGTCGCCAAGGCGTGTCCGACTCTTCACTGCCCCATGGACTGCAACACGCCAGGCTTCCCTTTCCCTCACCATTTCCTGGAGTTTGCCCAAGTTCATGTCCATTCAACTGGTGATGCCATCCAATTGTCTCATCCTCTATTGCCCTCTCCTCCTTCTGCCTTCAGTCTTTTCCAGCATCAGGGTCTTTTCCAACGAGTCGGCTCTTTGCATCAGGTGGCCAAAGTTTTGAAGCTTCAGCTTCAGCATCAGTCCTTCCAATGAGTATTCATGGTTGATTTCCTTTAGGATTCACTGGTTTGATCTCCTTGCTGTCCAAGGAATAATAACTAAGAACAAAAGAACAGTTATTGTCTAAGCCTGCAGTAAGTTAGCTACAAGTGACTAGCAGGTTCAATTGTGCTGAACAAATCTTTTAGGGTTTGAATATTACAGTTCTGGGTTGCATTTTTGGCCCCCGTCATTTCCTGGCTATGTTGCACAAGGTGGTAAATTTCACTAAGCCTGCTGCTGCTGCTGCTGCTGCTGCTGCTAAGTCTCTTCAGTCATGTCCAACTCTGTGCAACCCCATAGATGGCAGCCCACCAGGCTCCCCCGTCCCTGGGATTCTCCAGGCAAGAACACTGGAGTAGGTTGCCATTTCCTTTTCCAATGCATGAAAGTGAAAAGTGAAAGTGAAGTCTCTCAGTTGTGTCTGACTGTTCGTGACCCCATGGACTGCAGCCTACCAGGCTCCTCCGTCCATGGGATTTTCCAAGCAAGAACACTGGAGTGGGTTGCCATTTCCTTCTCCAATGCATGAAAGTGAAAATTGAAAGTGAAGTTGCTCAGTCGTGTCCGACTCTTAGTGACCCCATGGACTGCAGCCTACCAGGCTCCTCAGTCCATGGGATTTTCCAGGCAAGAGTACTGGAGTAGGGTGCCAGCGCCTTCTCCGTTCACTAAGCCTAAGCTTCATCATCTGTGAAATGAGGGTGGTAACTTGGTTATCAATCTCTGCTGTCTCTCATTTGGCCCAGCTGCTACTAGTAATTTGCTATCTGGTGGCTCAGTCCCCTAAAGCCACTAGCCAGTGAGAAGTAATACTAGATCTTGGTTTGGGGCTCTCTCTCAATTATCAAGAGTGGCTCGGGAGACTTCCTTGGTGGTCCAGTGGTTAAGAATCTGCTTTGAAATGCAGGGGATATGGTTTGATCCCTGGTGGGGGAATCAAGATCCTACATGCCTTGGAGCAACTAAGCCCATGCACCACAACTGCTGAAGCTCATGCACCACAACTAGAGAGTCCGTGTGCCACGGTGAAAGATCTCACATGACGCAAAAATGATCCTGTGTGCTGCAACTAAGACCCAATGCAGCCAAATAAATAAGTACTTTTTTTTTTTTTTTTAAAGAGTGGTTCAGCAATGGTACTTTGTGGTTTCTATGGGTTGGGGTTGGGGGAATCTTCACAGTTGGGTGAGTTTTGGATTTCAGCCTTCCTACCTAATCTTTATCATGGGTGGTCAAGTTTCAGATGGTTTTCTGTCTTGTACCTGGTTTTCACTTAGTCACCTGCTGGATGACTGACCTCTAATTTTTGTTACCTTGTTCTGGCCAATCCCTTACCTTTAGGGCTAGCCCTGCTCCTGTTCAAATTGGTATCAACTGAAATGAATCTCCCTGGCATTAGTCTAAGGTCTTAGTTACCTATCCTTTCCTGTGTCAAACTATTGTAAATGTTTTGTATGTGTGTACTCACTTGATTTATCACAGTAATGACATAAAATAGGTTCTATTATCCCCATTTTATGGGTGAAGAAGTTTCAGAGGTTGAGTAATTTGCTCAAAGTCATGAGTTAGTAAGTAGAGTAGGCAGAAGTTGCAAAATACACACTTTCCAATTAAAAATTCATATTGATCCTCTCACTAAAATCCCTGGCACCTAGTGCAGAGGATATACAGAGGTCCCACTGTATATCCTTGAGGAATCAAGATTAGTGTTTCTTCTTTGATTGAGAGAAAGGATGGTAGAAGCCACCTTGAACTCCTTCAGGAGATTGTGTAGCTGGTGGGCTGTGCAATGCTGAAGCATGTTGCCACAGACAGACTGAGGAAAAAGACTGTTTCCTTTTCCCTAATGTTTGGGGAATAGCAACAGCTACTTGAGAACTTCCAATTCGACACATCAGTTTACACTTGTAAATTTACAAATGTATATTCAAGGTAATGCTGAAAGTATACTTATTTTAGTTAATGCTCTATCAGGTGGTTTTATCAAGGACAACACACAACTGCATCAATTAGTACTTTTTTCCCCTTCATCTTTCTTCTTTTGCCTGCCTTTCTTGCCATTGCTCTCTATTCTATGGACATCTGTATAAAATAGGGTTGTTTCATCAAAGAACTAACTCTTCGGTTTTTAAGTGCAACATGTCCCACTTAGTAATTTTGCGTTTAATAAATCATCTATTTCTTGGTGATTTTAATAAATTGATGCTAATTTTTTCAGCTCAATTTTCAATTATGGTAAAACATACTTAAAATTCATCATTTTAACCATTAAAACTAGTGTACAATTCAATGGTGTTTAATACACTCACAATTTGTACAACCTTACACTATTATGTAGTTCTGTAACATTTTCATCACCCCAAAAGGACACCCCATGAACCAGTCACTTTCAATTCCCTATTCCTCTTAGCTCCTGGAAAACACTTCTCTTTGTCTTTATGGATTTACCTATTCAGGATATTCCATATAAATAGAATCATGCACTGTGAGGCCTTTTGTGTCTGGCTTCACTTAGCTTTCATGCAGCATAATGTTTTGCAGTTCATGCATGTTGTAGCACATATCAATACTTCATTCCTTTTTATGGGATAACTGTAGTTCATTGTATGGCTATCCCAGCTTCTCAGGTGGCTCAGTAATAAAGACTCTACTTGCAGTGTAGGAGATTCAGGAGACATAGTCTGATCCCTGGATCCAGAAGGTCCCCTGGAGGAGGAAATGGCAACCCACTCCAGTATTCTTGCCTGGAAAATCCAATGAGGAGCCTGGCGGTCTACAGTCTGTGAGATCACAAAGAGTTGGACATCATTGAGCATACAGGCAAATGCACATGTATGGGTATCCACATTTTGTTTATTCATTAATCAGTTAATAGAAATTTGGATTGTTTCCATCTTTTGGCTACCGTGGATAGTGCTGCTATGAACATTTGTGTACAAAAGGTTGTGTTTGAGCATCTATTTTTAATTCTTTTGGGTATCGACCCAGGTTTGGATTTGTTGAGTCATATGGTAATTTCATGTTGATTTTATTGAAGAATCACCAATTGTTTTTCATAGCAGCTGTACCATTTTACATGCCCGCCAGCTATGTGTGAGTGTTCCAATTTCTTCACCTCTCCCAACACTTGCTATTTTCCCTTTATTTTATTGTAGCTTGTCCTAGTTGGTGTGAAGTGGTATTTTGTGTGGTTTGAATTGCATTTCCCCAATGACTAATAGCACTGAGCAAATTTTGATGTGCTTGTTGATCCTTTGCATATATTTTTTTTGCAGAAATGTCTCTCTAAGTCCATTATCTATGTTTAACTGGGTTTCTCTTTTTGTTTGCAAGGTCTAAGCATTCTTTATACACTCTGGATACTTACCAAATATATGATCTGCACACATTTTCTTGTATTCTGAGGGCTGTTTTTTTCACTTTCTTGGTTATGTCTTTTAATGAACAAAGTTTTAAAATTTTGGTGAAGTCTAATTTATCAATTTTTCCTTTTTTCAGTGTCATATCTAAGAAACCATTATCAAATTCAAGGTAATGATGTATTCCTCTGTTGTTTTCTCAGATTTTTATAGTTTTAGCTCTCATATTTGATCCATTTTGAGTTAGTTATTGTGTATGGTATGAGAAAGGGGTCCAACTTCATTCTTTTGAATGTAGTTGTCACAGACTACCATTTATTGAAAAGACTACTCTTTTCATAATAAAAAATCAACTCAAAGTGGATTAAAGACTTATTCATAAATGTGAATCTGTAACATTCTTAGAAGAAAACAAAGGGTTTGACACCAAGGGCACAGGCAAAACAAAAAAAAAATAAAGTGGGACTATAAACAAATACTACATAATTCCACTTATATGAGGTAATTAGAATAGTCAAATTCATAGAAGTAGAGAGTAGAATTGTTGCCAGGGTAAGGGGGATTCATATACTGTTATTTTGCTAGTATGGTAGCTGTTTTCATTACTGATTTGTAGTAAGTTTTGAAATTAGGGGATGATACTGTTTTAGTTTTTTGCTTTCTTTTACTGGATAAATCTGTCTTTCCTTCCTTTCTTAGATTGTATGTGGTGGCCCCACAAAACTGTCCCTGTCTATCCGAGAGGGCTGTTGGTGTAGGTATGTGGAGAGAAAGGAGGCTATTTGTGATATTACTTGCAGTTCTTCATGCTCCAAATTTTTGAGCTAAAATTAGATATGAGAACTTTATGTTTAAACATGCAATACATTACACATTTTTTGTTCATGTGTTTATTAAGCCATGATCCTCTTTCTGTTAAGATGAATTTCTTGAAAAATAATGGCTGAATCATAATACTTGCATATTTAAAAGTGTGATAGGACTTCCAAAATATTGACAGCAATTTTTACTTGGACTAATGATACACCAGAGACTAACAATAAGGCCAGCAGTGATGTCTTGAAGGATTTTATATAGAGAACACAGAGTTACTGAGTGATGGAAAGAACAAGGTTGTCAGCAACGATGTAGCAATCATTTCCACATATGGTGCTATTTTAACTCCCAAGTGATAATTGAAGCCATGCTTTGGCTCAGGATTCCTCTCTTCCCGTCCAGTGTCCTGGTGAAGAGTGACTTACCTGGAGTAGGACTTTTTCTTCCGTTAAGTATTCTCATTGTCTCTAAGTGATCTCTCCTGAGGCTTTTCCAAGTCTTACCCTGGAAAGAAGGATACCCGCTTCTGTGGTACTTCCTTCCCCTGTCCAGTAGGCTTTAGAGATGTCTAGCAGAATGCTTCCCTTATTTTGTTCCAGTAACTTGCTTACAGACTTGTCTGTAAGTAATAACACAGGTTTGTGTATATTATTTAAATGCATTTCTAAAGAAAGGAAGATTTGCCTTTCTCAGAAATGGATTTAGTTTAGAAATTTTGTGGTTTTTAAGGAGTGGAAAGGTAACTGAAGAAATAGCAGAAACATTAGTCAAGAGATAAGATAAAAAGATTATTTCTTCAGATAGGACTTAAGGAACATTCTAGAGCTCAAGTTCAAAAGACATCAAGATTTCTGGAAATTTGCTAGTGGTGTTGAAAATGGATGGGACAGACTTAAGTGTAGTTTGAAGCAAACTTTAATAAAAATGAAGTTAAGAGAAAATAGTTAAAAGTTTTTCTATTTTTTCTATAGTGATAGAAACCAGTCTTCTTTATTATTTGATTTTATATATGTACGTATCAAAATAGGCTCTATAACTTTATCTTTCTCCTTACTTTTCTCCTCAACTCACACATTAAAATATGATATAAAAGACATGATAATATGATGTAAAATTTTTGTTAACAAACTGATAATATATCGTTACTGATTTACATTTTTCGAGAAAACCTTTTCATTCAAGCCACCCAATTCCCTGACTGCCTTGTCATAGCCGCCAACATTTCTAGTGCTGTATGTTAATGAATTGGTTGAAAATTGGTACAGAACATCTTTGAACTTTAATGTAAAAGTCACAATTGCTAAAAATGGGTGCAGAGATAGTCAAATGACAAGTTTCCCATCAGACTGACCACATCTGTAGATGGGTGGGGGTAGAAGCTTAGGGAGACAGGCACACCATTACTCATCATCGGCCTCCTATCCTTCTGTCTAGTTGAGCGCTGTGAAAGGGCACTAAGAAAAAGAAAACTGTAACCGTAAAACTCAGCCCTAATGTAGAAAATAATTTTAACTTTTATTAGGGCTGAGTTTTAGGGTTACAGTTATCTTTTTCTTAGTGCCTTTCACAGCGCTCAGCTAGACAGAAGGATAGGAGGCCGATGATGAGTAATGGTGTGCCTGTCTCCCTAAGCTTCTACCCCCACCCATCTACAGATGTGGTCAGTCTGATGGGAAACTTGTCATTTGACTATCTCTGCACCCACTTTTAGCAATTGTGACTTTTACATTAAAGTTCAGAGATGTTCTGTACCAATTTTCAACCAATTCATTAA
The DNA here is from genome assembly GCF_029378745.1 of Bos indicus. Lineage (NCBI taxonomy): Eukaryota > Metazoa > Chordata > Mammalia > Artiodactyla > Bovidae > Bos > Bos indicus. The sequence continues at coordinate 66,558,198 of NC_091762.1, read as the reverse complement.
CATACAGCACTAGAAATGTTGGCGGCTATGACAAGGCAGTCAGGGAATTGGGTGGCTTGAATGAAAAGGTTTTCTTGAAAAACGTAAATCAGTAAAGATATATTTTGAAAGTGGAGAGTGAAAAAGTTGACTTAAAGCTCAACATTCAGAAAACGAAGATCATGGCATCTGGTCCCATCACTTCATGGGAAATAGATGGGAAAACAGTGGAAACAGTGTCAGACTTTATTTTGGGGGGCTCCAAAATCACTGCAGATGGTGACTGCAGCCATGAAATTAAAAGATGCTTACTCCTTGGAAGGAAAGTTATGACCAACCTAGATAGCATATTCAAAAGCAGAGACATCATTACTTTGCCAACAAAGGTTCGTCTAGTCAAGGCTATGGTTTTTCCTGTGGTCATGTATGGATGTTGGACTGTGAAGAAGGCTGAGTGCCGAAGAATTGATGCTTTTGAACTGTGGTATTGGAGAAGACTTTTGAGAGTCCCTTGGACTGCAAGGAGATCCAACCAGTCCATTCTGAAGGAGATCAGCCCTGGGATTTCTTTGGAAGGAATGATGCTAAAGCTGAAACTCCAGTACTTTGGGCACCTCATGCGAAGAGTTGACTCATTGGAAAAGACTCTGATGCTGGGAGGGATTGGGGGCAGGAGGAGAAGGGGACGACAGAGGATGAGATGGCTGGATGGCATAGCTGACTCGATGGACCTGAGTCTGAGTGAACTCCGGGAGTTGGTGATGGACAGGGAGGCCTGGTGTGCTGCGATTCATGGGGTCGCAAAGAGTCAGACACGACTGAGCAACTGAACTGAACTGAACTGAAAGTTAAGGACAGTACCTCTTATATTTGCCAACTTTCATTAGAGTCATGGTCACATTAATTTCATTTTCCCAGCATGTTAGTCTTGACTGAGGCTAATGTATAACAGTTTCTCTGAATTACTGAAACAAGTCATGGCTCCAGGCCTGCTGTTGTGTGAATTTAGGACACAGTCTTGTTAGTCTGGTCCCATCCCTGAGGCAGGAATGACCCCTCTGTCTGTGGTGTGTGACTCCCTGAAGTGCTAGAAGTTTGTGTTATATATTTCAGTGCTGAGGGCTAAGGCAGCTTAACACTGGCTCTCTTAACCTCTGGGGTAGTTTGGCTACCATCCCATGCTAATTTTCCTTAAGTGTTTTGGATTCCTTGTTGATGATGCAGTTTGGTGTCCTCCTTAAATGGAAATTTCTCTTGACAGATGGATACAATTTTATTGGTATTGACCCAATTTTTATCTTTTAAGAGCACTTTATAGGAAATGTGGAATTGGCAACAAAGTTAAAGAACTAGCATTCAAAGGACTAAGACTACTCAAAACTGTTTAAGATAGCTCAAGCCCATGGAAAGAGGGAAGGCGGCTGTTAATTCTTTGACAAATTAATGATTACCTAAATAATATTAAAGCTTCTACTAGTGCTGTTCCATTGGTTCAGACAATACACATCCCCATGCAGATGACTAGTGTCTTGTGTCCTTAAAAAAAAGTTTGTCAAATCTTCTTCCCAGGATCTTTTCTGAATATTTTGATTCCCACTGATCCTTACCTATTCCTACACCCATAGCACCTATTCTACCTATTATTATGCTCTTGCTCTGGATAGGCAGGTTATTTTGCTGTTTTCTGGCTGTTTTGTGAGTGTGTCTCATATCCCCAGTAAAGGATAGTGAATGCTTCTTGAAAGCAGCTTTTTTACTTTGACATCCCACCATGCCTAATGTAGTACACAACGTAAAGTAAGAAATACCTGTTGAACTGATTCATCCATTTGGACACATAGCGAAGTCTGTATCCTCACATGAAATTTTTCACAATATAAAACCTCTTCCAAACTTCAGTTTCTTTGAGGGAATATGGAAGAAAAGACACCTAAACAATAATCTCAGTGAATTTGGATCTTTGTGAGATAGAATTCATTGATAACCTTGGATGATCTACTGAAAACCATTTTGTTGACCATCTTTTAAAAATGTGCTAATTATCTTTTCTGCCTTAATACTTGTAATATTGTGTGTATAAGTGAATCTATCTTTGATCATTAAAATTATTTTTTAAAGTTCATTTAGTCCAATGCCCACGAGGAAACTGAAACTCTCAGAAATTAAATTCATATATATCCCATAATTTAAAGAAACTATGTATCATTGAATGCTTATCATTAAGAAATTAAGAAGGACATTTTCATTCATTCATTTAACAAATATTTGTGGAGAATCTACTATAAGCCAGACATAATTCTAGGCCTTTGCTATCTAGTCCCTTGTAAAGCTACATCTTTGTCAAGGAGCGAAAGTGAAAGTTGCTCAGTCGTGTCCAACACTTTGTGACTCCATGGACTGTAGTCCATGGAATCCTCCCAGGCAGAATACTGGAGTGGGTTGCCTTTCCCTTCTCCAGGGGATCTTTCCAACCTAGGGATAGAACCCAGGTCTCCCGCATTGTCAAGGAGAACAGACCAATAAATGATACACACATTTAAGTAAATTATCTTATACATTAGGAGATGAGTCACAGAAAAAGACAAAAGTTAAGATGTAAAAGCATATTTGTACCTCTAGGGGTGAGATACAGTGTTTAATAGGTGATTTGGTTTAGGTAATATTTGGTTATGGTCACAGACTATGGGTTAAATATAATCATTCTTTCAGTAACTTCACAAATATTTACTGAGTACCTACTACATGTATTTTAAAAATTAAAAAAAAATTAACTAATTTTATTCTGACTGCGCTGGATCTTCATTGCCACATGTGGGCTTTCTCTAGTTGTGGCAAGTGGGGCTACTCTCTATTTGAAGTGTGTGGGCTCCTCACTGTGGTGGCTTCTCTTGTTGCAGAACACGGGTTCTAGGTCTTGCAGGCTCAGCTACTGGGGCCCCCGAGCTCTAGAGCACAGACTCAATAGTGTGGGGCACAGGCTTAGTTGCTCCACAAGATGTGGAATCTTTCCAGACTAGAGACTGAACCCTTGTCCCCTGTATTGGCAGGTGGATTCTCAACCACTGGATTGGCAGGGAAGTCAGAGTACCTACTGTATTTAGTCACTGTGTCAGGACCTAGGGAAAAGGGACCAAAGCTTTTGGTGGAGCTTGCATTTTAATGAGAGACAGATGCTAAATAAACTCACAGGAACATATTTATTTATATACTGTGTTAAATGCTATAGAGGGAGATGACCAGAGGCGCCCTTTTTATGTTGGGGGTTGGGGAGAGCCAGGCTTTCTGAGACAGAAACATGAGCTTATAGGACATAGAAGGTGGAGCAGAACTTGAGTGGTGCCTAGCAGATCAGAATTCAGATGTGAAGGGCTGCTTGTTTGTGTCTGTGGCATATTTGTGTGGTTAGCACTGAGGACAACTTAATTTGCAGGATAGAGAATTTATTCATCTGCATGGTGCTTCCCTCTGTCTTCCTTCCACCCAGAACTCCTACAGAGTCTGAGATGTGGAGGATAGATGTGTGATCTCTCTGGAGATCAGCTACAGAGGAGATTTGAACCATATGAAATCTTCATGCTTTACCTAGTGGGAGCACAGCTTGTGAAGAGGCAGGTGAGGGCTGGGGCTCACTCCCTACAGGACTTTGGGCTGGTGCCTACTCAATGAACCTCAGCTTTCTCTTCAGAAGATAGAGGTGATAACAGAATGCCCAGTCATGAATATAAAAGCTGTCTTCTGTCGAATCTCCAGCAATTGACATGGTATCTGGTACATGGTCGAGATGCTTAATACATAGTCCTTAAAAGAATAAATCTATCTGTGTAGCATGTTGAGGAGAGCAGTTGGGTTTATGTTTTATCTTCAAATACAGCAAGCTCAGTGGCTTCCTTTCTCAGCCGTAAGCACCCATAATGGGAAATGGGTGATTTGTCTGACCAGCTGTCTGGTTTTGTTTTGACCTATGGTGAGGTGTCATAAAAAAGGCAAAGAACTCTTTGTTTCTCTTTCCACTGCTATTAAAAGAACTTGAAAAATCTAAGTCCTTGGTCTTTAGGATCTTATAAATAATCCAAGTGGCTTAACAGATGTGAGAAGCTCTGGAAAATTTTAAACAGTTGGGTCAAATTGTGTGTTTGACTTTTTTCCTCAACACCCTTCTCAAGCTGCAACTGCCTTATGTACCACGAAGGGCCTCCCCTTTCTAGCTATTAAAATCTATACCCCAAACATCCTCTAATCTCACTTCTTATAAGAACCAAAGTGAAAAAGTATTAGTCACTCAGCCGTGTCCAACTCTTTGTGACCCCATGGACTGAAGTCCACCAGGCTCCTCTGTTCGTGGAATTGTCCAGGCTTGAATACTGGAATGGATAGTCATTCCCTTCCCCAGGGGATCTTTCTAACTCGGGAATCAAACCCAAGTCTTCTGCATCACAGGCAGATTCTTTACCATCTGAGCCACCAGGGAAGCCCTTTATAAGAACTAAGGAACTATATAAGAACTTATAAGAACTATAAGCCCTTTATAAGAACTAAGGATCCTTATTTAAAGGCTCCTAGAGGGGCATGCATTTTTAAATTTCTCTTTTCTAATAGTCTTTGTTAGTCCACATGAAGTTTGTGAAGGATATAGAAAAGTGTAGCTGACTCTACTTGATCCGACTTTTGCTTATATAATTCATAAGGGCCATCCTATTGCAGCTTGGCATAGTTTTGTGTTACTTTCAGTCAGTATTTAGGTAATGCTTTATAATGGGAAAGTGCTTTCCAGTCATTTATTATGGAAGCTTCTGTTATCAGTGACGAATTGTGCCAAGATACTGTTCATCACCCAGATCTGTCTGCTTTCTGGTGTCAGCTAAAACACTAGACTTTGCCAACACACTCTAAAAGGCATTTTTAGGACAATGACTTTTTTTTTGTTGTTAGTCATTAGATTTTCAAAACTTTTGGTAAAGAATTGGTCCTTTTGGTATGCCTTTTTGTATGTAGCAAGAAATGATGTGCAGGTGATACTGGAGGATTTGAGTAAGTCTAGCTAGGAAAGTGATGAAGTTTCTTTTAAAGTCAAATATCTGATAAATTATGGAAGTTTCTAGAATTAAATGATTATTTGCCAAGGCAGCCCACTGTGACTCATCAGAAAAGCAAAATATTTAAGCTTTGAAGTCCGATAAGCCTGGGTTCAAATTCTTGTTCTAGTCACTTACTAGATGACTAAGTGAGAAGGAAGCAGTCAAGTTAATGACACTGAACTTCTCACTTTGACCTTGGGCAATCAATCTACTTAAGGCCCTAAGTCTGAATTTCCTCAGTTGTAAAAGAGGATGATGTTCCCTTCCATGAAGAGTGATCCCGATGGGGATTAAATGGAGGAAAGCCCAGAACAGTGCCTGTTTGTAGTACTCATTGACTCAGTGCTTCCTTTTCTCCTCCTCTTTTTCTTCTCTTATAATCTCTGCTGTCTCACAAAGAAATAGCAATAGAAAAGGTGAAGGAGGTCAAATGGTTTAAAAAAAAAAAAAAAGAGGAGTCTTCTGTCTGGAAAGCTTCCCAGACCCCCAACTATCTTGCTTACAATGCATTTATTCTTTCCTCTCCTCACTGAGGAGCCTGTCCTTTGTTCTCTGAGTGACAGGGAACCGCTGAAAGGTTTTGAGGAGTAGTTTGTTTGGGTTTTCATTTTCACAAGGATTCTCAAAAGGGGTTCTTAGTAAGCTGGTTGAGTTAGACTCATCATGGAGGACTCCAGCCTTACTTGACCCATGAACACCCCATCCCCCCACCTCTCCCTGCGACAGTGCTGATCCTCATGTAGGGTCACCTGTTCTGCCCTTTCTCTTGCTAGAATGGCAGGCACTAACTCACGCTCATCATTCTCTCTCCGATGTCCAGCATGGAACCTGGCCCACTTTTGGTGCTCACTAAATGTACACATACATTTTAAAAAAAGAATGTCCAATGGAACTGTTGCAGAAGTACAGGAAGGAGAAAATCAGGGTCTGGATGTACTAGAACCATGACAGTGGGAGGATGGTGGCGGGAAAGCAGGCTGGTGGGCAGACCCAGTAGCAGGTCGGTGGCTTCATATTCCTCTCTGTTTTCTCATTTGTAAAGTGAGGGTTTTATCACCTACTCGTGGAGATGTTGTGGAGATGAAACCAGAGTGTGAAGTGGAAGCTCAGTGCCAGTGTAACGTCTGGCTGCTGGCTGCCTGGCTTTCCAGGGTGATCAGTCTGTAGACTTCTGGGAGCTGAGGAAAAAGGGAAAGTACAGTTTGAAGGAGGTAAAGTTCTCTTTTCTACCTTCTGTGCCTCTTTCTGTGTCTAAGAGAGCAGTTGCTGTCCTAGGAGACCATGCCAATGAAATACATGTTCTTTCCTCTCACAAGCCCCTGAATTCTCTGGCCTCATCTTTTCTAAAAGATGACAGATTTATACTAAAATCAATTCTGAAAAATTCCAAGCACTCTATGAATGAATAAAATGAACAAATGGCATTTAGTCTGAGCTCTTTCTTTTATCATGACCTAGAACACCCTCCCTTCCTGAGCCTTAGTTTCAATTCAGTTCAGTCGCTCAGTTGTGTCTGACTCTTTGTGACCCCATGGACTGCAGCACATCAGAATTCCCTGGCCATCACCAATTTAGTTTCCTCTAAACGGGCATTAGGCTGTGTTCTGCACAGGTTGGTTTTAAGAATTCAGTTAGTTAATGCATGTGTGAGCACCTCCAAAATTCTAATGTGCAGTAGGAATGTCCTTATCATCTCATATAATATCCCCCATAGAGTGTGCACAGAGAAGGTCATTGGCTGAATGTTGAAAGGGTAAATGCTGTCTATTTGATGTACTTATTGTCTTGTATCTTGTTAAATAAAGAATTTGCAGGCCAACAGATACTTGTGGAGTGGTGGGTCACAAAGAAGTGGGCAGTATTACTGGCTTCGATGGGCTGCCACCTTTTGGTCAGTTTGACTTTCCTTGATTTTCACCAGTTTGGATCCTGACACTAATCCTGCTGGAGGAGGCATTTTCCTTCCACTTCCCCATCCTGCATGGCAGAGCTGGGATTTAACAGCTGGGCCCATCTTTGTGCAGGCCATATATCCTTATCCCCATTCAGCATCCCCACTGTACCAGGAAATACCAATTCATTTCCATGTAGGGATATTCAAGAGATGGTACTCAAGTGACAGTGTAGTGAAAGCCAGCTGGAATAACACAGCAGCTGAGGTGTCTCAGGTGGGGTGACAAGCATGACTCCATTGCTCCTGGCTGCTGGAGGAAGTAGTGGGGTGAGGTTCCTGAATTTCTGATACCACATCAGCACCTACTGATTTGAATGTCATTTGTTTATATCAAATTCTTCTTTTAAAATGCAGATATCCTTGGAGGGTAAACTCTAAGGGTCAGTCACCATTACAGATGGTAATTTGTATGCATACAAATATGAGGTTTTAGCTTAGCAATAGAATTTAAGGTAATTTGGCTGCAATATTTGCTACTGCATGGCTCACCAGGGTGAATTTGTCTGATCTGGACGACTGTGTTTGTATCCTTCTCCTCCTCCATTTCTCTATTTGTACACCGTACAAAGTCTGTGTTCAACATACTAGGTACTCAACCCTAAAGAGAATGACTTTCAAATAAGAAAATACTTTTCTTTGGCCTTGTGTATGAAAAGCTGTGTTACCCTGTTAGAATTAATGAACAACCCAATATGAAAACAAATAGAGTTGTTTATTAATTCTATTAATGGACAAGGGGACATTTTGTCAAGGCAGGAAGAAGGAACTGAATGAGTATTATAATCTATACTGGGACTGGCAGAAATGAATTCTGACAGCTCTATGGACTGGTGAGACTGATGAGAAGGGTGGAGTTGTGAAGAAATCAGACTCAAAGGGAGAGAGAGAAACTTGGAGAGAGTCTGGGATAGACTAGTGAAGACCAGGCATTCAGATAACTTCTCACAATTTGTTATAATTAGTTGTGTAATAAATAATTGAATTGTTTGTGACAGAGTGTAAGAAATATCATATTATTCTTTGTTAAAAGTCTAGCTTTCAGTTCCTTTTCCAAGGCTGGCAAGAGATATAATTTCAGACATTTTCTGAGATCTATCCTCCTCCTTTGGTTTGGATCAGGGCCCTAGTCTTGTGCAGTACAGGACAAATGTGGGAGGGGTCGGGGGTTTGTTAAGGTCACCCCTGAGAGGCTCTGGTCCTTTCAAAGGCAGAGACTCCACTGGTTACCCACTTACTTTGTGCTATGCTATTTTTGAAGCCAAGACATTATTGCTGGCATCTTAGGCATTCTTGTATCTTCCTCCATCTAGGAGTTTTGCCACATCCAGGGTGTTGGGTATGAACTGCTGTAATAATCTCCTTTATTCCCTCCATGGCAAACCCCCACTCTGAACTGTGGGTTTGGACAATTACCCTTTGTCTTCCAAGCATCACTTTCAGTGTCTATCACCCTGTCAGCTCATTTGGCTTGGTTTTTTTGTTTACTTGACCTACACATTCAAATAAACATCAGTCAAGCTCCTTAGACAAAGAGCTACAAACTCTGGAACACAGAGGCTTGCTCCTATAAAAGGAAGATCAATGTAAGTTTTGTAGATGAATCCACAGAAATATATATATATATATATATATATATATATATATAAAATTTTTTAAAATTAAGGCATCAATTAACTAACTATTTTTAAAAATTTGTTAATTGTACACCTTTCCTATTACTCTTAGGTCTGCTAAGACAGCAGCTGTGTCTCCCAAGCATACCATGTCTCTCTAGTACTGAGCATATGGCTCAATAAATATTTGTTTAAAGAAGAATACTCAGGTAAGCTTGCTTCAGAGGATCTTTCTGACTTGGGGTTCAAACCTGCATCTTTGTGTCTCCTGATTTGCTAGGCAGATTCTTTACCACTGTGCCACCTGAGAGGAGGACTTTGACTAGGGTTATAAGATCATAAAATAAAGAATCTTCATAGGAAGTGTTAAGGAGAATTAAAGTTCTATTGACTTCTAGAAGTTTAGAACCTAAAATAACAAAGAAGGACCTCAGGACCTGGCCAGAATAAGAAGAGAACTCTGCTTCTCCACAGACCTGGAAAGCTGAAATAAAGCGTGACCTATATATGGGGCAAAAGAATGACCCAGCTTTGAGGCTGAAGGAGATCAATCATGGGCAAGACTGAAGATCAGGGAAAGGCTGAAAGACGAGCATACTCACTCAGCTGAGTGAGTATGTTTTCATGTGTGCATCTGTTCTATGGCTCCTCTCTGCAGAAAATTTGCCGTCTATGTTCATTCACCACAGTAAAGTGAAGTGCACTCCTAAGGCAGGTATAGGACTACTGGAGAAAGCAGTCCCTGAATCCCTTCATGATTAATGGTAACTTAAAAGTGACTATGATCACAAAAAATTACTATGAGAACTATTTGTCCTAAAGGAATTTGTTTTATTTGTTAAATAGCAAAAGAACGTGTGCATTAAAATATTTCATCTGTTTACATAAAAAAGTATTGTGTCAGTATTTACTATATTCAAGGACCATAAAAGCTTTTAACATGTCATAAAAGCATATGAGATGTCAGTGCTGCAGTCTAATATTGATGAAGGTGGCAATGGTGGTACTGGTGTGTGTGATAAGAAGGAGGGATTGAACCAAGTATAGACGCTGTTGGTGGGAATGCAAACTAGTACAGCCACCATGGAGAACAGTGTGGAGATTCCTTGAAAAACTGGAAATAGAACTGTGATATGACCCAGAAATCCCACTGCTTGGTATACACACTGAGGAAACCAGAATTGAAAGAGACACATGTACCCCAATGTTCATTGCAGCACTGTTTACAATGGCCAGGACATGGAAGCAACCTAGATGTCCATCAGCAGATGAATGGATAAGAAAGCTGCGGTACATGTACACAATGGAAATATTACTCAGCTATTAAAAAGAATACATTTGAATCAGTTCAAATGAGGTGGATGAAACGAGCCTATTATACAGAGTGAAGTAAGCCAGAAAGAAAAACACCAATACAGTATACTAATACATATATATATGGAATTTAGAAAGATGGTAATGATAACCCTGTATATAAGACAGCAAAAGAGGCCCAGATGTACAGAACAGTCTTTTGGACTCTGTGGGAGAAGGCGAGGGTGGGATGATCCGAGTGAATAGCATTGAAACGTGTATATTATCATATGTGAAACAGATCGCCAGTCCATGATGCATGAGACACGGTGCTCAGGGCTGGTGCACTGGGATGACCCAGAGTGATGGGATCGGGAGGGAAGTGGGAGGGGGGTTTCAGGATGGGGAACACATGTAAACCCATGGCTGATTCATGTCAATTTATGACAAAAAACACTACAATATTGTAAAGTAATTAGCCTCCAATTAAAATACATAAATTAAAACAAACAAACAAACACCCCATAGAGTGTACAACACCAAGACTGAACTCAAATGTGAACTGTGGATTTTGGATGATAATTACATGTCAGTGTAGATGTATTGGTTATAACATACGTGCTAGTAGGGTGCAGGATGTTGGTGAAGAAGACTGTGTGTGAGAGGACAGTTGTCAAGGAATACTCTGTAAACATTCTGCTTGATTTTAGCATAAACCTAGGGCTTCCAAAAATAAACTCTATTTTTGAAAAAAACAAAAAAAACAAAAAACAAAAAAAAACCCAAGTGTAGAAAAAAACTATAAAATCGGGTTCTATTATATGCCCACATAGGCAGGATACACAATAAGGCATTCCCAAGAGGAGAGATTGTATTTAAGAGTGATCATGAACAATTTGATGGAAGAAGGGGCAATTATCTGAATATTGAATGTTTTTAATTGGTGGAGGTAATATTGAAAGATTGAAGGCAAAAGGAGAAGAGAGTGACAGAGGTAGAGATGGTTAGACTGATTGACTAGTCTAATTAGTCCATCACTGACTCAATGGACATGAATTTGAGCAGACTCTGGGAGTTAGTGAAGGACAGGGGACCCTGGTGTGCTTCATGGGGTCACAAAGAGTTGGACATGACTTAGTAACTAAACAACAGCAACAACAGGGGAAAAGGCAGAAAGATATTTCAGATGGAAAAATAAAATGGCATTATCTCTAGAATAGCTTTGTCTTCTTCCTGGTAATCAATTGAGTAAGCATATTGATAGTGGTGTGTGGTTGCCCAACTGTGATTATTATCTTGTATTTGTATATTGTGAATTTCAAAGCTTGGTTGGCATAATTTCTCTACTATTATGAAGGCCTAGAAGTGGTTTGTGGTCTTTGGGTATGGCAAGATTTCCCAGAAAAAATAGTGGTGAGATTCTTAGATTTGGAAAGTACTAGACATGCATTTTTCTCTGGTTTTGAGTGATTCCTTTTAGTTAACTGACTGATCTGGGAAGATGGCTGTTATTCTATTCCATGCTTTGCACTCTTCTATTTGAGCCTGATCCTGCAGAGGTCATATCTTAGGGTTTGTTACCTTTTTCTAGTAAAAAAAAAAAAAAAAAAAAAAAAAAAGACCTCACATTACATATGTCAAGATCATGCCTTTAATTTTTTTTACCCCAAAGGAGCTGGGGGTAAGGTATTTTCTTTTTTTGAAATATATTGTGCCAGAAAATGGGAAGTTTTACACAAATATTTGAATATACAATATTTAAAATATCTTTATGTACTTAAAGAACATAACAAAAATTTAAAAATAAATAAAAATTAGAAGTTATAACAAATATGATAAACTAGTATTATTTTTAATATATATAGAAATAGAAATTGTATATAGAAACTATTGATGAAAGTTCTGAGATCTCAAGATAGTTAAAGGAAATGAATAGAAAAAAGTTAAGAAGCATGAATAAACAATAAACATATGGAATAATCTTTGGTACAGCTAATAATCAGATAAATAAAAACTAAGACAAAACGAGGCTTCTTTTTCACTTATTAAATACACAAATATTAAAAGAGTGATAATATTCTAATATCTATGGGGAGAGCAGAAGAGGCAATTGCTTCTATTTTTGAAAGACAACTTCCCTGGTGGCTCAGATGGTGTAGAATCTTCCTGCAGTGCAGGAGATCCAGGTTAGATCTTTGTGTCCGGAAGACCCCCTGGAGAAGGGAATGCAACCCACTCTTGTATTCTTGCCTGGAAAATTCCATGGACAGAGAAGTCTGGCGGGCTACAGTCCATGGGTTACAAAAAGATGGAGATGACTGAGCAACTAACTTCCTTTCTTTTGAAAGACAACTTAGTTATATGCATCATGTTTGGACCAGTTTTTTTCCCTTGGCCCACTTCTGGCTTCATGTTCTCCCTCTCTTGGAAATATATCTGAAGGAAAAAATATTTAAAGAGCAAACAGTAGAGAAAAATAAAGTTTTATGCATATTTACTGCAATGTTGTTTGACTTCAGATTCAGAAAAATCTGGACTCATTTATATTTACAATTATAGACAGGGAAAAACCCAATGGAAATACATTAAAATGTTAGCTCCAGTTATCTTTGATAGGACACTTTGGATGAATATTCTTTCTATATTTTATTTATTTTTAATTGAAGTATAGTTGCTTTATAGTGTTGCATTAGTTTTAGGTATACAGCAAAGTCAGTTATTCATATATATGTATTAATATATATACACACATATATATTGTTTTTCAGATTTTTTCCTTTGTAGGTTATTATAAAATATTGAATATAGTTTCTGTGCTTCACAGTAGGTCCTTGGTGGCTATCTATTTTATACACAGTAGTATGTATCTGTTAATCCCAAACTCCTAATTTGTCCCTCTTTCCCTTTCCCCTTTGGTAACCATAAGTTTTCTGTTTTGTGTATAAGTTCATTTGTATCATTTTAAAAGTTTTATAGTTTTGAATTTCAGTTCTATTAAAAAATGAAAAAAATACATCATGCTATATTACCAGAGAAATTCAAGTGTATGAAAAGTGGTTTGTTGAGGAACTAATTTTCACTTTTTTAATGGTAAGGTATCTGATTTTATTCATATCTCATGCTGGAGTTCACAAAGAGAGTCATCTAAGATGGCAACACAGGAGGCTCCTGACTTCACTCTTCCTGTGCACACAGGGGATATACAGCTACACGCGGAGCGATTCCTTCTAAGGGGAGCCAGAAACTAGCTGGGCGACTCTTACACATCTGACAACTGAGAAAATACTCACATAGAAACATAGAGACAAGGCTGAGGCACACTCTTGCCATACGCCCACTGCAGTGGAGCACCATGCAATTGGGAGGGAACCCTCAACTCCAGGCTTCTCTCTGAAGAGTGAAGTTTGGACTTCACATGCAGAGCTCCAGTTTTTTAAATTCCTGCCAGAAAGGCAGACTCTCCAAACACCTCACTCTGAAAGCCAGTAGGCCTTGTGTCCTTGGGACCTATAAGACCAAAGTAAACAAAGAAGCAATCCCTAAGCGTGTGTACTTAGTCAGAAGATAAACCATATTGCAGATTCCTCAAATTCCTGAGTTACATAATGCATTGTTTAGGAATTGGTTGGAATAGTTTGGGTAGATGTTGTGTTTATGATTTATCAGTGTAGGTGATGGGAAGTCAGTTCATTGTACTCAGTGACCCCAAGTTCTCTTTCTGTGCCAGCTAGCATTTCACTTCTGTGACCCTAATGTAGACACTTTGTGTTCTCATATATAGCCTCCAGCCTCTTCCAGGTAGGATATTATCCTTCCCAGGGATAATATTTCTTAGAGGACTTCTAGACGGAAGGCACTGGAACTTAACATGACAGAAAGAATTGCTACTGGTGAAATTTAGGGATTTATGGGTGTTAATGGACTGAATGTTGAGTCCTTGCAGAATTTAAATGTTGCAGCTCTAATCCCCAGTGGGATGGTATTTGAAGATGGGACCTCTGAGAAGTAATTAAGTTTATATTAGGATGTCATGAGGAGAAGGCGATAGGCACCTCACTCCAGTACCCTTGCCTGGAAAATCCCATGGACAGAGGAGCCTGGTGGGCTGCAGTCCATGGGGTCGCTAAGAGTCGGACACGACTGAGCGACTTCACTTTCACTTTTCGCTTTCATGCATTGGAGAAGGAAATGGCAACCCACTCCAGTGTTCTTGCCTGGAGAATTGCAGGGATGGGGGAGCCTGGTGGGCTGCCATCTACGGGGTCGCACAGAGTCGGACACGACTGAAGCGATTTAGCAGCAGCAGCAGCAGCAGGATGTGTGGCCTTAACAACAAGAAGAGAGTTACCTTTCTCCCTTTGTGTGTAGCACTCAGGAAAGACCATATGAAGACATAGCTAGAAGGCTGCCATCTCCAAGCCAGGAAGAAGGACCTCACTATACACTGAATCTAAGGTATTTTGTTGTAGCAGCCTGACAGACTAAGACAGAGGGGAAGGTACCTTTGGCTATGGTCATTTTTGCTTTCCTTTTGTTCCTTGGGGATGTATATGCTATTTGTTTGCTCTTATTTTCTTTTATTTAACATGTCTCTTCCTGAATGTTGGAACTACTTCTTGTAACCAACCAAAGTCCTCTTTCCCTGGCTTGTGTTTATATTTTTTGACTGATGGGTTGTTTTTTGTTCCAGCAGCAACTCTTGGACTTCTAAGCTCTATTTGTTTACGAATTATCTTTTTTCCCAAGTCAATTGCCTTCTGGGGCAACCCATTTTAATATTCAGTAAGTCTTGATTAATATAATTTGCAAGTCTCTGCCACAAAATGGTTGTGTCCACACATGCAAATAAATTTGAATTCAGCAAATTGGGTTTCATTTTTCTATGTAAAGGTGAATCACTGATTTGATGGCATGTTCAAATTTTTGGTTGTTGGATTTTGTCCTTGTAGAAGTAACCTATCAGAATCATTAGTTTATGTAAATATTTTATTGAAAGTTTAAAAAATTAAAAAAAAACTTAATCACAAATAAAATTTGTCTTGGCATCTTATTTTACCTAACATTGCCAATAAATTTTAGAATTTTATCTGTAGTAAGCTTCTTAACATAGTCAGTTTTGTTTCACACATAGAGCAAAAAAAGACCAGTGTCTGTATTTTTTTCCTTGTCTTTGAGCTTATTTGGACACATTGCCATGAAGTTATTTAAAAAAACATGATAAACTTGTACTGAACAACCAACCCTTAGCTTGATTTATGTGAAATTACTATGAGGTTGTTTTTTACTTATAAAAATGGCAACAAATATTACTAATAATTATTTTCATAGGCTTACTGATTTTCTCTCTCTGAATTTAATGCTTTCATCACCATTTGGAAATTAAAGCACTGTGCTCACTCATTTTTTGAAGTCCTTGGAGTCAGTAATGGGCTTCTGCCATTATCTGCTTAACTGATTTTTCACATTTTTGTATTCATAGTATACACATATTGGTAAAAATATATATATGGCTTTTGGAGGGCTGCTATTTTACTTTTTAGGAATGGATCTACCTGTTTGCAAATTCAGGTCAGAATGAAATGTGCCAGTAATGATTTGAACACCCTAATTTTGCTAAAGATTGATAGTATTCACATTCCCAGTGTCCTCTAGGCAAGTCTTATGAATGATCTTGTGTTCAGTCCAGTTCATGAGGATTTATTAGCTCCTATTATATGCTGCAGAGTGAGTCAGGTGTTAGGAATACAAAGATGACTAGGATATAAATATGTGAAAATAGTGTCATGAATTGCAGCATTGAGGGTTAAATAAGGTTAAAGTACATCTGCGAAAAATCTCCATGGTCATTTCAATAGCAATGAATTAATTCAACAAATATTTATGAAGGCCAGCCATAAGCCAGGCAACATGTTAGGCGCTGTGTATACAATGAGATAAACAAGACACACTCTTCCTGGCCTCCTGGAGCAAAGCACTTAAGAGATACATATTTGGCAGTACATAGAAGACCCTTTGTAATCGTCTCCAATTTGTTTTGCTCACTGCTGCTGGAGTGAGTGCTCTGAAACAGAAATCTGATTATGTCACTCTCCTTGCTTAACAACCCTGAGTGACGTTCTTATTGCCTAATGGAAAAAGGTCAAATTCCTTAGTATGACTTTGCACACTGATCCTCAATTAATTTTCCAGTTTCTGCTCCTTCTCATGTGTCTTAGGCTGTGGCCAAATAAGAATACTGCAGATCCCCAAACGTATCATGTGTCTCTCCCTTTGCTCACATGGTCCCTTTTGCCTAGAGGGTCCTACTCCTGCCCCCTCCCCCAACCACCTGCTCACACACATCCTCCACACTTATTCTGTTGGCAAACTCCTACTCATACATCATATCTTCAGTGATCTCCCAAGCATAACTCAATGTGTTTCTGTAGCAATTTGTCTTGTCATCTAAACTACATACTTTATTATAGTTATTTTCATGTCAGTCTCCTGGACTAGATGATAAGGTCTTAGAGAGTTCTAGACTGGATGTATGTTTTAATGTTGAAGCATCCTCCATCCTACTTCCTAGTCAATTATTTTTGTTTCTCAAAATAACAACAAAACCATACCCCCCTTTTCAAGAACTTCTAAGTACATGATCTCATTATAAACTTAGAACTACCTTGTGGAGCATTTAGGGCAAGTAGAATTGTATTCAGTTCACAGTCAAGGGATCTGAAGCTAGGATCTGTGAAGTGCTTGTTTCAAAA
Source organism: Bos indicus (assembly GCF_029378745.1). Lineage (NCBI taxonomy): Eukaryota > Metazoa > Chordata > Mammalia > Artiodactyla > Bovidae > Bos > Bos indicus. The sequence goes on along the minus strand of NC_091762.1, from coordinate 66,541,535 downwards.
TAAAGTGCTGGAATCAGGACTGTTTACAGTTTTAGCCCTGTCCATTCACATTCAATTTGCTACCTATCTACACCAAAAATTTCATAGAGTTACTTCCCTTTTTATAAAATTGTAGCCATATCAGAAGTGGAACCCAAGCCATGGTTTCTATACTGGACTGAATAAATACTGACTGAAAAAAATAGGATTCCTGTCTGGAGTCCTTATTTGCAAGTAAACCAAAAGCATGGGTAATCACAGTGGTGGTTTGTGCTGATTCTATCAGGTGGTATTCTTGGTCTTTCTTTGACTGTGGCTGAGGGGTCCTGAGCACTCCTGGCCATGAGCTGCAGCTTCTACTATTGCTGCAGCTCTGTTTTTCTTGCCTTAACTCCAGGACTGTTGTCTGTCAGTGTCTCCTCTTCTACCATGGCTCTTGGAGCACTGTTGATGGCTCAGTTCTCAAAACTGGGGGATATTCTTTTCCAGGGAAAGAGATTTGGGGCCCACAGAAGGTAGCCAAGGACACTGGATGGACCTCACACCTGTGGAGCTCAGTCATCATTCTCTGGTAGTGATCACTGTAGGGCCGCATCTGAATCTTTTGGCATCCTTTTACTTTAGAGTGAGTTTCCTATATTTTGGTGAGTGTTTCCTACCTAGATTGAGGAAGCTCTTTGTTATGCTTAGTGTATTAATCTTGAACATCATACCACAGACCTCTTCATTATTTTTAAAGGAACTTTAGGGGTCTGATACATGTAGATTTTTCTTTTAAATTTACTTTAACCATCATTTATTGAGCACCTATATGTCTCAGGCACTATACTAGATTGCAGAGTGTTCCATTTAATTTTCTTGAAATTGCAGGGTTATCCCCACTGGCCCACTGTTACAGATGAGGGAACCTAGGATTGGAGAGCTCAGTAATTGGTCCAAGGGAACAAAACAGAGTTTGGATCAAAACTCAGGTCTGTCTGATGCCATTGTCTTTTGCTTCCTGGTATGATTGCCACCAGGATCCATAGTCACTTCAGATTTCAGTGAACTTAACAAGCAAGAATGACATTATGCTAAAGCTACCATTTGAAGAAATTACTGGGGAATGGGCTTTCCTGGTGGCTTAGATGGTAAAGAGTCTGCCTGCAGTGCAAAAGACCTGGGTTCAATCCCTGGGTCAGGAAGATCTTCTACAGAAGGTAATGGCAACCCATTCCAATACTCTTGCCTGGAAAATACAACGGACAGAGAAGCCTGACAGGCTACAGTCCATGGGGTCGCAAAGAGTCAGACATGACTGAGTGCCTTCTTTCTTTTCTACTGGAGTATACTCTGGCTACCACTGCAAGTGCTAGTAGAATATATAGATTTATAAGGCAGGATAAATGCCAACACAAGACAGCTCCCTTGTGTGCATTTAATTTTGTTATCCCTCTTTAACTGCAAATATAAAAGAAAAAAAGACTATTTTTTACAACTTAACTTTCTAAATGACTTAGACATTCTTGGGGGGCTTCTTATTTTCTCTACTCTCATGAGTCCTCTAAGGACTAACATGTTAAAAATTAAGATTATTCTTTCCAGATGTTGGAGTTTTGATTGCAAGTAGAATATGAGTAGCTAAGTGGTGGCAGAGTTGGCGTTGGTTAGTGGAAAATGTTCAGACAACACTCGAAGACCTGCCAAGTCTCTTGCGATGTTTTATTTGTATTGATACGTGTTTGGCTCTGTCAGCTTGGATTGAGGTTCTGAGGCTGATTGGAATGACCAGACAAAAGAGCTCTGGGAGTGTTCCTCCCCATTCCACTATGATGCCCAAGTCCTGAGCAGATTAAAGATAGTAACAATTCTGCAGTTAGCTAAGAGATTGAACAAAATATATACCATTGGTGAATCATGTTAAGTATCTTAAGAAATTTCTTAAATCAGAAAGTAAATGAAAAATCAGATTGGAAGGAAATTCAGAGTATTTAAATGAATGTTTGTCTCTAAAATTATCACTGTATGATTAAAGAAAATCATGGATTTGCTATGAAATCATTTAATTTTATCTTCTGCCTTAAAAAAGTACTTCAGATCTTATTCATTTTTGTACTTCATAGAGATTCCTTATTCCTTGTCTGTCCTAAGAAAATGCTTCTGTTTATTTCAAGGTTAACTGCTCAGCTTGCCTTTCCATCTCTCTCCTAATGGGAACTAACTTTTGAAACATCTGTGTTGGCCCTGACGAGTTACCTTGTCAGTCTAGAAGCTGACATGTATCAGTAAGATCAGATCAGATCAATCGCTCAGTCGTGTCTGACTCTTTGCGACCCCATGAATCACAGCATGCCAGGCCTCCCTGTCCATTACCAACTCCCGGAGTTCACCCAGACTCACGTCCATCGAGTCAGTGATGCCATCCAGCCATCTCATCCTCTGTCGTCCCCTTCTCCGCCTGCCCCCAATCCCTCCCAGCATCAGAGTCTTTTCCAATGAGTCAACTCTTTGCATGAGGTGGCCAAAGTACTGGAGTTTCAGCTTTAGCATCATTCCTTCCAAAGAAATCCCAGGGCTGATCTCCTTCAGAATGGACTGGTTGGATCTCCTTGCAGTCCAAGGGACTCTCAAAAGTCTTCTCCAACACCACAGTTCAAAAGCATCAATTCTTCAGCGCTCAGCCTTCTTCGCAGTCCAACTCTCACAACCATACATGATCACATAAAGCTGGTGACAATTTTGACCATGACTATATCCCCATTTTTAAGTTAAAGGTGTTTTGTACTTTTCACTTGTTTGTCACTCAATTTTGATCTGGTTTCCAAGGTTGCTGTAGTTTTTCAACCATGAAATAGGAGAGCAGGTATCACAAAGTGGTGTGGATGTGTTTGGTTGATGCCCAGAGAGGGAATTTCTATGTGAGATTCCTGCATTTTGTTCTTTGGTTTCTGTTATACAAGAGACAAAGTGGGAGAGAGAAAGGAACACTGTATGTGATCAGTCCAAACCTTAAACTGTCAAGGTGAAGCTTTTGTTATTCTAGAGTTACCTTTAGTTTTTATTTTATTTTTTTATATTGGGAAATTATTCTGTGTGACAAAATCAAACTGAAGAAAAAGTTTTTGGTGCATGGTTTTGTTGGAATAGTGGTTAGCAAATCCCAGACATCTTTTTGGAGTCTCTAGGAATTCTGGACTCAAGAAGAAAGAACAGTTTGAAAAACAAGTTTATGAATTCAATTTTATTAACAAAAGTCTTCCAGTAGAGGCAAATGGAAAGACTTTGGAGTCAGACAAGTCTATGTCTGAATCCTGGTTCTGCCACTTACTAACCTTATAAACTGGGCCAGACGATTTCTCTTCCGGAACCTTAATTTCCTTGTCTGTAAAACATCGAAATGAATACATACCTTTCAGAATTATTATGAGGAAGAGATATATGCAAATATAGATCAGAGAGGGTCTCCTAATAACTTAGAAATATTTTAAAATAGAATATGAAAGTTGTTATCATACAGGTTTAATTTGTGCTACGAAGCATACTATGCACACAAGGCAAAAGATTACTGTGCCACAGCCTAAAATGTGGATTTGATTCTTCCTCCCTGTTGCTATAGCTATAAATAAGGTTGTTAATGGCGGTCATTTATTGCATTCTATCTCTGTACTAGCTATTGTATAAACATTATGTCATTTAATTTTCAGAACTATCCTATGTGGTAGTTTATGTGATTCCAAACAAAAAGCTTAGCTGAAATAAAAATTAAAAATGTAATTTACTTTGTTATTAATACAGACAGGGCCACTGGCTTTTTATCAGTATAAGTTAGGCTAAATCACTACTCCTCATACACTTTAGAAATTGTGATTCTAGTCCCATGGGAAAAACTCCAGGAAAAACTGAATTGTAAATAGAATCCAAATGTTTTATTTATTCATTTTTAAAGCAGAGATTTGTTTGAAAAGATAAATCCTAGAAATTACGCATCAACTTTGTTGGGACTATGAATTCTGTGAGCTGAACGGTATTAGTGAGCTCTGTGAGGAAGCTGGGAACTGCTTCCATCTGCTTGGTGCAGAGCATAGATGCTTGAACTAGGTGCTTAATACCTACTTAGTAGGTATTTCACATAGTAGGTGGGCTTCCCTTGTGGTTCAGCAGTAAGGAATCCATCTACAATGCAGGAGACACAGATTTGATCCCTGGGTCGGGAAGATCCCCTGGAGAAGGAAATAACCCACTCTTTGCCTAGGAAATCCCATGGACAGAGGAGCCTGGAGGGCTATAGTCCGTGGGATTGCAAGAGTCAGCCATGACGTAGTGACTAAACAGCAACAACGACATAGTAGGTACTTATAATGCTTAGTAAATGAAATCGTAAAAATAAATAAATTAATTTTTAGTATGGAAAAGTACACCTCCTTAAGATAATTTTTTCTCCACATGGGTAATTTTAAAGTTTTCAAAACCTTATTTTTTTGAGGACAAAAATATTATTTTGTTAAAAAAAAAAAACAACCCTTTTAAGTACTTGTCTTTTACAGCAATTTTGAGTCTTCCCACAAGAAACATTCTATTTTGTCATTTTCCCCTCAATGGTTTATTTATTTAACATGAGGAAAACAAAATATAACAAATAAGGAAAATATTCACATGTACAATTGTGAAGTAGGTATAGGGAATATAGCTTTTTTAATTGGAGATAATTGCTTTACAGTGTTGTGTTGGTTTCTGCCATATAACATGAATCAGCCATAAGAATACAAATGTCCCCTCCCTCTTGAACCTCCTTCCCATCTTCCCTCCCACCCCACCCCTCTCTCTAGATATTGATTTTGTCATTTTTTTTAATTTGAAAAATTTTTAATATGTGAGAAAATGCATATGTAAGAAAATCTCATATTTAAATCTTAAATATATGAAATGCTATAATTTCTAAAACTATTTTGAATATCCAAAGGCATAGAAATAATGAATTTAAAACATTTCAATGAGCCAAAATTTTAAATTAAAAAAAATCCAGTTTTTATGTTTTCTATTAGTGTTTTCTGGACAGTAAAATAAAAAGGATAATAAAAGAGCTAATATTATAGTATATAATATTCTAAACCTCGCAAAGTGCTTTGTATGCATTACATTTTTTAATCTTCATAACAATCCTGTCAAGCAAATATTGCTATCCTTCCCATTTTACAGACGAGGAAACTGAGGCATGAAAGTCAAATGACTTGCCCATATACCCAGCAAATGGCAGAAGCAGGTTTAGAGTACATCTCTTTGACTCTACATCCTATAATTCTGCTTGTCTGTTGTGCTCAGAGCTTGGCCTGAGCTTGGTGGACACATCTATGGAAACTGGTCCCCACAGAGCAGAGGCGAGGTCATTGAGCCCAATTAGCAAATAGATTGATCCCCCTAAAGTATCAGAATTATTTGCTCTGGCCAAAAGATTATCCACATCCCTTCTCAAGAGAATCAGATGAGGGAACTCTGGGCTTAAAAAAAAGATGTGTGCAGAAAACAAAAGCTCCATTTTGAAACTGAAATTAAAAAAAATTTTAAGTGTTACAGAGTCAAGCTGAATCCTGAGGAGCCTCATAAACTGTGGAATTCATTTCCTGAATTAACATTATTGCTCAGTCCAGGAGTTCACAAGAAATACGACTGTTTGGTTATTTTCCCTTTGTATAACTAGACCAAACTATAGTGTGATGTAGTTGGGAACCTGCATCCGAAAACCATTCAGGAAGATTCATTCTTCCAGGTTATTAATGCAGAATTTTGATTCTTTTTGTCTTATCCCAAATGAATCTTGTGTTAAGAGCAAGGAAATTTAAATGCAAAAATGATTTTTTATGCAATATTAGGATGAGATTTTTATTATACCAAAGCAAACATTAAAAGGACTGCACAGTAATAGTAATATGTGAATTTCTCCCTCACTGAATTTATAATGTCTTTCTTTATACTACTTTACCCTCTATAATATATTTCAAATAAAAAACAATAATGGGATAGTGAGGAGAGGAAATTCTTCTTTTTGCCAATATGAGAAAGGTTAATTTTGAAAAGCCTAAGTAAATGTCTGCTTATTTAAGTGTACTTTTTTCTAAATGTATTCATTTAGCTAAACCTGATTGCCTATCTTGTGTCTTTGCACCTTTATTTTTATAACAATGTGAATGGAGTCAACGACCTTATAGTAGTACTTTAATAAGTCAAAACTAAATCGAATAACCAAAAGAACATACAGTATTGTAATAACTGCTGTCAAAAATGGTATCTATGTTTATTTGGCTATGTGATCTTCAGAGAGAACTAAATGGATTTACAAACTTTCCAAAACAAGCACACACACACACACACACACACACAAATGGCAAACCAATCCAAAACGAAAAAAACGTTACCCTCAGGATTAGCAAAAACATGAAACTTCAAGCCTAGTAGGTAATTATTTTGGAAATTTATGTTTCTAAAACGAGTGAGTGAAGTTGCTCAGTCATGTCCGACTCTTTGTGACCCCATGGACTGTAGCCTACCAGGCTCCTCCATCTATGGGATTTTCCAGGCAAGAGCACTGGAGTGGGTTGTCATTGCCTTCACCAGGAGATCTTCCTGACCCAGGGATTGAACCCAGGTCCCCCGCATTGTAGGTAGATGCTTTACCATCTGAGCCACCAGGGAAATCTAAAAAGAGGAGGGGGGCAAAATGCAAACACTATTGCAACCATAGCTAATTAAAAACAGTTGGCAAATGAGCTGATTTTGGCAAAAAGAATTGAGTTGCAATAGTTGAAGTGATTGGTGTAGAACTCAGAAAGAAGTACAGGAAAGTAAATATTTCTTTGCTTTTTGGGCAATTTACTTTAACCAGATAACACTGAAGGATGGTAGTATCCAGAAGGTTGTTCTCTTTGAGATAAGGAGATAACCAGCCTTTTAAAAACAAACAAACAAAACCCCCTGGAGCTCAAAAGATATTGACTCTCTAAGTAAAATTTTTTTCTCAAGGAGTTGTCTACCCAGTTAGGTACTGAAGTGAAATATTGCCATACTTCAGTGCTGGAACTGAATATTATCACACTCAATACTAGTCAAGAGGAATTAAATGGCCTCTTGATGAAGGTGAAAGAAGAAAGTGAAAAAGGTGGCTTAAAACTCAACTTTCAAAAAACTAAGATCATGGCATCTAGTCCCATCCCTTCATGGCAAATAGATGGGGAAACAACAGAAACAGTGAGAGACTTTATTTTCTTGGGCTCCAAAATCACTGCAGATGGTGACTGCAGTCACGAAATTAAAAGATGCTTGCTTCTTGGGAGAAAAGCTATGACCAACCTGCTGCTGCTGCTAAGTCGCTTCAGTTGTGTCTGACTCTGTGTGACCCCATAGATAGCAGCCCACCAGGCTCTGCTGTTCCTGGGATTCTCTAAGCAAGAACACTGGAGTGGGTTGCCATTTCCTTCTCCAATGCATGAAAGTGAAAAGTGAAAGTGAAGTCCTTCAGTTGTGTCTGACTCTTAGCAACCCCAAGCTCCTCCATCCATGGGAGTTTCCAGGCAAGAGTACTGGAGTGGGGTGCCATTGCCTTCTCCAATGACCAACCTAGACAGCATGTTAAAAAACAGGGACATTGATTTACTGACAAATGTCTGTATAGTTGAAGTTATGGTTTTTCCAGTAGTCATGTATGGATGTGAGAGTTGGACTATAAAGAAAGCTGAGCACCGAAGAATTGATGCCTTTGAACTGTGGCGTTGGAGAAGACTCTTGAGAGTCCCTTGGACTGCAAGGAGATCAAACCAGTCAATCCTAAAGGAAATCAACCTTGAATATTCATTGGAAGGACTGATGCTGAAGCTGAAACTTTAATACTTTGGCTACCTGATGTGAAGAACTGACTTATTGGAAAAGAGCTCGATGCTGGGAAAGATTGAAGGCAGGAGAAGAAGGGGATGATAGAGGATGAGATGGTTGAATGGTATCACTGACTTGATGAACATGAGTTTGAGCAAGTTCTGGGAGTTGGTGAAGGACAGGGAAGCCTGGCGTGCTGCAGTCCATGGGGTCACGAAGAGTTGGACATGACTGAGTGACTGAACAATAACAATAATACCAGCAAGGGGGAAGGGAAGAAACTCATGGGAGGACAAGTTGTAAGAATTTGGGAAGGCAATTTGCTTTTATATCCTTTTATATTTAAGAATTTTTTAAAAATTAGAGTATAGTTAATTTATAATACTGTGTTAGTTTCAAGTGTACAGCAAAATGAACCAGTTATACATTACATATATCTGCTCTTTTTTTAGATTCTTTTTCCATATAGGTCATTATAGAGTATTCAGTAGAGTTCCAGGAGGGCAATTTGATAGTACTCTGTGTGTGTGTGTGTGTGTGTGTGTGTGTGTGTGTGTGAGTTGCTTCAGTCACGTCCAGTTCTTTGCGACCCTATGTACTGTAGACCTTCAGGCTCCTCTGTCCATGGGATTCTCCAGGTAAGAATACTGGAGTGGGTTGCCATGCCCTCCTCCAGGGGATCTTCCTGACCCAGGGATCGAAACTGGTCTCTTAGGTTTCCTGCATTGGCAGGTGGGTTTTTTACCTCTAGCACCACCTAGGAAGCTCTTGTTAATACTATCAAAGCATTAATGTGTTTACACATTTTGGCTCAGTGATTTCACTTTTAGGGAATTAAGCAAAGGAAACAGTTAGAGGTTCATATACAAAACATTAGCTTTTGTCAACTCTATGTCAACTAACAAGGTCAAAAAAATAGGATCATCTGTTTAGCAGAATTCTATGCAGCCTGGTGCTGAAAAAAATTTCTTGACAGGAGAAATAATTATAATATTGTAATATACTGCTAAGAGCAGAAGAAACAGACCAAAAACACACTTAAATAAAAATAAAATGAATATATCCCCTGATATGGAGGAGCTTGATAGGATGCAAACCACAACAGGATGCAAACCACAACAGGAAAAATATGACTAAGTTTGAAAATGACTGAAGAGATTGCCCTTACCTGGGATGGGTTATCAGCTCCCTGCTGGAGTTGTGAGCCTGTGTTGAAAGCAGAACTTCTGAGTTGACTTAAAGGTATGTGTACATCTGTGTGGTGACTACCTATAGATTCATATTTGGAGTGGTCCAAACCTAGTTTGAGAAATGTTTTGTATCAGATTATAAATTAGATTAATTGAGAACACTTCTAATGAAAACTCTCAAATGATTAAGCACTAGAGTCATGAAGTCCAAGAAATGTATGTCTAGTATGTTTACATTGTGGGCTTTTCCACTCCATAAATAATGTCACCATTGCTGACCATTATATACAAACTTGGGCTGTGTATTTACTGCTTCTGGCCATCAACTTGTCAGCCACTTTGGTTAGGGTACCTGCCATCTCTTTAATGGCACATTCTTAAAACCACGCGTCACAGGCTGTCTGGAACTGACCTATGGAGTGCCAATTCTGGTTTTTAAAAATTAGCTTGGATATGAAATCATGATGGCATGAAGGGTTTTCCATGCCAGGAGGTAAACAAAGACATAAGCTGCCCTGATGACATTCAGCATTTCAAATTGACATGGAAACTTACTGTGTTCTTACTAAAGAGAGAGTCACTTTTCTGCTCTAGTGCCTACTCTGTGTGCGCCACTTGAAAAACAGTGGCAGAATCAGCATTGCAAGCCAGACACCCAGAAATGAAATGGCCATGCAGTGAACAATTAGGTTTTATTTTACAAACCTTCACATAAAACTTGTCAGGTAGCTTGTAGAGACCATTGCCTTGTTCTGACATCTCTGCTTCTATCTTTTTATGATGTGTTGAAGGTTCCTGTACTTCACTGCATTTATGTCAGTATGTTTATTTATAAAAAGATATTTTACACTGAAGCAATCTCAAATTTACAGAAAAATTGCAGGAAGAGTACAAAGAAATTTTTTCCTATACTATTTGAGAGCAAGTTGCCCATAACCCCTGGATACTTACTGTATTTCCTTCTACTGCCAACATTCTCCTAATGAATCACAGTAAAACCATTAGATTCAGAAATCAACATTGACACATTACTACCATCTAACCCTCAAATACCATTTGAGTTTTGTGAATTATCTTAAAAATACCTTTTGTAACAGAATGATCCATGTCAAGATCACATGTTGCATTCAGCTGTCAAATATGCCTTTTTAGTGTCCTTCATCCACAGCTGGGTATTCTTTTTGCTTTGGCTCCATCCCTTCATTCTTTCTGGAGTTATTTCTCCACTGATCTCCAGTAGCATATTGGGCACCTACTGACCTGGGGAGTTTCTCTTTCTGTATCCTATCATTTTGCCTTTTCATAGCTAGTGGAGGTGATGGAATTCCAGTGGAGCTCTTTCAAATCCTGAAAAATGATGCTGAGAAATTGCTGCACTCAATATGCCAGCAAATTTGGAAAACTCAGCAGTGGCCACAGGACTGGAAAAGGTCAGTTTTCATTCCAATCCCAAAGAAAGGCAATGCCAAAGAATGCTCAAACTACTGCACAATTGAACTCATCTCACTCGCTAGTAAAGTAATGATCAAAATTCTCCAAGCCAGGCTTCAGCAATATGTGAACTGTGAACTTCCTGATGTTCAAGCTGGTTTTAGAAAAGGCAGAGGAACCAGAGATCAAATTGCCAACATCCGCTGGATCATGGAAAAAGCAAGAGAGTTCCAGAAAAGCATCTATTTCTGCTTTATTGACTATGCCAAAGCCTTTGACTGTGTGGATCACAATCAGCTGTGGAAAATTCTGAAAGAGATGGAAATACCAGACCACCTGATCTGCCTCTTGAGAAATTTGTATGCAGGTCAGGAAGCAACAGTTAGAACTGGACATGGAACAACAGACTGGTTCCAAATAGGAAAATGAGTTCGTCAAGGCTGTATATTGTCACCCTGTTTATTTAACTTATATGCAGAGTACATCATGAGAAACGCTGGGCTGGAAGAAACACAAGCTGGAATCAGGATTGCCGGAAGAAATATCAATCACCTCAGATATGCAGATAACACCACCCTTATGGCAGAAAGTGAAGAGGAACTCAAAAGCCTCTTGATGAAAGTGAAAGTGGAGAGTGAAAAAGTTGGCTTAAAGCTCAACATTCAGAAAACGAAGATCATGGCATCTGGTCCCATCACTTCATGGGAAATAGATGGGGAAAGAGTGGAAACAGTGTCAGACTTTATTTTTCTGGGCTCCAAAATCACTACAGATGGTGACTGCAGCCATGAAATTAAAAGACACTTACTCCTTGGAAGGAAAGTTATGACCAACCTAGACAGCATATTCAAAAGCAGAGACATTACTTTGCCAGCAAAGGTCCGTCTAGTCAAGGCTATGGTTTTTCCTGTGGTCATGCATGGATGTGAGAGTTGGACTATGAAGAAGGCTGAGCGCCAAAGAATTGATGCTTTTGAACTGTGGTATTGGAGAAGACTCTTGAGAGTCCCTTGGACTGCAAGGAGATCCAACCAGTCCATTCTGAAGGAGATCAGCCCTGGGATTTCTTTGGAAGGAATGATGCTAAAGCTGAAACTCCAGTACTTTGGGCACCTCATGCGAAGAGTTGACTCATTGGAAAAGACTCTGATGCTGGGAGGGATTGGGGGCAGGAGGAGAAGGGGACGACAGAGGATGAGATGGCTGGATGGCATCACTGACTCGATGGACATGAGTCTGAGTGAACTCCGGGAGTTGGTGATGGACAGGGAGGCCTGGCGTGCTGCGATTCATGGGGTCGCAAAGAGTCGGACACAACTGAGCGATGGATCTGATCTGATCTGAGTGTCCTTCAATCCTTTTCCACTCTTATTTTGACTGTCACAACCTTGAAATTTATAGGGCGGTTATTTTGTGCAAATTCCTCAATGTATATTTTTGTTTTCTATTGATTAGAGTCAATTTATGTGTCTTTGGCAGAAATATTACAAAAGTGGTGCTGGGTTCATCTCATTGTAATGCATCAGGATTTCTTATTGTTCCATTATTGACAATGTGTTCATCAATCATTTAATGATTTGTGATTGTTTGATTAAAATGATTAATCTGTAAACTGGTGTATACAAGTTTATCTTTGCAATTACTCTTTGTTATTAACAACTGTTTTGTAAAGCAGTCTTTTGAGAATAGAGATTCCATTCTTAAACAAATGTTTGCCCTTTCTTCCTTTCTTTTCCTTTCCTTCTTTCTCCTTCTTTTTCTTCCTTCCTTTCTTCCTCTTCCCCCCTCCCTACCTCCCTGTCTTTCTCTGTCCCCCCTCCTATCTATCTATCTATCAATTACCTACCTATCTGTCATTTTGCGCTTTCTTGCTCATGACTCATGAATTCCTAGTTTATTCAACAGTTATCTATTTCTATCACTATTTAGTTTGAACTTAAATTATATACTCATTTGATCAGGGAAATCTTCTTCAAGGTGGCTCCTATATCCTTTTGACATAGCTCATCCTTTGAACACATCTGTACTTTCTAGCACAAGAATAAGTTCTGGGATCATTCTTTATTTTCCTTGCCTCAGTCCTGGAATAATCCATTTCTCTAAGGATCTCTAAGTCCTTTCATTATAGAGTGATATTTAGAAACCAAGACCTTGGTGCTATATAAACTCATTGCTGCTATTGTAGTATTACTGCTTCCAGGTCCCTTGAATGCACAAAGCTGGGGAATATATGTTATTATAATTATATATTATTTATTTATTATGTAAAATGTATAATATAATATTATATATTATTTATTTGTTATTACATATATATGTATAATTATATATTTCCCTGCTTTGTCTACTCAAGACTCATCCAGGAGTAGCAATAGAAAAAGTAATATATATGTTTTAAATCCATATTTTTCTGTTTCTATCTAAATGTTGAAACTGTGAGGTCACAGAGATATCTCCAGTTCCAGTTTAATACCACAAGATTCAGTCTAGTTTTTTTCCTTTCCACATTTGTAACTCCCTTCACCAACTGTGAAAAATCTAGCTCCCAACATGCTCAATATGTTTCCTTTTTGCTCAGTTCTCCTGTGTATAACCCATCTCCCACTGTGAACACCCCTTGCGCTGATGGTCTATATACCTTCCTTAGACTTTGAAGCCAAACACCTCCGTCTGCTTGGGCTGTGACACCTCATGCTGTCATATGCATAGAGACCTTTCTCACTCCACTTGGACAGCCTGCACCTAGCCATCCCTCTACATCGATAACCTTCCTCACCCTGCTCAGGCTTTGGCAATCCACTCTGGGATGTCTCTTGACAAGGACATTCTCTTCACTCATTTCCGGGCTCCCCCACCCTAACTGGACGCCACTTGCAGTTTGTGAGCTTGCTCCTCTTTCTGCCTGGGCTCCGTCCACTTTTTCAGCCGGGATGCCATCGTGCGCCCACAGTCCCCGGTCTGATGCTCACCTTGCTCAACCCCACCTAAAAGCTTTCAGATTGAATTGTCTTTTAGATTGAATTGTTTAGGAAGGAAATGGAAGGGAAAAAAGAAGAGTAAGAAGAAAAGTTGGTTTATAAAGTTTGCCTTACAGACAATGCAGTGGGGCAGAAACTGTGAAATGAGAAAGACATTGTTAGATGATCTTAAGAAATAGGTTTGGTAATGGCATGGGATGAGCACTGGTTAGTACTCAGGCAAAGGCCTGCCAGAATGAACATAAAAAGTGGCCAAGGGGCATTCTGACTCTGGACCACCCTGACTTTTTTCTTTAGATGAAGTGGGAAAACAATGTGGGTGGCTTGACCAAGAAAGTTCTGAGGAAGATGACCCAGGAGTAAGGATTCTGTGGATAATTTCATAGCAAGTTAAAAAGAATAATGATTTGTATTTATTGTGGACTTATTATGTGTTGGGAGCTCAAGTTTATTATTTAGCAATTTTCCTGCTAGATGGGCCTTGTCACACCCATTTTACAAAACAGGAAATAGGTTTGTAAAGATTCATCAACTTGCTAATGATCAGCAAGGGTCTGAACCAGAACTCTAAAGCTGACAGACTTCTATAATCATTCTTTATTTTATTGAACATGATTGAGTGTGTTAATTTAGGAGAAGTGAGGAAGATAATTTAAAAAATTATTTAACTTTGACATGGGTTTGTGTACAGGTGTATCTGAGGTTCATAACTCCTTCAACCAAGTCATTCTGGAAAAGTAGATTCAGGAGTTGCTGGGAAACTTCCTAGACTTGACTTTACCTGTTCTATCATGGGAAGGTGAGAAGGTTGCATAGCAACGCTAAGGGGAGAATGACCCAGAAACACAGCAGGGAGGAGTGGGGCCCAGGAAATGAAGCTTTATTTAGCCTGGTTTCTTGGAACAATCAATCTGCATATGAAGGACATTTGTCCTCATCATGTATCCATCTGTAGAAAGGAAGAGCTAATAAATATTTGTATCACTGCCTTATCTCCATTCCAAAGACCCCTTCCCCCTTTTAACTTCTATTGGACAGGAGACAAGTGAGATCATGACAATTTCAACAAGTATTTGTGTCTAGGTTAGGCACAGTTAGGTGGTATCTCTTGGGGCATCAAGAAACTGCCATTTTGTCAGTGATCTGTCTGTATCTGCATTGAAGCTGAGTATAAAGTATGTCACATAATATCATAGACTCCGTGACTGCTCTTTGGTCATCAGCATCATAATGGGGAACACATCCTTTGGTTTCCAGAATCTTGCTATTCTCTAATGTTGATATCTGTTGTTGCAATCATTCAGTCATTATGCTTTAATCATCCTATAATAAATAGAATAGAGGTTGGGTTTTATAGTTTCCCTTTAAGTGTTAGTCACTGTGATCCCATGGACTGTAGCCCACCAGGCTCCTCTGAATTCCATGGAATTCTCCAGACAAGAATACTGGAGTGGGTAGCCATTCCATTCTCCTTATGGGGTCTTATAGAACCTTTGAGCCAGGAAACATAGGAGAGGGCAGTCAGCATGACTTTGGCTCCAGGGGGAGGGAATAAAAGCTAGTGGCAACTTCTCAGGGTTCCTTTTTATTTCCTGTGTTCACTCAAGTGATCTTTATTTCTAATGATGTAATGGCACTTAGTATTTACATTTTCTTTTTATATGAGGCACTTTTTGCTTTTCAACACCAACTCATTAATTTTCACTCTGTGCCAGGGTAGGTGAGCAATAAACAGCACTGCCCACCTTGTGCAGCTAGAGGAATTGGACCTTATTTGTATGAAGGGATGTGGGGAACTGAGCAATTAACAGCTGTATTTCCCCCAAGTTAGAAAGTTAAATTACTTATCTAGTAAAACAAGCTAAGGCTATTTATTTGTAGTACTCTATTTTCTGTAAATTACACAGTTCCAATGTGGTTATTTCTTTAGCCAGAGGGCTGAAGCCTGCTATGAAGATGGGGTGAATTTTATGGCTGAGATTCATATTGGTTGTAAACTGTTGGACCATTTAATGTTAAGCATAAAAATAGGTTATTCAGCTGCTTGAAGAAAATAGTATGACTGCATGGTGAAAACAGGTACTTACTAAGTAATTATAATATATTCTATAGAAGTGGGAGATAGGGCCACCAGTTAGAATAAGTAAGATTATGTTCATATTTTGCTTTTTTATTTAGCAAATTATTTTGTATCCTAGACACAAAGATAGATTATTAAGGAGTTGAACTAAACTATTGCAGGAATAGAAAGAATTTTAGATTATTAAAGGGTTTAAAATTATTAATATAGGGAAGAAATAGTTATTATATTATATAAACTATATATAATATAATGATTATATTATATGAATTATTATATTATATGAATTAGCATGAATTACTTACATTCTTAAGTGGATTAAGAGATTCTACTGTTATTAATATTAATAATACATGTATTGATATTGTTGCAGTTACTTTGGTTTAAATCTCACACATGCTATCGTATTTAATTTGTGGCACAGTTCTGTGCATGTATAGAAGTTTAACATTTCTTGAGTTTCAGTATACATATATATCCAGTTACTATTTAGACATCTGAATGAAGGTTAACTTGAAAATGTATGCCAGAAGCTTGCATCACTGTCAATGAGAATTCACTTTAAAAATGTTACCAAGTCTGAAATCAAGTATTTTTAAGTAGAAAGGTAGAGGACCCACATTATTTTAATGAATTAGAAGTTAATATGGGTCTTAAGAAATAAAATATATTTTATAAATATTAAGGAAACTCTTTATAGAAACATTTTGTAAGTACACAAATATGTTGCCAAACAGGAGTGCAAATCCTATTGTATAGCCAGAAAATCCATCTAACCTAATGTTTGAATATGGTAGTTATAGGAAGAAAAGTCTACAGAAAAAGGAAAACTAATAGGTGACTCTCATGGGTTGCAGAGGTCAGAATGGAAATAGTACCATGGACTGAAACTTTAGAGCAGCGATGGGTGAAGAGTTGTTGTTGTTACTAACATTCTGAATCTTCAGGGTTCTCCTGTGGACATATTTATGTTGTGAACCAATGACTCAGAATTCAGTGATGTATGCGAAAGAAAACAGTAAGAACAGCAACATTTAAATAACTCAAGGCATCTTCTTGGTGTTGTCCCGGCTCCTTTCAGGAAGGCTGCAGTCTGGTGTCCAGGGGAGGATTCTTTTATCTCCTCTTTGGGGCTTTTTCTTCAGTTCCTACCAACCAAACTATGTACATTTCCCTTTCACATAACAGAAAAAAGAATGTAGATAGTCAACCGTTGTCCTTAATGCTTTCAACAGCATGAACAATAACAGTTATTGAAAGGGTAGGAGAAAAGAGGAAGACAAGCCCATTCATGTCTTTATGAGGACCAGTATTCTTAAATGCTGGCCCTTCTTTCTCCCTAAAGAGATTCCAAAAGAAAGGCAAGTACTGGAATGTGACATAACTAAACTCACTTTAGTCTTTACAATAAGCCTTGCTGCTTTTAACTTGTGAAAGGATAGAAAAGTCTTGTCTGAAGCAATAGAAAGTGAGGGATCTACACTTCACAGCTGTCTCTTAGTGATCCAAGAATTGAGTGTAAACAGGATGAATGGAGTTTACCAAACCGAGACAAATATTAAGTGACTAAACAGCTGTATGTATGCACATTTTATCCACCTTACGCATACAAGGGGCTTCACGCACTTGAATGCATTGGGAGAATGGAACTAACTTATGAGTGTTTGTTTGTGGCCTGGTTCTATGGCAGACATTTTATTTAAACTATTTCTTCAATTCTAAAATACCTGTTCGATTATAATAGCTTATTGAATTGTTTCAGGATTGTTGTGAAGATTCAATGAGACATAGTAGTATCTGGTACATTTGATTCTCACAACAACACTATAAATCTCGAAAAGGTTAAAGTGACCCAGTCAACGTCACACTGCTAGAAAGTGGTCAAGATAATGTTCTAATCCAGAACCGACCCCTTAGCTCTCCTCCCTGCTGTTGCACTATATGACTATAAAATAGTGCATTTGCTGGAGTGATTGTCTATGACTCATGTGATAACAGGGATCTCGGGCCAGAAATGCTAAGCAAAATCATATTACCCTTAAACAAAATCTATCCTGAGGAATAATTTGTAGTTACTGGGAGAAGTGTATTTTTCTGCTTCTTCTGCTCTTGAAGTACAACGGTTAACAAATTGCTTAATTTCCTCTGTAAGCTGAGTGCTGCAGGCAGGCTTTGTTTTCCCACTGGCGATGTATTTCCCAATCTGTATCCATGGAGATGAAATTTGAGGAAATTTAACATCCCAAACTTTGGGTAGTGAATATGACACTTATTTGAGAACTTTGTGATCTTATGATGATAATATAATGTCTCTAAGTCTTCAAAGGTAGAATCCTTAAAATAGTAGTTTCTTAATCTGAAAGACTGGTATGCACCACAGACAGAAATGTAAATAGAATTTGCTGTCCATAGAACTGACAGGCTGTGGTTTTTAGTCCTAAAATCTATTTGTGATATTTTTTGATGCAGACATTGGGGTAGGTGCACAAATATTAGATACAGTTGTAAAGAGCTTAAGGATGAAATACTTATAATGACACAAGTGATGGTTAGGCAATTGTTAAAGCACTGAAGTATATCTTTAGTTAACAACATTTAATTTTAAGTTATCTAACTACCTTCTATCCTTTCAAATTAATTTTATGATACTAACATATTCTGGCCTGCCTCTTGAGAAACCTATATGCAGGTCAGGAAGCAACAGTTAGAAATGGACATGGAACAACAGACTGATTCCAAATAGGAAAAGGAGTACGTCAAGGCTGTATATTGTCACCCTGCTTATTTAACTTCTATGCAGAGTACATCATGAGAAACGCTGGACTGGAAGAAGCACAAGCTGGAATCAAGATTGCCAGGAGAAATATCAATAACCTTAGATATGCAGATGACACCACCCTTAGGGCAGAAAGTGAAGAGGAACTCAAAAGCCTCTTGATGAAAGTGAAAGTGGAGAGTGAAAAAGTTGGCTTAAAGCTCAACATTCAGAAAACGAAGATCATGGCATCTGGTCCCATCACTTCATGGGAAATAGATGGGGAAACAGTGGAAACAGTGTCAGACTTTATTTTTTTGGGCTCCAAAATCACTGCAGATGGTGACTGCAGCCATGAAATTAAAAGACGTGTACTCCTTGGAAGGAAAGTTATGACCAACCTAGATAGCATATTCAAAAGCAGAGACATTACTTTGCCAACAAAGGTCCATCTAGTCAAGGCTATGATTTTTCCAGTGGTCATGTATGGATGTGAGAGTTGGACTGTGAAGAAAGCTGAGTGCTGAAGAATTGATGCTTTTGAAAGGTGGTGTTGGAGGAGACTCTTGAGAGTCCCTTGGACTGCAAGGAGATCCAACCAGTCCATTCTAAGGGAGATCAGCCCTGCATGTTCTTTGGAAGGAACGATACTAAAGCTGCAACTCCAGTACTTTGGTCACCTCATGTGAAGAATTGACTCATTGGAAAAGACTCTGATGCTGGGAGGGATTGGGGGCAGGAGGAAAAGGGGATGACAGAGGATGAGATGGCTGGATGGCATCACCGACTCGATGGATGTGAGTTTGAGTGAACTCTGGGAGATGGCGATGGACAGGGAGGCCTCGCGTGCTGCGATTCATGGGGTTGTAGAGAGTCGGACACGACTGAGTGACTGAACTGAACTGACTGAACATATTCTGGAATAAAAATTCCATATAGACAGAGATTTTTGTCAGTTTTAGCCACATGTGTAACCTTAGAACTTAGAAGAGTGCCTGGTTTATAGTAAGTGTCCAGTAGATAATATTTTAAAAAAAGAATGAAATATTTAGCAAAGGGATAGAAGGTTAAGAAGTTGAACTCTAGTATTGTAAGAATAGAAGGAATTGTGCTCAGAGGAACAAAATATTAAAAGGATAAACTATTTTTGAAATTTAATTAATTAATTCTCTTGAAGCATAGTTGATTTACAACGTGTTAGTTTCAGATATATAGCAAAGTGAGTCGGTTTTATATATATATATATATATATATATTATTTTTCAGATTATTTTCCATGATAGGTTATTACAAGATATTACATATCTGTGCTATACAATGCAGAAGGCAATGGCACCCCACTCCAGTACTCCTGCCTGGAAAATCCCATGGATGGAGGAGCCTGGTAGGCTGCAGTCCGTGGGGTCATGAAGAGTCAGACACGACTGAGCAACTTCACTTTCATTTTTCACTTTCCTGCATTGGAGAAGGAAATGGCAACCCACTCTAGTGTTCTTGCCTGGAGAATCCCAGGGACGGGGGAGCCTGGTGGGCTGCCGTCTATGGGGTCATATGGAGTCAGACACGACTGAAGTGACTTAGCAGCAGCAGTAGCAATGCTATACAATGGGTCCTTGTTTTTTGTGTGCATGTATGTCTGTGTTTAGTTGCTAAGTCAAGTCTGACTCTTATGACCCCATGGACTGTAGCCCACCAGGCTCCTCTATCCCTGCGATTTCCCAGGCAAGAATACTAGAGTGGGTTGTCATTTCCTTCTCTTGGTAATCTTCCTGACCCAGGAATCGAGCCTGCACCTCCTGCTTGACAGGTGGATTCTTTACCACTGAGATACCTAGGAAGCCCATTAGTAGTGTGTATCTATTAATACCAAACTCCTTCCCCCCCCCCCAGTTTTATTTATTTATTTATTTTTTTACTTTACAATATTGTATTGGTTTTGCCATACATTGACATGAATCAGCCATGGGTGTACATGTGTTCCCCATCCTGAACCCCCCTCCCATCTCCCTCCCCATACCATCCCTCTGGGTCATCCCAGTGCACCAGCTCTGAGCACCCTGTATCATGCATCAAACCTGGACTGGTGATTCGTTTCACATGTGATAATTTACATGTTTCAATGCCATTCTCCCATATCATCTTGCCCTCATCCTCTCCCACAGAGTCCAAAAGACTGTTCTATACATCTGTGCCTCTTTTGCTGTCTCGCATACAGGGTTATCCTTACCGTCTTTCTAAATTCCGTATATATGCATTAGTATACTGTATTGGTGTTTTTCTTTCTGGCTTACTTCACTCTGTATAATAGGCTCCAGTTTCATCCACCTCATTAGAACTGATTCAAATGTATTCTTTTTAATGGCTGAGTAATATTTCCATTGTGTATATATTCCACAGCTTTCTTATCCATTCGTCTGCTGATAGACATCTAGGTTGCTTCCATGTCCTGGCTATTATAAACAGTGCTACAATGAACATTGGGGTACCCGTGTCTCTTTCAATTCTGGTTTCCTCGGTGTGTATGCCCAGCAGTGGGATTGCTGGGTCATATGGCAGTTCTATTTCCAGTTTTTTAAGGAATCTCCACACTGTTCTCCATGGTGGCTGTACTAGTTTGCATTCCCACCAACAGTGTAAGAGGGTTCCCTTTTCTCCACACCCTCTCCAGCATTTATTGCTGGTAGACTTTTGGATCGCAGCCATTCTGACTGGCGTGAAATGGTACCTCATTGTTGTTTTGATTTGCATTTCTCTGATAATGAGTGATGTTGAGCATCTTTTCATGTGTTTGTTAGCCATCTGTATGTCTTCTTTGGAGAAATGTCTGTTTAGTTCTTTAGCCCACTTTTTGATTGGGTTGTTTATTTTTCTGGAATTGAGCTGCAGGAGTTGCTTGTATATTTTTGAGATTAATTCTTTGTCAGTTGCTTTGTTTGCTATTATTTTCTCCCATTCTGAAGGCTGTCTCTTCACCTTGCTTATAGTTTTCTTTGTTGTGCAGAAGCTCTTAAGTTTAATTAGGTCCCATTTGTTTATTTTTGCTTTTATTTCCAATATTCTGGGAGGTGGGTCATAGAGAATCCTGCTGTGATTTATGTCAGAGAGTGTTTTGCCTATGTTTTCCTCTAGGAGTTTTATAGTTTCTGGTCTTATATTTAGATCTTTAATCCATTTTGAGTTTATTTTTGTGTATGGTTAATACCAAACTCCTAATATTTCCCTCCCTTCCAGCCTTTCCCTTTGGTAACTGTAAGTTTTTTTATGTCTGTGACTCTATTTTTATTTTGTAAATTAGTTCATTTGTATTATTTTTAGATTCCTCAAATAAGTGATATCATATGATAGTGTCTTTCTCTGTCTGACTTCACTTAGTATGATATAATCTAGGTCCATCATGTTGCTGCAAATGGCATTATTTCATTTTTATGGCTGAGTAATATTCCATTGTGAATATGTACCACATCTTTATCCATTCATCTGTTCATGGATATTTAGGTTGCTTACATGTCTGGCTATTGTAAATAGTGCTGCAATGAACACTGGGGTGCATGTATCTTTTTGAATTAGAGTTTTTGTCTTTTCCACGTATATGCCCATGAGTGAGTGGGACCACTAAACTGTATAATAACTCCATTTTTAGTTTTTTAAGGAACATCCCTACAGTTTTCCAGAGTGGCTGCACCAATTTATATTCCCACCTACAGTGTAGGAAGTTTCCCTTTTCTCAACATCCTCTCCAAGCATTTATTGTCTGTAGATTTTTTCATGATGGCCATTCTGTCTGTTATGAGGTAATACCAAATTGAAGTTTTGGTTTGCATTTCTCTAATAATTAGTGATGTTAAGCATGAGCTGTATAAGTTTGTTTGTACATTTTGGGAATTAATATAAAGGGATAAACTATTAATGTAGGAGTAGAAATAATTTTATAGACTGAAATCTTCAAATTAAATGTACAAATTTTAATATTATTGGTATTTATGTTATCGAGCTATTTGTGATTGCCTTCCACTCTTCCTCAGTAGCATATTGGACACCCTCTGACCTGGGGGGCTCATCTTCCATTGTCATAACTCTTTGCCTTTTAATACTGCTCATGGGTTCTCACAACAAGAATACTAGAGTGGGTTGCCATTTCCTTCTTCAGTGGACCATGTTTTGTCAGAACCCTTCACTATGATCTGTCTGTCTTTCGTGGCCCTGTATGGCATGGCTCATAGCTTCATTGAGTTAAGCAGGCCTCTTCATTGGAATCTGTCATTGCTTCCACTTTTACCCCTTAAGGGGTAAAAGTGGAAGCAGATTTTATTTTCTTGGGCTCCCAAATCACTGAGGGTGGTGACTGCAGCATGAAATTAAAAGACACTTGCTTCTTGGAAAAATAAAAAGCTATGACTTAAAAAGCAGACATCGCTTTGCTGGTAAAGGTCTGTGTAGTCAAAGCTATGGTTTTTCCAGTAGTCATATACGGATATGAGTGTTGGATCATAAAGAAGGCTGAACACCAAAGAACTGATGCTTTCAAATTGTGGTTTTGGAGAAGACTCTTGAGAGTCCCTTGACCTGAAAGGAGATCAAACCAATCAATCCTCAAGGGAATCAGTCCTGAATATTCATTGGAAGGACTGATGCCCAAGCTGAGGCTCCAATACTTTGGCCCCCTGATGTAAAAACCTAACTCCTTAGAAAAGACCTTGATGCTGGGAAAGAAAGACGGAAGACAATAGGAGTAGGGGGTGGCAGAGGATGAGATGGTTGGATAGCATCACTGACTGAATGGACATTAATACGAGCAAACTCCGGGAGATGGCGAAGGACATGGAAGCCTGGCATGTTGCAGTCCATGGGGTCGCAAAGAGTTGGACATGACTTAGAGACTGAAAAACAACAACTGTTATAAAGAAGCAGTCTTTCCAAACAATCAAGGATAGTTTGCTTAATTCTAGGTTGTTCAGAAGAAAAGATAAAAAGGATCGTACCATGATGTCAAATGTTACATTTTAATGTCTCATTTAAAAAATGTGTGCTTTTGTATGATAGGGCAGTTGAAGAGAATGGAGGGGCAAAAGGATACGTAAAAATATTTTAATTTGCTTCCTTGATTGCGTCTTATTTCAGGGAACTAGCTATCAATAATGGCTGTTTGTCAGTTTAGTCTAGTGTCTCTTTGGTTTTTAGCATTATCAGTGAAAATAATGTGCTGCACTGTTATTTCTTCATTTAATTATTGTTTATCTTTGTTTATGCTCCATAAACTTTACCAAAGTTGTCACTTTTCCTCAGAGATCAAATTCTTTTTTTAAAATGTATTCATTTTTAATTGGAAGATAATTGCTTTACAATATTGTGTTGGTTTCTGCTCTATATCAATATGAATCCGTCATAGGTACATGTATGTCCCCTCCATCTTAAACCTTCCCACCGCCCAACCTATCCCATCCCATCCCTCTAGGTTGTCACAGAGCTCCGGATTTGAGCTCCCTGTGTCATATAGCAATTTTCCATCTGCTATCTAATTTTACATGTGTTAATGTATATGTTCCAATGCTACTCTCTCAATTTGTCCCACCCTCTCCTTCCCCCACTGTGTCTACATGTCTCTTCTTTATATCTGAGTCTCCGTTGCTGCTCTGCAAATAGATTAACCAGTACCATCTTTTTAGGTTTAATACATATGCGTTAATATACAATATCTGTTTTTCTCTTTCTGACTTACTTCACTCTTTATAATAGGCTCTAGGTTGATCCACCTTATTAGAACTGAGTCAAATGTGAGATCAGATTCTTTAAACATTAAGCATACATAATTTTTTCCACTAATAACATGTGGAACAAAGAAAATAAAAAAACTGAAAAAGTAGAATAAGGGATAAGGAAAAAATCTTCCCAGGTTTCTATCTTTAGGTTACTAGGGAAAGCATGGAACTTCCTTATTTTGTAATTAAAACCAAAAATTTGCTAGCTTTAATATTTTAATTACTTTGGGGGCATAAGTTTGGGGAATAAGGAGAAGCTTTAAGTAAATTCAAAGAAAAAATTGCCTATTTATAGGAAAAAGGCTTTAAAAATTATTAAACACTTTAGATCATTTATAAAATGCTTCTGTGGACATCAAATGGTTCTACAAAACAAAATTTTGATTATTTGTACATAAATAAATCAGAAACATATGAACTAAATTTCACATAAAATACACATGACTTCAAAATTTAAATGTAAAAAAATTCTTGGCAACATTTATTTTGGGTTTGGTAAGACACAAAATGTGTTTTGGCTTTGGTAAAATCACAGATATTGAAAAATATCTTGAAGTAATCACCAAACCCAAAGTGTTCCTAAGTTAGCCTATTGTTTAAAAACTTTTTACTGTGATGATGCCTGATGATTGATCATTTATCTCTTTTACTAAAGTAAAAGATTCAAATATAAGAACTTTAAGGAAGTTCAAATTTTCCTTTCCTGGTGAATTGCTAGAATTTGAAAGCCCAATAATTTAACAGGCATGCTATTTATTTAAAAGAAAAAAAATCTGCAGCAGCACTATTATTGCAGTTGAGCTATAACATTCAAGAATAAGCTTCTTCCATTCATACCTCGTATTTCCTCTTAATATTTGAAGAGAACTTGAAGGTCACCTCATCTGTCTTGGATCATTCCTGATTCCTGCTCCTTTTCCTCCTCGTCTTTTTCTGCTCCTCTTGCTCTTCCTTTGGTATTTCATTGTTTTCCTTGGGTATATCTCAGTAATCATATCCTTGGTTCCATGTTGGCAATTGCAAAGTAGGCAAATGTCAGTCTTAGTCCCCTTCCATTCCAGCAAATTTATTGCTCTTCTATAATCCTTAGCATCTCTCCAGATGTTCAGTGTTCTGTAGCTGTGCACAATCTGCACTCTTTTACTTAAATCCCCCACTGTGGAGTTCCCAAATCATCCTCTCATCAAAGTGTACCTTATGGATGGTGTTGGAAATATATTGCATTATTTAATTACAGTTTCTCAGATTACTTTGGTAATGAGATGGTTGGATGGCATCACTGATTCAGTGGACATGGACTTTGGTGAACTCCAGGAGATAGTGAGGAACAGAGAGGCCTGGTGGGCTACAGTCCCTGGAGTCTCAGAGTCGGACATGACTTAGTGATTGAACAACAAAAACAACATTACTTTGTTGAAGAAAAATGGCATTAGACTTTAGTTGGAAAGTTACTAATAAATCTCTCTTATGACTGTTGGTACAAGCAGCAGAATTCCATTTGAGCTAGGATAAAGCAGAAAGAGGATATATGCATAACTTACGATGCCTACAGATTGCATAGTAGTTACAACTGGAACCAGGGGATGTAGTGCTATCAGGCCTTTCCTGTGTCTGTCATTAACTATTCTTTGGATGAGTTTGTATCATTTTTCTCTCCTACAGACAGGTTTTTACTTCTTTAGACTACAGGGAAGAACATCGCTCATATAGCTTCTGAATTTACTTGTAACAATTTCGACCACCAAAAGACAGACTAAATTTTTCTTTTGTTCCAAATTCTAAACTTTAGAGGCAGAACTTTTTTGGATCAGCTTGTTTAAGGTGCTTACTCTCACGCTAGTCAATTTTAGGATATGGGAATCATATGCATAACTGTGACTCCCGGGAGCTATTCTTTTTACCATGCAGATGAGGCTAGGTGGATGTGAGGAATCATGGTGCTTGGAAAAAGAGGGGCTGGGGGAAAATCCTGAAGATACACACTGTAAAGTTTGCTCACATTTAAGTATTAATATTCTTAATAAAGAACATTAGGGTATATCTTATTTATATATTATTTACTTGAAACAATGGATTTCTAATATAGATTTTATTAGGCATTACAAGCTGGTAGAGTCAAATAAAGAAAAAAGGGGATATATAATACTGCTCTTCATGTCATACATGAAAATAATGACACAGTCCATGTAAAAACTCTTTTGTTAAAAACTTGTTCAGGTTTTAATTTTCCTTGTTGGAGGAAACATTCATAAACGTTCTGATATTCTCATTAAAGGTAGGACATTATCCATTCAGTTCCTTGTATAAATCTTTAATGAATACCTCAGACAATGTGTTAGGTAAGAACCCGGATGTAATTAAGATAGCATTTACTCTGAAGTTGCCCATAGTTTATTAGGAAGTCTAAAGCTCAATATTCAGAAAATTAAGATCATGGCATCTGGTCCCATCACTTCCTGGCAAATAGATGGGGAAACAGTGGAAACATTGGCAGACTTTATTTTTGGGGGCTCCAAAATCACTGCAGATGGTTATTGCAGCCATGAAATTAAAAGACCTTTACTCCTTGGAAGGAAAGTTATGACCAACCTAGATAGCATATTCAAAAGCAGAGACATTACTTTGCCAACAAAGGTCTGTCTAGTTAAGGCTATGGTTTTTCCAGTGGTCATGTATGGATGTGAGAGTTGGACTGTGAAGAAAGCTGAGCACTGAAGAATTGATGCTTTTGAACTGTGGTGTTGGAGAAACTCTTGAGAGTCCCTTGGACTGCAAGGAGATCCAACCAGTCCATCCTAGAGGAGACCAGTCCAGGGTGTTCATTGGAAGGACTGATGCTAAAGCTGAAACTCCAATACTTTGGCCACCTCATGTGAAGAGTTGACTCATTGGAAAAGACCCTGATGCTGGGAAGGACTGGGGACAGGAGGAGAAGGGGACAACAGAGGATGAGATGGCTGGATGGCATCACCAACTGGATGAACATGAGTTTGAGTGAACTCCGGGAGTTGGTGATGGACAGGGAGGCCTGGCATGCTGCAATTCATGGGGTCACAGAGAGTCGGACACGACTGAGTGACTGAACTGAACTGAATATTAAAAATATCACACTGTGTCATGCCAAGTACAATAATAGAAGTCTGTATCAGGGACAGTTCAGTTCAGTTCATTTGCTCAGTCATGTCTGAATCTTTGCAACCCCATAGACTGCAGCCTCCTGGCGTTTACTCAAACTCATGTCCATTGAGTCAGTGATGCCATCCAACTGTCTAATCCTCTGTCATCCACTTCTCCTCCCACCCTCAATCTTTTCCAGTATCAGGGTCTCTTCAAATGAGCCAGTTCTTTGAATCAGGTGGTGAAAGTATTGGACTTTTAGCTTCAGCATCAGTCCTACTAATGAATATTCAACGTTGATTTCCTTTAGAATTGACTGGTTGGATCTCCTTGCAGTCCAAGGGACTCTCTAAGAGTCTTCTCCAATACCACAGTTTAAAAGCATCAATTCTGTGGCCTTCAGCTTTCTTTATAGTCCCACTCTCACATCCATACATGACTACTGGAGAAACCATAGCCTTAACTAGACAGACCTTTGTTGGCAAAATAAAGTCTCTGCTTATAAATATGCTGTTTATGTTGGTCATAACTTTTCTACCAAGGAGCAAGCATCTTTTAATTTCATGGCTGCAGTCACTATCTGCAGAGATTTTGGAGCCCCAAAAATAAAGTCTCTCACTGTTTCCATTGTTTCCCCATCTATTTTCCATGAAGTGACGGGACCAGATAACAAGATCTTAGTTTTCTGAATGTTGAGTTTTAAACCAACTTTTTCACTCTCCTCTTTCACTTTCATCAAGAGGCTCTTTAGCTCTTCTTCACTTTCTGCCATAAGGGTGTGTCATCTGCATATCTGAGGTTATTGATATTTCTTCCAGCAATATTGACTCCAGCTTGTGCTTCATCCAGCCCAGGGTTTCTCATGATATACTCTGTATGTAAGTTAAATAAGCAGATGACAATATACAGCCTTGAAGTACTCCTTTCCCGATTTGGAACCAGTCTGTTGTTCCATGTCCAGTTCTAACTGGACAGAAATCTGTATGCAGGTCAGTTACTTCCTGACCTGCATACAAATTTCTCAAGAGGCAGGTCAGGTGGTCTGGTATTCCCATCTCTTTCAGAATTTTCCACACTTTGTTGTGATCCACACAGTTAAAGGCTTTGGCATAGTCAATAAAGCAGAAGTAGATGTTTTTCTGGAACTCTCTTTCTTTTTCAACTATCCAGTGAATGTTGGCTATTTGATCTCTGGTTCCTCTGCCTTTTCTAAATCCAGCTTGAACATCTGGAAGTTCACGGTTCATGTATTGTTGAAGCCTGGCTTGGAAAATTTTGAGCATTACTTTACTAGCGTGTGAGATGAGTGCAATTGTGTGGTAGTTTGAGCATTCTTTGCCATTGTCTTTCTTCGGGATTGGAATGAAAACTGACCTTTTCCAGTCCTGTGGCCACTGCTGAGTTTTCCAAATTTGCTGGCGTATTGAGTGTAGCACTTTCATAGCATTGTCTTTTAGAAATTGAAGTAGCTCAACTGGAATTCCATGACCTCCACTAGCTTTGTTCATAGTGATGCTTCCTAAGGTCCACTTGACTTCGCAGTCCAGGATGTCTGGCTCTAAGTGAGTGATCACACCATCGTAATTATCTGGGTCATGATCTTTTTTTGTATAGTTCTTCTGTGTATTCTTGCCACCTCTTCTTAATATCTTCTGCTTCTGTTAGGTTCAAACCATTTCTGTCCTTTATTGAGCCCATCTTTGCATGAAATGTTCCCTTGGTATCTCTAATTTTCTTGAAGAGATCTCTAGTCTTTCCCATTCTATTGTTTTCCTCTATTTCTTTGCACTGATCCCTGAGGAAGGCTTTCTTATCTCTCTTTGCTATTCCTTGGAACTCTGCATTCAAATGGGTATAGCTTTCCTTTTCTCCTTTGCCTTTTGCTTCTCTTCTTTTCACAGCTATTTTGCATTTTTGCATTCATTTTGCTTGGGGATGGTCTTGATCCCTGCCTCCTGTATAATGTCACAAACCTCCGTCCATAGTTCTTCAGGCACTCTGTGTATCACATCTAATACCTTGACTCTATTTGTCACTTCCACTGTATAATTGTAAGGGATTTGATTTAGGTCATACCTAAATGTTTAGTAATTTTCCCTGCTGCTGCTGCTGCTGCTAAGTTGTGTTAGTCGTGTCCGACTCTGTGCGACCCCATAGACAGCAGCCCACCAGGCTTCCCCATCCCTGGGATTCTCCAGGCAAGAGTACTGGAGTGGGTTGTCATTTCCTTCTCTGATGCATGAAAGTGAAAAGTGAAAGTGAAGTTGCTCAGTCGTGTCTGACTCTTAGCGACCCTATGGACTGCAGCCTACCAGGCTCCTCCATCCATGGGATTTTCCAGGGCAGGCAAGAGTACTGGAGTGGGGTGCCATTGCCTTCTCCAAGTGGTTTTCCCTACTTTCTCCAATTTAAGTCTGTATTTGGTAATAAGGAGTTCATGATCTGAGCCATGGTCAGCTCCCCATCTTGTTTTTGCTGACTGTACAGAGCTTCTCCATCTTTGGCTGCAAAGAATATAATCAATCTGATTTTGGTATTGACCATCTGGTGATGTCCATGTGTGGAGTCTTCTCTTGTGTTGTTGGAAGAGGGTGTTTGCTATGACCAATTCGCTTTCTTGGCAAAACTCTATTAGCCTTTGCCTGCTTCATTCTGAACTTCAAGGCCAAATTTGCCTGTTACACCAGGTATTTCTTCACTTCCTACTTTTGCATTCCAGTCCCCTATAATGAAAAGAACATCTTTTTGAGTGTTTGTTCTAGAAGGTCTTGTAGGTCTTCATAGAACCATTCAACTTCAGCTTCTTCAGCATTACTGGTTGGGGCATAGACTTGGATTACTGTGAATTTAATGGTTTGCCTTGGAAACAAACAGAGATCGTTCTGTCATTTTTGAGATTGCATCCAAGTACTGCATTTCAGACTCTTTTGTTGACCATCATGGCTACTCCATTTCTTCTAAGTGATTCTGTCCCTGTACCAGCGACAATAGTGTATAAAGGATGGAAAAATACAATGATTTTCTGTGGATCAGGGGAAGCCACAGAGAATGGAAAAGAGTTCTGCCAGGAAACTGAGAAGAAAAGGCACTTTAAAGCAAAAGAAATGTGATCATAGGCATAAATTTCTGAGACAGTAAAGTCTGTGAAGAGACCCCAGACAAGATCCTGACTCTAAAGAGATGGAAGTTACTTATGAGTATTCATTCTCATTCTTTTGTGTTGTTGTTGTTCCTTTAAAAAAAATTAACTTCTGGACATGTGTACTAGTTTGGTAAGTTTGTCATAACAAAATACCACAGACTGGGTGGTTTAAATAATGGAAATTTATTTCCTCACAGTTCCAGAGGCTAGAAGTCCAAGATCAAGGTGTAAACAGGTTTGGTTTTTCTTGAGACTTGTTTCCTCAGCATGAAGACAGCTATCTTCTCACAGTGTCCTGGTGTGGTCTTTCCTTTGTGCATCTGTGATGTCTGTTTGTGTCTTAATCTTGTTTTCTTATAAGGATGCCTGTCAGATTGGATTAGGGTCCACCCTCATGGCTTTGTTTTAATTTAATTAGCTTTTTAAAGGCCCTACTTTCCAATACCGTCATAGTCTGAAGTACTGAGTTTGGGCTTTAAGCATATATATTTTGGGGGGATATAATTCAGCCATAACAGCACTATTTATGAAGAATGATAGAGATAATTTGAACCTCTGGATAATGTTGTCTTCCTTCAGAGTGAATTTACTTTCACTTTAGGGAAGCAGTTGGAACAGGGGCAGACCTCTTTAATTCAGTCAAGGGTTGAGCTGAGTAGGAGCTGCTCTTCAGCTGTAAGTAGTTCCACTTCATTTCCACTTCTAAGGTACATGCTTCCAAGGACCCACTTGAAAGCTTTGTTTTCCAAGACCCCTCCTTCTTAATGGGTCCTGGGTTTCCATTTTTGTCCCTTCTGACCTTTAGCTGCAGGTTTTGAATCAGTAAATGACTCATGAGGAATAGTAAGAACAGATTTCAGACTAATTCCTCTGTGTTTTCCTTCTCTTGAACTTCCACTGCTGGTAACTTACTGATTCCCTCAAGTAGATTTTTAAAAAATAATAATGAGTCATATGGAAATATACACATTACCATATGTAAGATAGATAGCCAATGGGAATTTGCCTTATGACTCAGGGAAATCAAACCGGGGCTCTGTAAACCTAGAGAGATGGGATGGGGTGGGAGGTGGGAGGGAGGTTCAAGAGGGAAAGGACATATGTATACCTATGCTGATTCATGTTGATGTATGGCAGAAACCAATACAATATTGTAAAGCAATTATCCTTCAGTTAAAAATAAATAAATTTCAAAAAAGGAAAAACAAAATAATATGCCAAATTTTTTTTTTTTTTTTTTATGTTCTCAGCAAGAAGATAGAACTTAAACAAGCCAGTCTATGTTTTCCAGAAGGAGAACCCCATCCAAGTCCCTGAAATCAATTATTTGAATACCTCTTAACCAAAAAATCAACCAAATGATTGGTTTCCTAATTTATCTTTTACCAAATGCCTGTGTTTCTTTAATATTTATAAAACTTTATATTGGATAAGATAATATTAATACTTTTAATTATGGTTAGAGGTTTTGAACAATGTTAGATGTTGATGAGTTTTCATTCTTCTTTTCATAACAGTTTTTAAAGGAATGTTGAGTTTGTCTCTCCCTGAACTCCATGATTAAAAAGAGCCAAGGCAAAGGTAGGGACCCTCTACTAGAAAAAAGAAGAAGAGTCAATCTGAGCTCTATTTCAGCTGTCTATGTAAAGAGCAATATTGCATAGGAACCTGGAATGTCAGGTCCATGAATCAAGGCAAATTGGAAGTGGTCAAACAAGAGATGGCAAGAGTGAATGTCGACATTCTAGGAATTAGCGAACTGAAATGGACTGGAATGGGTGAATTTAACTCAGATGACCATTATATCTACTACTATGGGCAGGAATCCCTCAGAAGAAATGGAGTGGCCATCATGGTCAACAAAAGAGTCTGAAATGCAGTACTTGGATGCACTCCCCAAAATGACAGAATGATCTTCTGTTCATTTCCAAGGCAAACCATTCAGTATCACAGTAATCCAAGTCAGTAACACTGAAGAAGCTGAAGTTGAACAGTTCTATGAAGACCTGCAAGACCTTTGAGAACTAACACCCTAAAAAGATGTCCTTTTCATTATAGGGGACTGGAATGCAAAAGTAGGAAGTCAAGAAACACCTGGAGTAACAGGCAAACTTGGCCTTGGAGTACTGCCGGGAGCCGGTGAGGCATTCCGCTCGTGACAAAGGTCATGAGGAAGGAGGCTCGGCATACGCAAAGGCGGGATCGAGGCTCAGGAGTCCGCCCGGATATTCTCGAGCATTTTCCCCCCAAAAAACCAGAGTCTGCCTACTTTATTGCTTTGTGCTCTCACCTCTGACTTTACTGGGGGCTGTCCCTTACCACCATCTCGCTCTCTCTCTGTTGACAGAGTTAACTTACAGCTCCAATTAATAAAGTTCCTGGGCAATTAGGAGTGTTTAAATCCAAACCCCTCAGATGGCTCTCTAACTCGCCTGACAAGTTTACCCGGACTCCTGCAGCTATGCATACGATTGTTTACAGTCTCCTAGCCTCCAGAGGCACGGGAAGCTTAAGATATTCAAATAGCTTAGAGCCTCTCAGAGAGTTAAAAACTGTCAGAATAAACTAGTAAAGGATTTCATTGATGAGTCAATGCTTGTTGCCAAGTTTTCACATCCCCTGAATTGTATCCTTGAATGTGTATTAATTAATAGTTGGTATATGGAAAAAAATAAGTAGTGGCCTTGGTGTTAGTAACTTTAGACCCTTAAGGTAATAAATTCTTTCCTTTGTTGTAAACCCATTACACATCCGCCCTATAGGAATGCAATTTTATCTTTGGAAGATGGTGCCAAACCTTAAAATAATTACTCTTAGAGAAAATAAGTCTTTGTTGATAAGTCCTTGTCAAGAGTCATAAAATGTTAGTAGGCCTTCTGGCCAGAAGATGATGTAAATCACCTAAACCATTTGTATACGATAAATTTGCAGGAAAGAAACCTTGGTTTTTGATAAGAATCAAAGACTGCTGACTTTGCATCCCCTATTATCCTCTATGTGTAACTTAGGGTATAAAAGCCCCTGTTAAAAATAAAGCTATGGGCCTTGCTCACCAACGCTTGGTCTCCCCATGTCATTCTTCCCTTTAACTTCCAGCTGAGTCTCCATCTGGAGCGCAGAACCCACCATGCTTACTAATTATGCCTGGGCTTCTAAGACCCACTCGAGAAGGTGTCTAGGGTGAGGCACCTTCCGCTATTCGAGAGGGCGCCTGCGGCCTACGTAAGTGGTGCAAACTTCTTGTCTTGAAGTTTTATTGGTCTCCCACGTAAACCAAGCTACTCAGCCTCTTTTCTCCACTGAATTTTCCTACTGAGCTATCCTCATTCTATTATTCTTTATATCTCTAATTAGCATATAAATAGTCGCCTAGGCCGTCTCTCCTTCGAATACCCTGGATCAGCTGGGGCTGGTCCCCAGCAGAGTACAGAATGAAGCGGGGCAAAGACTAATAGAGTTTTGTCAAGAAAATGCACTGGTCATGACAAA
Organism: Bos indicus; assembly: GCF_029378745.1. Classification (NCBI taxonomy): domain Eukaryota; kingdom Metazoa; phylum Chordata; class Mammalia; order Artiodactyla; family Bovidae; genus Bos; species Bos indicus. The sequence goes on along the minus strand of NC_091762.1, from coordinate 66,507,779 downwards.
CACCCTCTTCCAACAACACAAGAGAAGACTATACATGGACATCACCAGATGGTCAACACCGAAATCAGATTGATTATATTCTTTGCAGCCAAAGATGGAGAACCTCTATACAGTCAGCAAAAACAGGATCAGGAGCTGACTGTGGCTCAGATCATGAACTCCTTATTGCCAAATTCAGACTTAAATTGAAGAAAGTAGGGGAAACCACTAGACCATTCAGGTATGACCTAAATCAAATCCCTTATGATTATACAGTGAAAGTGAGAAATAGATTTAAGGGCCTAGATCTGATAGATAGAGTGCCTGATGAACTATGGAACGAGGTTCGTGACATTGTACAGGAGACAGGGATCAAGACCATCCCCATGGAAAAGAAATGCAAAAAAGCAAAATGGCTGTCTGGGGAGGCCTTGCAAATAGCTGTGAAAAGAAGAGAAGTGAAAAGCAAAGGAGAAAAGGAAAGATATAAACATCTGAATGCAAAGTTCCAAAGAATAGCTAGAAGAGATAAAAAAGCCTTCTTCAGCGATCAATGCGAAGAAATAGAGGAAAACAACAGAATGGGAAAGACTAGGGATCTCTTCAAGAAAATCAGAGATACCAAAGGAACATTTAATGCAAAGATGGGCTCGATAAAGGACAGAAATGGTATGGACCTAACAGAAGCAGAAGATATTAAGAAGAGATGGCAGGAATACACAGAAGAACTGTACAAAAAAGATCTTCATGACCCAGATAATCACGATGGTGTGATCACTGACCTAGAGCCAGACATCCTGGAATGTGAAGTCAAGTGGGCCTTAGAAAGCATCACTACAAACAAAGCTAGTGGAGGTGATAGAATTCCAGTTGAGCTATTCCAAATCCTGAAAGATGATGCTGTGAAAGTGCTGCACTCAATATGCCAGCAAATTTGGAAAACTCAGCAGTGGCCACAGGACTGGAAAAGGTCAGTTTTCATTCCAATCCCAAAGAAAGGCAATGCCAAAGAATGCTCAAACTACCACACAATTGCACTCATCTCACATACTAGTAAAGTAATGCTCAAAATTCTCCAAGCCAGGCTTCAGCAATATGTGAACCATGAACTTCCTGATGTTCAAGCTGGTTTTAGAAAAGGTAGAGGAACCGGAGATCAAATTGCCAACATCCGCTGGATCATGGAGAAAGCAAGAGAGTTCCAGAAAAGCATCTATTTCTGCTTTATTGACTATGTCAAAGCCTTTGACTGTGTGGATCACAATAAACTGTGGAAAATTTCTGAAAGAGATGGGAATACCAGACCACCTGATCTGCCTCTTGAGAAATTTGTATGCAGGCCAGGAAGCACCAGTTAGAACTGGACATGGAACAACAGACTGGTTCCAAATAGGAAAAGGAGTATGTCAAGGCTGTATATTGTCACCCTGCTTATTTAACTTATATGCAGAGTACATCATGAGAAATGCTGGACTGGAAGAAGCACAAGCTGGAATCAAGATTGCCGGGAGAAATATCAATAACCTCAGATATGCAGATGACACCACCCTTATGGCAGAAAGTGAAGAGGAACTAAAAAGCCTCTTGATGAAAGTGAAAGAGGAGAGTGAAAAAGTTGGCTTAAAGCTCAACATTCAGAAAACGAAGATCATGGCATCCGGTCCCATCACTTCATGGGAAATAGATGGGGAAACAGTGTCAGACTTTATTTTTCTGGGCTCCAAAATCACTACAGATGGTGACTGCAGCCATGAAATTAAAAGATGCTTACTCCTTGGAAGGAAAGTTATGACCAACCTAGATAGCATATTCAAAAGCAGAGACATTACTTTGCCAACAAAAGTTTGTCTAGTCAAGGCTATGGTTTTTCCTGTGGTCATGTATGGACGTGAGAGTTAGACTGTGAAGAAGTCTGAGTGTCGAAGAATTGATGCTTTTGAACTGTGGTGTTGGAGAAGACTCTTGAGAATCCCTTGGACTGCAAGGAGATCCAACCAGTCCATTCTGAAGGAGATCAGCCCTGGGATTTCTTTGGAAGGAATGATGCTAAAGCTGAAACTCCAGTACTTTGGCCACCTCATGTGAAGAGTTGACTCATTGGAAAAGACTCTGATGCTGGGAGGGATTGGGGGCAGGAGGAGAAGGGTCGACAGAGGATGAGATGGCTGGATGGCATCACTGACTCGATGGACCTGAGTCTGAGTGAACTCCGGGAGTTGGTGATGGACAGGGAGGCCTGGTGTGCTGCGATTCATGGGGTCGCAAAGAGTTGGACACGACTAAGTGACTGATCTGAACTTATCTGAATCTTGAGAGTGGGGAGACTAAGGAGCAGAGGACCCAGGAGGGGACAGGAATAGGGAGAATTTGGAGGTCTAAGGAGGTTAGAGTCAGGCTTCCCACAGTCTCTCATTGGAGGACCATATATTTCTGACAACTTTATAAAAATATTTAAGAAAAAGTTTTTGGTTAATAGATGCATTTGGTTAATTTGAAAAATTGGCATTTAGCAGATTGATCCTCAGGCGGAGTAGCCGTTTGCAATTATTGATATTAATTAGGGTGCAGGATACTATAAATAGACTCCAAGATATGGGAGATTAATAAGATTGAAATGGATATTTCTTTCATTTAACACTCTGAGCCCAATGTTGATAGAACAGCTCCTTGATATTCAGAAGCCAGGCTTTGCCATCCCAAGGTTTTGGCCTTGTGTAAATGGTCAGAGAAGGGCCAAATTATAATCATGGTATTCATATCACAGTGGGGAGGACAAAGCTGGGACAAAGGAGAGTACATTTATCTATTATAGGGACATGGAGTAATAGTTGCATGTATCACTTTTGCTGTAACATCCCCCTGACCAGTACTTGGTCATATGGCCACAGCTAGGGCCATGGTAAGCTGAGAAATGTAGTTTCCTTTCTGTATGGCCATGGGTAGTGACCATGGGTCCAGTTAAATGCAAAGATGTTTTGAGTAGAGAAGAGGGGAAATTGTTATTGGATACACTATGCAGTCTTTGTTACTCTTGACCAAGAGCAATCTTTGTACAACTTGGTTCGTATTAATGTTTATTCATTATTTTGGTAAGACTTTATTGACAGCCTGTACTGAGGGACACATGCATACAGCCCATGCCTTAAAATACTTACGGCTGGTATGTGAAAATAACTATAAAAAAGTAAGTGTAAAACAGTGTCTTAAGTTAGGGCTCCTGGGAAATACACTCCAAGGTGGAGTTAGCTGGGGAGTGCACTGGTCGGTCTCTGTGGGGAAGTGGGAGAAGAGAATCAAGCCGTGAATGGAGTTGAACTGTTTTATGTCCTCCCAGGAGCTCAGGAGCAGGAATGGACATCAGAATCATCTCATGTTGAAGCAAGAGGTGCTTTGTATCCTATTTTTATCGACTCATCCTGGATTTGAGCTGGCCTAGGCAAATTTCGCTGGGGGCATTCAGCTGAGACTCAGCATCTCAGTTCTAAAGTGGCGATCTGGACACCACACACTACAGCGTGGTGCACGGTATTATGACTCAGTGGTGGAACTGGGTTAGGGTACCAAGAGTGAAAAGGCACATGTGTGCATGTGTGTGTAGCACGTGTGTCTGTCAGTCAAAGTTTTCATAGAAGAGATGATGAGGGGGATGCCTTCCAAGATAGGGGTTTATCAGGTAGAATAGAAGCAATGGCATTCTAATCAGAGAGAGACACATAAGCAACGACAGGCACCTTTAAGGAAATGTCTGTCACTCATGTGGCTGGGAGTATAGGTTATAGGAGGAAGAGAGGAGGAGAAGAATGGTGAGGTGATGATAGAGGATGAAGCTGCAGAAGTAGTGGGAACTAGATTAGGGTTGGCTGTGGTATGCTCAGCTGTTTGCATTTTATTCTAACAGCAATGCAGGCTTTTAAGTAGAGAAGTTGTTGTGTCTTATGAAGTTGTATTAGTCACAGTCGTGTCTGACTCTTTGTGAGCTGTAGCCCACCAGGCTCCTCTGTTTATGGAATTTTCCAGGCAAGAATACTGGAGTGGGTTGCCATGCCCTTCTCCAGGGGATCTTCCCAACCCAGGGATCAAACCCAGGTCTCCCGCATTGCAGGTGGATTCTTTACTGTCTGATCCCCTGCTGCTGCTGCTGCTAAGTCGCTTCAGTCGTGTCCGACTCTGTGCGACCCCATGGACTGCAGCCTACCAGGCTTCTCCGTCCATGGGATTCTCCAGGCAAGAACACTGGAGTGGGTTGCCATTTCCTTCTCCAATGCATGAAAGTGAAAAGTGAAAGTGAAGTCATTCAGTCGTGCCCGACTCTTAGCGACCCCATGAACTGCAGCCTACCAGGCTCCTCCATCCATGAGATTTTCCAGGCAACAGTAGGGAAGCCATTTAAGCAGAGGAGTCTCAATCAAATTGACTTTAGAAAGATTATCCAGGCTCCTGGATGAATTGGAAGGCAGCAAGGAGAGAGGCAAAGAGTTAAGTTAGACACAATTACAGTAGCCTGAGTTCTTTTCTCTAAATTTTGAGCATCTTGAAAGCAGCGACTATGATTATATATATATATACACACACACACACACATACATACATCTTACATACATATTTCAAGATATATGTCCTTCGTGCTTTCAAGATATATATATCCTTCCTTGTGCGTATGAAATAGCTTCATTATTTTATATGCTTAAAAGTAGTAAAACTGCAAGGAAAACTCTTTAATTCAGATGTTCATTGTTTAGACCAGCTTTTTAATTTGCGGATTTCTATTCTAGATGAGGTCAGAGTAGGAGCAAGTATAGAGAAGAGAACTCACATTTGCTATTTTTCTTTGCAGGAAGGATGGGGCCTTCTCTCTACCAACTCTTTTGAACAGCCGAATTCCTGTTGCAGGGTACTTTACTTGCCTTCTCCCCTCCGTTTCTGTGTTAACTTAGGGAATGGTATGCTTTGTTAGGAGGCTAAAATAGATGATAAATTCAATTTGCCTAACCATTCAAGGCATTTAATAAATAGAGGCCAGTCAGTGCAGTAGTTAACTAAATTTTTTAGTTTTTATTATTTTTATGGGGATTATAAACATTCCTACTTCCCTTTTCTGAGTTCACATTACACTGTGATTACCTGTTATTTCTCCCTCTGTTGCCAGTTATAAGCCCTTTTTGAACACGATTCTTGTCAATATTGTTCGCCTAATGTTTTCTCAGTGACACCTCAGGCGGTGTATCATTTACTTGCTGGACTCTATAAATATAAGAGAAATAAAAGTACGAATTCTCCAGAAAACATAGTAATAATAGAAAATGTTTGTGTGGATCTTACCTATGTGCCAGGAGCTGAGCTAAGTATTTTAAGTAGATCACTTACTTTCAGCTTTGAAATAAATCTTTAACACAGTCTATTCGGTTCGGTTCAGTTGCTCAGTCATGTCCAACTCTTGGCAACCCTATAGACTACAGCACGCCAGGCTTCCCTGTCCATCACCAACTCCTGGAGCTTGCTCAAACTCAGGTCTATTGAGTCGGTGATGCCATCCAACAATCTCATCCTCTGTTGTCCCCTTTTCCTCCTGCCTTCAGTTTTTCCCAGCATCAGGGTCTTTTCCAATGAGTCAGTTCTTCACATCAGGTGTACAGTTTTAATGTACAACCAGGGAAAATAAGGCACTGAGAGGTCTGATAACTTGCCCCAAATTCCCACAGCGTAATAGACAAGGGGCTCAGAATTAAAACCTGGGGTCTCTGTCTGGGGCTCCACCCTTAGCTCTCATGCTATTCAACCCTATTTTATGAGTTGCATTTCTGGTGTTTATATTTCTGGTGTTTAGACCCTTTTTGTTCAGCACTATTTCTAGGTTGCTGAACTTTCTTCTAAAAGGGAGGATATTTTCTCATATATTCAGCATTGTTTTCTTAAGGATAAGTCTAATTTCTCGACTCTGACATGGTGCAATTTTCTTTATGTTCATCTCTTTTTATTAGCTTTTAAAATTTTGACCTTCTTGAAATTTTTTCAATTGGTGATGGTGAACACTTTATTCACCATCATCAATTTACTAGTGTTTTAAAATTCCCTGGTCCTTTGTAAGCTCCTTTCTAAGGGTTGAAGTTAAATAAAACACATCCTCATAGTACATACACATTCCATCATTGTATATATAATATTCTGAGTTCATAACTGTGTTTCCGTTAGACTGTGAGTGCCTTGAGGGAGTGGACATCATGCTGATGTCTCTCCAGGGATGAGCGTCTAATAAATAGTGCATGACAACCAGTGTTTGGTTATCGAATGGAAGAGTGAGTGCTGCTTTTGGAGGTGTAACTCCTTTGGGTCCCCATTTAGATTTCAGATCGTCTATCCCAGAACTTACTTGATATCTGATATGACAATGAATTGGAATGAATTGCTAAGGTAGCCTATGAATAATTTTATTCTGTGAATACTCGTAGGTGCTACTCTTGATTTCCTCAAAACAGTAATTCATTCTCCTGATGCTCAGAATATATGACATTAAACACTTGTTTGGACACATTATTGGTTAAGTATTGTTATATAGACTCAGCTTCAAAATAAATGAATTTTCTGTAACTCAGGGAGAGACACAGATCTCAAACTACACAATCACATTATCTTCTTCAAAGAGGCTGATCACTATCATGAGCAGTCTGATCATGATAAAAAAATTTTTTTTAAGACTTGAGTTCATTTGACATGCAAGACAAGAATTAATGGATACTTCATTGATTTTATGTGACTGTTCAGCCCATGTGTTCTCTAGGTCAGCAATTTGATTTCAGCATTGCATCTCACTCAGTTGGTTCTAGCAGTGGGACTGATTTTCAGATAAGAAGCCCAGAGGATCTCCTATGATTTTTTTTGCATTTCTTAAAACAACAGAAAATTCAAGGAATGAGCTTCTTTCTATGGATAATGAAGAAAAAAACGGTTGGATAGTTACTCTTTGGCTTTTGACAAAGAAGTGCAACTGGAGTAAAGTTTATATGTGAAAGCTGATTAGGAAAAGGAGCCCCTGGCACTGCCTGTGTCACCCTAGCTGGAGGCAGCCAGGCTCAGTGTGGGTCCTGTAGGACCTCTGCAACTCCTGGCTGTCTTGTCTGAACCATTCAAATTTAGGACTGAAGAGCCGATCCATTGTTATGAAATAATCTATCGCTGTCACCATGCTGCATTATGATTTTAAAAAACACTCAAACTTTAATAAGACACTCCTTTCTTCGATTTCTTCAAAGGACTGGGGGAAGCCTCTGACTCTAATCTCTTCTTAGGTTATTTCATTCATGCCCATGGCTTTAAAATCACCTATACTATGACTCATAACTCTTCCTTGATCTCCAAACTTGTATATCCAACTACCTACTCTCCTAATGACCCACTTGGATGTTTGTTGGAGTGAATGGGTAGTTGGAGATGAAAATCAATTAAATTTTGAACATGAGAAATATGATATTTCTATTAGATGTCAGATAAAGTTTGCAGAGGTAGAAAAGTTTAAAAAAGCCCAAGGCATCCAACGTTTAAGGGTCAATAGGGGAGGGGGCCAGTAAAAGAGATTGCAGAGACACCCAGAGAGATAGGAAGAACACCAGGAATTGGGGCATCTCAAAACCAAGTGAAGATTGAGCTTTAAGAAAATAGTCACCTTTCATACTCTACCAGGAGCCAGGGCAAGGTGAAGATTACAGATGTGACCATTGTACTTAACAGCATGGAAGTACTTACATTGTTGTACTTGACAGGGGTGGTGATGGTGGTGGTTCAGTTGCTAAGTTGTATCTGAGTCTTTGCAACCCCGTGGACTGTAGCCTGCTAGGCTCCTCTGTCCATGGGATTTCCCAGGCAAGAGTACTGGAGTGGGTTGCTATTTCCTTCTCCAGGGGATCTTCCCAACCCAGGCATTGAATGTGGGTCTCCTGCTTGGCAGGCAGATTCTTTACCACTGAGCCACCTGAGAAGCCTCAACACAGGGGTAATACAGTGAGACTGACAAACAATTTCAGGGTTGTGGGAAGACAGAGCCAGATTGAAGTGGATTCTATCATGAATTCTCAAATCAGTAAAGCAAATGGCAAATTCTTTATGCTGTGCAATTTCAGTTTGTTAAAACAAACAATGATAACAAAGTTTCTTCATAAATGCATATATGTTTGCATAGATGGCAGGGGATGTGGATCAATATAAGCCATGTTATTAACATTTGTGACCTTACAGAAGACATCCTTAGACCATTGCATTTCTTTACAAGGTACAGTGAATACGCATATTTATTTAATTAAAAATTAATAAAAATGTTGAAAAGGGAATGGAGGATAACAAAGTGGTGACAGGGTACTTTGAGACTTTTTGCTAAGCGTTGTTGTCAAGCAGAGCAAGGATATGGGACCATAGCTGAGGGTGGGTGAGGTCCAGGAAGGAAGAGCTTAGAGCATGTCCAAAATGCTTCAGGATGGTTGAATAGAGATGGTAAGATTGAAAACACAGAACAGGGATAACTGCAGAATAAGGTTTGGGGACGATGCCTGTGTCTTAATCTCCTAGTTGAAAAATGATCACAGGAAACAAGACAATTCCAGCCCTTGCTTTGTGGAGTTGTCTTCCCTATATTCTACAGTGTTTCAGTGACAGAAAGTTGAGGGCTTTGAGGTGAGTTGAGAGAGGAGAGCTATGCTCTCCTCCTTCCTCCTCCAATGGCTCTCACGCATCCCTTGGTCCAGACATGTGACTGTGGTAATGCCTTTAGTCTTTATCATACTTGAATGTTACCACATTTCCCTCAACCCCGTGTTTCAATTCCATACTTCTGTTTTCCCCTGTCTGTTTTCTTTATACTGTAAATCTGCTTGTATGACTAAGTAGGTTTTACAAGCTTTCATGGATGATTTATATACTTTTGTTTGCTTTTATTGGAACTTTTCTGTTAAGATATTCTGTTATGAGGAATCTTTATAAATCCTTGAGGGCTAAGAAATTTCTCATCAATAGTGTGTCTCATTCTTTCCGTCTCTCATCTCTCATGTAGAAATGGGTGGGAGAGTTCTTCCTGGTGACTCTTTACCCAACAGAAGGAATCATTATGAGAGTTCTTGATCAAGAGAACAGAATGACAAAGGTCTTAGTCTTCACTACTTGAACAACTTTCAGGCCGTGACATACCCTAACCCCTGCTTAAATACTTGATAGGCAGACATTGATTCTTTAAAAAACAGATTAATAATTTGAACAACATGTTTAAAAAAAATTTGCTGTTTTAAATTAGCAAAGGCAGTGTAGCAAGAATGCTACATCATTAAGTGACACTCCAGCTATTATTTTTACGATGCCTATTCCGGTTGGGGAAACTGGCTAAGGCTATGTTGACTTCTTTCACACTCTATATATGTTAAAAGATCTTTCCACACATTGACGGAAATATTACAAATCTATGCCACTAAGAGGAAGAGTTGTAAAAAATTGGATTATCTGGAGAAAAGAAGAATAAATGCTACATGCTTGATATCTTAAAATGTTGGAAGAACTCTTGCTTATAATAGGAATAAACTTATTTTGCATGGCCACTGACTGGAAGTTACAGGGAATCAGATTACAGCTCAACACAAGAACAAATTCTCTAACAATATCGAAGTCTTCAAAATCTTCCTGGGAATCTTTGGGTCATATCATTGGAGACATTTGAATATGGAATGGTAGAAGGCACCGGGAGGAGTATAATTCAAGAAGACTAAGAACAGGCTTTGTGGTTAACCTAGAAAATTAAAAATGCTATTTGTTAAAATTTTTTGGTTACAAAGAATTGTGTAGACTTTGCAGATATGGGAACCCTAAGAGGAAAATACAAATCATCTTAATATAATCTTAGTACATGAAGATAAGAACCAGTAATATTTTGATCTGTAGGGTATCCCTATGTGGCTGTTTTGGTTACTTCCTGCTTAAAAGGGGCCTGAAAAAAGAGAACAAGTGAGGCCCTAAGTGCAAAGTTGCGGTAATAACTGTGTACTGTTTTGTAGATTACTTTTCTCTTGTGCTGCTTTGCAAACATTTCTCATGTGGTCATGGGATTTTTAAGGCCAGTGTAGTAAACATAGTTTAGGTACACAGTGTGAATGTACTGTAATTTCTTTAAGAAAATAGCCTTTTGCGTGCACTGAAGTTTGTGATGTTGCGCTCTTAAAATGTGATCTGGGCATTGTGCATATTTTTGACTTCTTTCTAATGATAAATTCTCTGAAGTGGCTATGCTATATCAAGGTAAATATTTATAAGGTTTTGATCCATATTAGGTGATTTGTTCCTGAGATTCTGCTAGAAAAGTTAACTTGTCAAAGTTTACACAGCTAATTATAAGCAGATTTACTTTTAATTGTATTATCCACTATCATGTGGCTTGTTTTAATTTTTCTTGAATACAAAATTCAAAACAAAGGAAATGTGTTTTTCCTCTAATCTTGTTGCTACTCTTGAGATAAAATGGGGAAATTATTAACTAATGTATTTTATGTTCAGTGATTTTTTTTCCCCTTTCTAATCTTTATTTTCACCCCTTTCTGACTGCATATAAATTCTGCCTTTTGAGTTTATTGAATGTGGAGGCCAGTTTCTACACATACTTATTTTGTATCTAAAAATATATCTAAGTTATTGTCATTTTAAGACAGTAATTTGATAGGCTATTTTGCTCTTGAATTTTCTATGTAGGTCATCATATCATTTACAAATATTGTTTTTTCTTCCTTCCCAGTATCAACCTCTATTTATCTCCTCTTATGCATTGGCTAGGTTACTGGAGTAATCGTGAATAGTAGGCCTCAGAATGAGAGTCCTTATTTTATTAGTAATTTTAGTGCCAGTACCTTCAGCACTTCAGGCTTCAGAGCCGTGTTTTCTCAACTGTGTAGGTGTGTACCCTAGGTCCCAGTGGGGAGAGCAAAGGGTTCAGTAGTCTTAAGAAGCTTGGGAAACATCACAGCAAATTCCATTCCAGAGGAGTCACGGAACGAACATGTTAGCATATTAAAGCCATGAGAAACGCCCCAGTATAAAAGAAACCCGTTTAATTTGCTTAATAGCTAAACAAACCAACTTATTTGTTATGCAAAAGATGTTTTTTTCTAAACTTAACTGGGCACATCTCCTCCCTTCATAACAGTTTAAGGATCTCTGCTCTCTTGTTTCAATTTTGAGTATTGTGTCTGCTGGTGGTTTCTGAGAAATACTTTTTTATCCTGTAATTGATGTTAAACATTTCTATTTAAACTCAGGAATAGCTTTTACATTTTATCAAAACCTTTTCTACTTTTATTGAAATGATCAGTGTTTTTTCTGTATCTCTTAAAAATAATACCTTGTTTTCATGTGAAATCACTCTTGCACATAATTTAGAGGTCAAGATGTTAGGCTTTGTGGTCACTACATACCATGTAGTGTATGTGTTTTTGTCTGTGTTCCAGTCTTGGGCAAACTCTGGGAGTTGGTGATGGACAAGGTAGCCTGGCATGCTGCAGTCCATGGGGTCGCAAAGAGTCGGACACGACTTGGCAACTGAACGACTGTGTTCCAATACCAGGTCTACCCCCAAAAGCTGTGTGAAAGCTGACAAATTACTTTGCCTGTCTCTGCTTCTTTGATTATAGAAAGAAGATTGTAGTCAGTCACCTAACAAATAAAGTGCTCAAAACCATGCCTGGAAAGTGCTAACTGCTAACAATCCCTCTTGCTTATGTTGAATATTAATAATGGTGGCTTTTGAAGGCCTGGTGACTTTTCAGATCAGATCAGATCAGATCAGTCGCTCAGTTGTGTCCGACTCTTTGCGACCCCATGAATCGCAGCACGCCAGGCCTCCCTGTCCATCACCAACTCCCGGAGTTCACCCAGACTCACGTCCATCGAGTCAGTGATGCCATCCAGCCACCTCATCCTTTGTCGTCCCCTTCTCCTCTTGCCCCCAATCCCTCCCAGCATCAGAGTCTTTTCCAATAAGTCAACTCTTCGCATGTGGTGGCCAAAGTACTGGAGTTAGCATCATTGCTTCCAAAGAAATCCCAGGGCTGATCTCCTTCAGAATGGACTGGTTGGATCTCCTTGCAGTACAAATTTGACAGATTTTTATTTTATTTTTTAGAATTAGCTCTCTTAGGTCATCTGCCTCTTCTTGGGGTGATTCTGATAATTTATATATATTTTTAAGAGTATCACATATTTTATCTAGATTTTCAAATTTCACCTGTATCTGTGACTGTATTGGCTTTCTTATTGCTAATTTTGCATATCTTTTGTTCTTTCCATTTTTAATTTTTATTCAGACTTGCTAGATCTTTGTCTTATTTGTGCTAGCAAAGGTTTTTAATGCCATTTCACAATTTCTAGAAATATTACATTTCTAGTTTGTTAATTCCTGCTTCTATCTCAACAGAGTCTTTCTTTTGACTCCCTTTTGGCTTACTTACTTATTCTTTCACTAGCTCCTTTAGAAGAATAATGAAATAACCTGTTTGATATTTCTTATTTTCTAATGAATGTATTTGGAGTTATATTATTTTTATTCCATACTCTGATTTCATCTTATAGTTTCAATGTGTTATCATTGCCTTTCCCTTTAAAAATTCTATAATTTCAGAATCAATTTCCATTTAACCTAAATTGTTTGGAGGAAGATTTTTAAAGTTACAGATAATTAGCTGGATGGTGGGAGTGTGGAGGATACCTGCTAGTAATAACTGCTTTTATAGCAGTGTGGTTAGTGAGGCACACTGTAATATTCTTACTTTTTGGAATTTATTATGATTTCTTTTATGGTTTACTGTATTATTAATTTAAAAGATAATTCTATGATATCTGAAAATAATGAGTATTTTATTGGGTATAAAATTCTACATGTTAATAAATAAAACTTATCAAGTTATTCTAATTTACTGTTATTTTATTGTTTTTCTCTCCTTGATCTAGAAAATATGTCTAAGGTCACAGTTCTTTTGTTCAGAATTCTATTTTTTTTTTTCTAGTAATGGCTAAGATATTTACTTTTTAAATTCTATACTCAATAATATAAGATAGAAATCTAAAACTTTTGATTCTTATTTGGGGATAATCTTGTAAAAATTATTTTTTAAGCATGCAGCACTTTCTTTATACCTGTGGAATTAAAAAAATCTCACCAGAAAATGTCTAGGTATACTCCCTGACATTCAATAATCAAGCCCTTTTTGGGGAAGGATTTTTCTCTTACGTTTTCAAACTGGCAGTCCAAAGAATGTATGTGCAAACCTTGGATACCTTTGTGTGTTTGGAAAACTGCAACTGGGCCTGTGTGCTTGGAAATGTGTGAGCTTGGGGAAGGATGACAGAAGATGCCAGCTGGGAAGTAGACAGGGCCTGGATTATGCAGAACTTTTGGAGGAGAGAGGTTGGTTTTCATTTAAGTATATTTGAAAGTTGTTGGTGCATTTTAGGTAAGTTGGTGGCATTAATTAGGTTTATATTAAAAAAAAAAAACAACTGTTCTGGATGTGGTATGTCTGGAACATTGGAGGTAGACAAAGTGGAAGCAGGAGCCGAACGAGAAAGCTGTTTGTAGTGTTTCTGGTGAGATTTAGAGTGTGGCTTGGGCTAGGTTGTGGGTCAGAGGAGAGGAGAGGAATAGATGGAGTCAGGATTTATAGTGGAAGTAGGACCAATTAAATTTATCGATAGATTAGGTAAAAGGGATTGGGGAGTTAGAAGAATTAAGGAAACAGACTTTCAGATTATTCAGTTGGTGGAAAGGAGGTACAGAGTTACAGTTGAGTTTTAGAGACACTTAAATTAACCCAGCCTTCTTATTCTTTACCCTTGTTTCATTCTGCAAATATTTGCAGAAAACCTTGTGCACCAAGAACTAGAGTTGCAAAGATGACTGAGATCCCTTGCCAGTTCTCAGCTGAGTCCCAGAATTATCCTTGGTCTGGTGAGCATAATCTATGGGCATGCTGTTCATGAAATGATGTGAGCATGACAGTAGAGCTGTGCTAGAGGCTTTTGTTGTGAGTGGCTCTCCAGCATCAGGAGGAGCTCAATTGCTGTTCAACTGATTGATAAAGTCTGGCAGCATCTCCCAGTCAAGGAAGATGACAAGTTTTGGCTGTTCAACAACATTCTGTTCATATATAGGAACCATAGTCTCTGAATCATTTGGGAATAACAAATATTCTTGGAAAATAATCCAACATATTGAATTGATAAGAGTCTGAAATCTAAATCAAGGTAGAACAATACAGTTGCTCTAGTCCACTAACAATATTTACATAAATATATAATTATATAGTAAATTAGTGTATATTCATGTAATTTAAATTAATGAATATAATTTAAACTAACTAACTTTAAATAAATATAATTATATATAACAGGAGTATAGCATATTTCATTTATATATATTATATATATATATAAATGGATGGAGAAGGCAATGGCTACCCACTCCAGTACTCTTGCCTGGAAAATCCCATGGATGGAGGAGCCTGGTAAGCTGCAGTCCATGGGGTCGCTAAGAGTCGGACATGACTGAGCGACTTCACTTTCACTTTTCACTTTCATGCATTGGAGAAGGAAATGGCAACCCACTCCAGTGTTCTTGCCTGGAGAATCTCAGGGACGGGGGAGACTGGTGGGCTGCCCACAGAGTCGGCAGAGTGGGGTCACACAGAGTCGGACACGATTGAAGTGACTTAGCAGCATATAAGTGGATTGTTCTACTCTGATGTAGAGTTTAGATTCTTATCAACTTTATATTGAATTCTTTTCTGAAAATTTTTGTTATTTTCAAATATGTGTCAGAGAACATGTGCTATTCATAATGATAATAATATTATTATTAACATAAATACTATTATTTACTATTATTAACATAAATACTATTATTATTAACATAAATATTATTAACATAAATACATAACATATAATTCCTAACTGTTGAGTGGAATTGAATACACATGCACCGTATATTACAGATACTATTTATAAGTACACATAGAGAATTCTCTAGTTTGTCAGTCCTGTCGTAAATCACTTGTAGAGAATTTGGGAAGCAATGCGGTATAAAAACCAAGCATGAATCTTAAGAATTTGGCTGAAGTTAACCCATGGAAAATCCTATGATAAAATGAAATCATCTGGAAAAACACTAGAGCAATGCAAGGAAAAGTATAAAAATTTACAGGTTTATTTAATAAAAGAACTTTATGATTTTGATTGGTGTAGAATAAAGGACACATTATAGTATGGTAATTGCTGGAACAACTTAATACTGAAGGAAATTCTTCTCAAGAACATAGGAATGGATATAAAACACTCAGTTATACACCTCTTAAAATCCACGTTGAAAAGTCAAGACATAAGAATCATTTACTCTTAACATTGTGTTACTACATATTTTATAACCATATGACCTGTAAAGTCATATTCCAGACCAGCCAGACATATAGGCCTAATATATGTGATTTACAAGTAATCAGATTATAAAAGAGAAAAGTGGATAAAGAGTGTTGAAACCTTAACCTTTCACAGTTTTAAAAGTGCCTGGAAAATAAACTAGACTTGAGTATTTTAAAATGAGTTTATAATAGCCTTACAAATATCTCTTTCCACTGTCCCACATACTAATATCAGCAAATTCTATCTAGATTACACACAGTGTGATGGCTTGGTTCATCATTTTATCAACCCATTTTACCAAGTGGGTTCAGCTGGTTGAGAACAGACAAGTCTTATACTTGGTGTTACCTCACCATTATCTTAAGTACATAAGAAGTGATGAGTGAATATTTGAGGAATTTATTAACATTTCATTCCTCTATTATAAATACCAGATTTTGAACACAAAATCTAATTTTTCACATATTAGAAAATTGCTTCTGGGTTAGATAAACGTCTAAGAATTTATTGTGTGATTTAACTCTTATTCATTAAATGAATGAATCAATGAATATCAAAATCTATACTTTATCCTGTGCTATGTATCTTGCCATATTGAATAGCAGTTAAGAGCATGGGCTTAAGAATTACAGTGATCTGGGTTCAAATCCCAACTTGAGCACTTAGTAGCTGTGTGACCTTGGGCAAATTACTTCATGTGTAAAATGAGAATAACAAGAGTACCTATTCCATAAGGCTGTTGAGAGAATAAAATGAGTTAATGTGTGTAAAACAACACTCTCTGAAAGACATCTTTACACATGTTGTTCTTCCTTCTCACTCCATTCACTCTTAAACCAACTCCAATCTGGCTTCTATAGACCCCATCACCCCACTGAAACTTCTTTTGTTAAATTCATTAATGATCTCCATGTTGTATTTATGTTGCTTTTTCTTTGGTTCTCTTATGCTCAACATCCTAGTGGACTTCCTCTTTTATTTATTTTTATTTCTCCCAAGATTATTTCACTCTTACCTAAGTTTTAAACACGGTCTACATGCCAACAATGTCCAAGTGTGACCACATGAGAAATGCTTGCAATGTGGTACAAGAGAAAAGTAACTTATAAAACAGTGCACAGTGCGTTCCCATCTTCACAAATTCACACACTTTGGGCCCCACTTGCTCTCTTTGCTAGACACCTTTGAGCGAAAAGTAACCTAAAGAGTCATATAGGGACTCCCTGCAGATCACAATATTACTGAGATTTATCTCTACATTATATGAGGGCTTCCTTGGTGGCTCAGACAGTAAAGAGTCTGCTTGCGGTGCAGAAGACCAGGGTTCAATCCCTGGGTCAGGAAGCTCCCCTGGAGAAGGAAATGACGACCCACTCCAGTATTCTTGCCTGGAAAATCACATGGGTGGAGGAGTTTGGCAGGCTACAGTCCATGGGGTCACAAAGAGTCAGACACGACTGAGTGACTTCACTTTCACTAAGATTATATAAATTATATAAACATAAAGGTGAGGTCTGAGGACCTTTTTTTGAGACCTGACTTTATAACTCACTTTCCAAACATTCTTATAATACAGTACAAATCCAAATTGTAGAATTTGGTATTTAATATATGTTTATTAAACATATAGTATATTTGTTGTTTAATTTCTAATTCATGTTTGACTCTTTTGCAATCCCATGGACTGTAGCCCACTAGGCTCCTCTGTCCATGGGATTTCCCAGGCAAGAATACTGGAGTGAGTTGCCATTTCCTTCTCCAGGGGATCTTCCCAATCCAGGGATTGAACCCTGGATTATATCTTGCATTGGCAGGCAGATTTTTTACCACTGAGCCTTAAGCTATATACTATAAACTGTATACTGTACACTATATTGAACTTCCCTGATAGCTCAGTTGGTAAAGAATCTGCCTACAATGCAGGAGATCCTGGTTCAATTTCTGGGCCGGGAAGATCCACTGGAGAAGGGATAGGTTACCCACTCTAGTATTCTTGGGCTTCCCTCATGGCTCAGCTGGTAAAGAATCCACCTGCAATGCAGGAGACCTGAGTTTGATCCCTGGGTTGGGAAGATTCCCCTGGAAAAGGGAAAGGCTACCCACTCCAGTATTCTTGCCTGGAGAATTCCATGGACTGTATTAAGGGGTCGCAAAGAGTCGGACACAATTGAGCGACTTTCACTTTCTTTCATTTTCACATATACTATATATTAGGTTTCCCAGGGATTTCTTGGTAAGGAATCTGCACCTGCAGGAGATGTGGGTTTGATCTCTCAGTTGGAAGATCTCCTGGAGAAGGAAATGGCCACCCATTCCATTACTCTTGCCTGAGAAATCCCCTGGACAGAAAAGCTAGGTGGGCTACAGTCCATAGGATTGCAAAGAGTCGGACATGACTGAAGTGACCTATCTTGCACGCATGTGTAGTATTTAATATAGCATTCAGTTGGTTTTGTTGTCAAAGTCACCATATATTTCCACTTTCTTAAGCATCACTTCTAAGGAATGTATTTGACCTCCTGGTAGCACTTGTCATAGTTGATTACTTTTCTGTCCTTTACCTGTTTTCTTTACTTTTGCCCCACAGAATATCACACCTATCTGATTTGCCTTCCACCTACCTGCTACTTCTTAGTCTTTTGCTATTCCTTTGTCATCAGCCTGAACTCAACCGAGAGTCCTCCTCTTCTTTCTTCTATCTATAGTTGCTCCTTTAGTGATCTTTCAGTCTCCTATTTTAAAAAGTCATCTATAGGTGAATATTGATAATTCCCTAATTTACGTCTTCTGCTTGATCTCCAAGCTTATATATACAATTGCCTGCTCAACGTATCTACTTGTAGTTCTAACAGGCATCTAAAACTTACCACATCTGCAACTGAATTCCTATCTACCTCACCAAACCATCCCTACACCTATTCTTGCTCTTCTCAGCTATTAGGAACCTCATCCTTTTCATTGCTTTGGCCAACATCTGGGAGGCAACTTGACTCTTCCTTATACTCCGTGTCCAATCCATTAGTGAATCATATTGACTCTACCCTCAAAATATGTTCAACCTCTTCTCACATTTTCACACCTTGGTCCAAGCCACCATCATATCCTTCGTGGGTTAGTCTGGTTACCTCCAAACTGGGGGCCTGAAGTATGAGAGGAACTTGACAGAAGTAACAGTAAGAGCAGCCACGCCAGAGGGAACAGCTAGTGCCAGGAGCCAGGTCTCCAGGTCTTTTCTCATTAGAATGAAAGGTTTCCAAGGGAAGGGATTTTGGTGTTCTGTTCACTGCTATGTCCTCAGAGGACTTCCCCGGTGGCTCAGCAGTAAAGAATCTGCCTGTAGGACAGGAGATCCAGGAGACATGGGTTCTATCCCTGGATCAGGAATATCCCCTGGAGGAGGGCATAGGACCTGACTCCGCTATTCTTGTCTGGAGAATCCCATGGGCAGAGGAGCCTAGCAGCCTACAGTCCATGCGGTTGCAAAGAGTCAGGCATGACTGACTGACTAACACACACACATGTGTGCGCACGCACGCACACACACACACACACACACACACACACACACACACATATCCTCAAAGTGTCATGAAATGCCTTCAAAATTATTTAAGTTAATGAATTTTTACTGTTAATGATATCTCATGACAGGGAGCCTATGGATTTCTGTTGTACAACTTCTCATATAAAAATTGTAAAACTTTTTATATTATTACTGGCAAAATTATGAAGATTTTGCAAGTAATAATAATTGTTTTTGTCCACTGTTACTCCTCTCTGCCTTGACAATCTTATTCTTTTTTATTCCACCTTCAAGTTGTGCTTTAAATTTTTAAGATCTTTCCACAACTATGTTTATTCACTTCAAAAAGGGAAGGAGAGGGAAGTAGGAGAGTGGTATCTTGTGATTCAATAATTTTTGCAATTTGATATTTTATTCTTAAGCATATTAACATTTGTAATATTCATTAAAACATAATAGAAAAATTACAAAAGTTTATTTCTATGAACATATTTCTTCATGAACATTAATCTTGCCATTTCTTGGGAAATATTTTCTAATCCTGCATATGCATTCTTATTTTGAAGTTTTTTGAACTTCTACTTATGAAATAATAAGAAAACTATACCGCAATTAGCTGAAAGTCTAAGACTACATTGAGTGTGTGCATGGGAAGCCCAAAACGCCATTAGCCATGGACAAACTGTGTTTTTTAAACAGCAAAAATGAAAATCTAATTTTAATAGTACATATTTTCAGATTTTCCTCTGATAAACAATGAAAAATGTCTATTTTTCAAATGGAACTTTTTGACTCTTCCCTTTTTTAATGAAGGAAGTGGTACTAAGACCCAAGCATTTATTTGGAAACTTCTTTGCAAGTCAGTTCAGAGTAGCTTAACACTCACTTCTCCCTTGGAGGACTTCCCAGGTGGCACTAGAGGTAAAGAACTTGGCTGCCAGTGCTGGAGACATAAAATGAGGGTCTAATCCCTGGGTTGGAAGATCCCCTGGAGGAGGGCACGATAACCCATTCCAGTATTCTTGCCTGGAGAACCACATGGATAGAGGAGCCTGGCAGGCTTCAGTCCAATGGGTTACAAAACATTGGACATAACTATGCGACTAACGTTTTCACTTTCTCCTCTAAAGGCTCTGCAAGTGGGGAGAACATTCAGTGCCAGACTTTTGCCCTGACAGTCCTTAGCTGCTGTTGTTCAGTTGCTCAGTAGGGTCTCACTCTTTGTGACCCCATGGACTACAGCACTCCAGGCTTCCCTGTCCTTCACCATCTCCTGGAGCTTGCTCAAACTCATGTCCATTGAGTCAGTGATGCCATCCAACCATCTCATCCTCTGTTGTCCCCTTCTCCTCCTGCCCTCAATCTTTCCCAGCATCAGGGTCTTTTCAAATAAGTCAGCTCTTCACATCATGTGGCCAAACTATTGGAGCTTCAGCTTCAGCATCAGTCTTTCCAATGAATATTCAGGACTGGTTTCCTTCTGGATTGACTGGTTTGATCTCCTTGTACTCCAAGGGACTCTGAAGAGTCTTCTCCAACACCACAGTTCAAAAGCATCAATTCTTCAGTGCTCAGACCTTGTTATGGTCCAACTCTCACATCCATCCATGACTACTGGAAAAACTACAGCTTTGACTATACAGACCACTGGTAGGAAAGTGATATCTCTGGTTTTTAATATGCTATCTAGGTTGGTCATAGCTTTTCCTCCAAGAAGCAAGTGTCTTTTAATTTCATGGTGGTAATCACCATCTTGCAGTGATTTTGGAGACCAAAAAAATAAAATCTGTCACTGTTTCCATTGTTTCCCCATCTATTGGCCATGGAGTGATGGCACCAGATGCCATGATCTTAGTTTTTTGAATGTGAGTTTTAAGCCAGCTTTTTTCACTCTCCTCTTTCACTTTCATCAAGAGGCATTTTAGTTCTTTTTCAATTTCTGCCATAAGGGTGGTGTCATCTGCATATATGAGATTATTGATAATTCTGGCAATCTTGATTCCAGCTTGTGCTTCATCCAGCCCTGCATTTCACATGATGTATGCTACATATAAGTTTAATAAATAGGGTGACAATATACAGCCTTGACACACTCCTTTCCCAATTTTGAACCTGTCTTTTTTTCCATGTTTAGTTCTAACTGTTGCTTCTTAATCTGCATACAAGTTTCTCAGGTGGCAGGTAAGGTAGTCTAAAATTCCCATCTTTTGAAGAATTTTCCACAGTTTATTGTGATCCACAAAGGCTTTAGTATAGTCAGTGATGCAGAAGTAGATGTTTTTCTGGAATTCTCTAGCTTTTTCTATGATCTAACGGATGTTGGGAATTTGATCTCTAGTTCCCCTGCAGTTTCTAAATCCAGCTTGAGCATCTGGAAATTCTTGGTTAACATACTACTGAAGCCTAGCTAGGAGGATTTTGAACATGACCTCGCTAGCATGTGAAATGAATGCAATTGTGCTGTAGTTTGAATGTTCTTTGGAATTGCCTTTCTTTGGGATTTGAATGAAAACTGACCTTTTCCAATCCTGTGGCTACTGCTGAGGTTTCCAAATTTGCTGGCGTACTGAGTACAGTACTTTCACAACATCATGTTTTAGGACTTGAAATAGCTCAGCTGTAATTCCATCTTGTTCATAGTGATGCTGCCTAAGGCCCATTTGACTTCACACTCCAGGATGTCTGGCTCTAGGCGAGTGATCACAACATCATGGTTATCCGGGTCATTAAGATTTTTAAATATAGTTCTTTTGTGTATTCTTGCCACCTCTTCTTAATATCTTCTGCTTCTGTTAGGTTTAAACCATTTCCGTCCTTTATTGAGCCCATCTTTGCATAAAATGTTTCCTTGGTATCTCTAATTTTCTTGAAGAGATCTCTAGTCTTTTCCATTCTATTGTTTTCCTCTATTTCTTTTCATTGATCACTGAGGAAGGCTTTCTTATCTCTCATTGCTATCCTTTGGAGTGCTACATTCAGTTGGGTATATCTTTCCTTTTCTGCTTTGCCTTTCACTTCTTTTCTTAGCTATTTGTAAGGCCTCCTCAGACAACCATTTTGCCTTATTTCGTTCCTTTTTCTTGGGGATGGTTTTGATCACTGCCTCCTGTACAATGTTACAAACCTCTGCTCATCATTCTTCAGGCATCCTGTCTATCAGATCTAATCCCTTAAATCTCGTTGTCGCTTCCACTGTATAATTGTAAGGGATTTGACTTAGGTCATACCTGAGGCCTAGTGGTTTTCCCTACTTTCTTCAATTTGAGTCTGGATTTGGCAATAAGGAGTTCATGATCTGAGCCACAGCCAGCTCCTAATCTTGTTTTTACTGACTGTGTAGAGCTTCTCCATCTTCAGCTGCAAAGATATAATCAGTTTGATTTTGGTATTGAAATCTGATGGTGTTCATCTCTTGTGTTGCTGGAAAATGCTGTTTGCTATGACCAGTGCATTCTTTTGGCAAAACTCTGTTAGCCTTCGCCCTGCTTCATTTTCTGTTCCAAGGCCAAACTTGCTTGTTACTCCAGGTATCTCTTAACTTCCTAATTTTGCATTCCAGTTCGTTTTGCTGAAAAGGACATCTTTTTTGGGGTGTTAGTTCTAGAAGTTCTTGTAGGTCTTCATAGAACTGTTCAACTTCAGCTTCTTCAGCATCACTGTTTGGGGCATAGACTTGGATTACTGTGATATTGAAAGCTTTGCCTTGGAAACGAATAGAGATCATTCTGTCGTTTTTGAGATTGCAGCCAAGTACTGCATTTTGGACTCTTTTGTTAACTATGAGGGCTACTCCGTTTCTTCTAAGGGATTCTTGCCCACAGTAGTAGATATAATGGTCATCTGAATTAAATTCACCCTTTCCAGTCCATTTTAGTTTACTGATTCCTAAAATGTCTGTGTTCACTCTTGCCATCTCCTGTTTGACCACTTCCAATTTGCCTCTATTCATGGACCTAACATTTTAGGTTCCAATATTGCTCTTTACAGCATCAGACTTTACTTTCACCACAGCTGGGCATTGTGTCTGCTTTGGCTTAGCCTTTTTTGTTCCTTCTGGAACTATTTGTTTGCTCTTCTCCAGTAGCATTTTGGGCATCTACTGACCTAGGGAGTTGGTCTTTCTGAGTCATATCTTTATGCCTTTTCACTGTTCATGGGGTTCTCAAGGCAAGAATGCCGAAGTGGTTTGCTATTCCCTTCTCCAGGACCACATTTTGTCAGAACTCTCCACCGTGACCTGTCCATCTTGGGTGGCCCTGCATGGCATGGCTCATAGTTTACAGCAACTGCTGTAAACAGCCTAAAAAAGGAGGATCTTACCAAATAGTCTTTGGACCTCTACTTTCTGCCTCCTTGAATCACTCCATCTACTTTCCTGAGTTTTCTAGAAATGCTGGTGAATGGTAGACATTATTTTTTATAGTAACCCTAAACCTTTCTTTTCTGGAAAATGTTCAAAGAGTCTAGGTTAGACTTGGATTACTGTGATATTGAAAGTTTTTATAAAATCATCTTGGACCTCATAAAAATACCAAGGAGAATTCTGAGAGCTAGGAATCATAAAATCTGTCTTCAGTGCTTATAGAGAGAAAATACTGTTGGGCACAGTAGTAGTTTCACAGTTAAGATTGTTACTGCTCCAGTGTTATTTAGTTTAAAAAAAAAGTGCATTCATTTAGGCTGTTGGTTCTTACTTCTTATTTGTAGCTGGTTATTCTAGCTTGTACCAGCTTCAGCCTATCTCTACCCCTCTACATACATATACATATGTAAATTATATTTTTGCATTTAAATACTGGGAACCATTAGGAGAGAGAAAATGGTGTCAAGTTATAAATACAGTTTTTTATGTAATTTTAAAATGACAGGATTTTAAGAATTGATCTATACAATTTAACTTTTTTTTTTGCTCAAATATTCATTCTAATACTTAAAAAACCCTCTCAACTATTTTGAAACTTTACTTTTACCTTCTAATGCTGTTTAAGAGTTCTTACTTTTTCATTAAGTTTTTATTGGCTTCTAAAGAAAAGACACTTTAAATAAGCATTGATTATATTAGAAAAGATCATATTATGTTAGAAAGATAGCAGCATCACTTGTTATTGAATATCCTCTTAACCCCTTCATATCTGTATTTTTAAGAAAAGCTATTTGTTTTGTATTATTAATATTAATATTAATAAGCACATGTATTTACAACTGAGCTTTTCTCAGAGGGATTCTTCTCACTGCTTGATTTTCATAAGTCTTAGAAGCACTTGCTTTGTCTTTCAAATAGCCTTAAGAATTGAGGTTATGTGATAAGGAAATACTACCGGTAACATTTGGGCTGGAGGAAGCACAAGCTGGAATCAAGATTGCCAGGAGAAATATCAATAACCTCAGATATGCAGATGACACCACCCTTATGGCAGAAAGTGAAGAGGAACTCAAAAGCCTCTTGATGAAGGTGAAAGAGGAGAGTGAAAAAGTTGGCTTAAAGCTCAACATTCAGACAACTAAGAATGGCATCTGGTCCCATCACTTCATGGGAAATAGATGGGGAAACAGTGGAAACAGTGTCAGACTTTATTTTTTTGGGCTCCAAAATCACTGCAGATAGTGATTACAGCCATGAAATGAAAAGATGCTTACTCCTTGGAAGGAAAGTTATGACCAACCTAGATAGCATATTCAAAAGCAGAGACATTACTTTGTCAACAAAGGTCCATCTAGTCAAGACTATGGTTTTTCCTGTGGTGATGTATGGATGTGAGAGTTGGACTGTGAAGAAAGTTGAGCACCGAAGAATTGATGCTTTTGAACTGTGGTGTTGGAGAAAACTCTTGAGAGTCCCTTGGACTGCAAGGAGATCCAACCAGTCCATTCTAAAGGAGATCAGTCCTGGGTGTTCTTTGGAAGGAATGATGCTAAAGCTGAAACTCCAGTACTTTGGCCACCTCATGCGAAGAGTTGACTCATTGGAAAAGACTCTGGTGCTGGGAGGGATTGGGGGCAGGAGGAGAAGGGAACGACAGAGGATGAGATGGCTGGATGGCATCACCAACTCGATGGACGTGGGTTTGGGTGAACTCCGGGAGTTGGTGATGGACAGGGAGGCCTGGCGTGCTGCAATTCATGGGGTCGCAAAGAGTCGGACACGATTGAGTGACTGAACTGAACTGAACTGAACATTTTTTAAGAGGTGCATATATTTGTCACTACTTATTATTCTTCAATAGGTTTGATCAGAGTAATAATAAAGTTTTCTTGAGCTTTTCCTATAATGTGTGAAATTTATTTGCTCCTTGTAAGAACCCTATAAGGTAGTTTGATATAAAGCATTTAGCAACCTATAAGGCTTGGTTTCTGGCCCATTGGAATGAATTTGGGGTACAGAGCTGGATCATGGTTGTCAGATTTCTGCTGTTCAGAGCATTAGATTTTCAATATTTAAATTTAATGTTTCCAATATAGAGGCCACACAGGGGCTGAGGCCTGGGTGGAGGCTGTGTGAGTGGGCACCGTGATGCTTGAGATGGCAGCAAGTTATCTACTGGCATAAAAATATTTCAGTGTTTTAAGGAGCCAGATCTCTCATCCTGGTGCATGTTGAAGAATATTAGTACTAGTGGTGGCACTGTTATCCCCAATTTGTAGGAAATCAAGGCATAGAGGGATCAAATACCTCACTGAAGTTCATAACTAATACATGATGAAGATGGAGTTGAAACAGGAATGTTGGCGCCAGGACCTGTGCTCTTAGTGTGTAATACCGCTTCAGAGAGATGTGTGCTGCTTGTCTTTTTTTTTAAGTTTAAAATTTCATTTTATTTATTTATTTTTAAAATTGAGGTATAGTTGATTTACAGTGTTGTATTAGTTTCAGGTGTACAGCAAAGTGATTCAGTTATACACACACACACGTATACGCATGTATATGTTTTCTTTTTCAGTTTTTTTTTTTTTTCCATTATGGGCTATTCTATGGGTATAGAATGTAGATCCCTGTGCTATAGAGTAGGACCTTGTTTATTTTATATATACTAGTTTGTATCTGCTCATTCCAGACTCCTAATTTGTCCCTTCCCCACCTTCTTCCCTGATTGGTAACCGTAAGTTTTCTAAGTCTGTGAGTCTGTTTCTATATTGTAAGCAAGTTCATTTGTATTATCTTTTAGATTCTACATATAAGTGATATCATATGATATTTGTCTTCCTCTGTCTTACTTAATATGATAATCTCTAAATCCATCCATTTTGCTGCAGATGGCATTATTTCATTCTTTGTTATGGTTGAGTAATATTTTATTGTATGTAGATACCACATCTTTATCTGTTCAACTGTTGATGAACATTTAGGTTGCTTCCATGTCTTGCTGCAGCTGCTAAGTCGCTTCAGTCATGTCCGACTCTGTGCGACCCCATAGACGGCAGCCCACCAGGCTCTCCCGCCCCCGGGATTCTCCAGGCAAGAACACTGGAGTGAGTTGCCATTTCCTTCTCCAATTCGTGAAAGTGAAAAGTGAAACCGAAGTCGCTCAGTCGTGTCAGACTCTTCGCGACCCCATGGACCACAGCCTAATATAAATAGTGGTTGCTATAAATATGTATCTTTTTGAATTAGACAGTTACTCTTTTCCAGATGTTTGCCCAGGAGTGGAATTGCTAGATCATATGGTAACTCTATTTTCAGTTTTTTTAAGAAACTTCTATATTTTCCATAGTGGCTGCACCAATTTATATTACCACCAACAATGTAACAAGGTTCCCTTTTTTTTCTGCACACTTGCCAGGATTTATTATTTGTAGACTTTTTATTGATGGTCATTCTGACTGGTATGAGGTGATACCTCATTGTAGTTTTGGTTTCCATTTGTCTAATAATTAGCGTTCTGCTTATCTTAAACCTCAATAAACGGTATAGAAATTGAGTGGAAGGGAGACAAGTGAACTCTAAAATGGATATCAAGCTGCTTGATCCTCTATCACAAATGATATCCATAAGAAATTCAGTTGTGAAATGAGCTTCAGAAACCATAAAGGAGAAAATTGCAATAGAATGTGTCTGGTATATATTTTTTTATTTTTCAAAAGTATGGAAAACTATGTAAGTCCATTTTAAATTGGAAATGGGTTGATTTAAAAAGAAATGAAAAGAATTTATTAAAGTGTTCAATTAAATTGTGAGAAATGTTGCAAGTATATAAAGTATATTAATATTAATACATATATTATAAATACACATTTTATATACTAAATCATTAAAATTGTAATGTGAGAAAATATTATGAACTCATAAGGTGTTGCCTATCATAAAATGGATAAAAACATGCAGTAATTGTGCTCTAAGTTTTTCTAGATCCTTTAATTCTTACTCTTCCTGACCTTCTATTATTTTAGCCTTGATCCCTTGTTGGTTTTATTAGGGAGGATGAGAGCATGGCTGCTGTGTGTGGGGTTAAAATCTGAGTGAGCATGAAGCAGTGTTCTAGCTTGTGGACTCATCAGTATTAAGAGGACAAGATTGTGTCCCATGTCTAGCACAGCACTTAGTTGGTGGGTGCTCTAGGCAGCTGAGTCTGCCTTTCAGGGCACAGGCAATGTACAAATTCTTCAGTGAGAAGAGCTCCATTCTTACATATTGCCTTTTCCTCTTTTGATCACTTCAGTTTTTGTAGAACAAAATGACTGTAATAATATATTCCAGTGTCTTTTTGGCATCTTTGCTGTGGGGTTAGCAAAGTTTGATTCAGAGTGCGGACTCTGGATCATTACTGCTTGAGTTTGTCTCTCAGCCTACCACCTACTAACTTTGAAACCCTGGGCACATTCCTTATCCTTATCCTGGACACATTCTTTATCCTCTTTGTATGTTACCTCATATCCAAAATTGGGATAGTAAGAGTACCTGCCTCATAGTACTGTCCTGAGAATAAAATGTGTTAGGTTGATACAAATAAAGGACTTAAGAAAATTCTTGGAAGCATAGAAAATGCTCAAAAATGTTGATTACTTCTGAAAGTCAAAGCATACAGGTGACCACCTACAGTTTACTTATGAAAATCAGCATGAAAACAGACAATAGTAAGAATCTGCAAAGCATATGATACTCTATGAGAACTGTTACTAGATGTCTGGTGAGAGACAGAGAAATAAAGGAGACTGCTCCCATTGAATGAGATTAGTCATGTTGTTAATTGCTGAGCAGAAGTTCAAAACAAGGTAGCAAAACAGAGGCCTGGTTTACTGTGCTCTTGATGATCAACACTGTGCTTCATTACTCATTTTGTGGGGAGAATAAGACAGTGGTCCTGCCTAATGAGATCAAATGGGCCACTAGAACAGAATCATCAGACTTAGTCAAACCTTAATTTTAATGAATTTTTTCACTGATTTTTTTTTTTATGAGTGTCAAATGTATGTTGCAACAGAGCAGTATTGGAGCCATTCTCATCATCATACATTTGAATGCACTCACCAACCACACCTCTTCCTGACAGAGTTATCAGTTACACCTTTCCCACTCTCCCCCGCAGAGTAAAGAGCTTCTTATGTTAGTTCTGCAATAACTACCTGAGAATTTTGGACAAGTCTGCAGTGTCTTGTGGGACTTGTTTCTCTGTCTTTAAAATGAGGAGTTACGTTAAAAGTTCTCTAATTGGACTTTCCAGTCTACTGTTATTATAAGATGGGGATAGTTATTCAATCAAATTTGGAAAGAACTAGAGTTATCAATTACTTCCTTTCTGGGCATAGTTAGGCAAGTTCCCTAGACTCCTGGAACTTTAGTTTCTTTATCTGTGCGATGAGGAACAGGTTAGTATTTGCAGTGAGGATTCAGTGATATAGTCTGTGTGAATTACTGGGAACAATGTCTGGCTGTATGGCAGGCACTCAATAATCTCAGATATTACCATTATTTACAGCAAAGTTCAGACTCTTTTGTTGACTCTGAGGGGGCAGGTCAAGAAGCAACAGTTAGAACTGGACATGGAATAACAGACTGGTTCCAAATTGGGAAAGGAGTACGTCAAGCCTGTATATTGTCACCCTGCTTATTTAACTTACATGCAGAGTATATCATGAGAAAATGCTGGACTGGATGAAGCACAAGCTGAAATCAAGGTTTCTGGAAGAAATATCAATAACCTCAAATACCCATATGATACTACCCTTATGGCAGAAAGCAAAGATGATGAAAGTAAAAGAGGAGAGTGAAAAAGTTGGCTTAAAACTCAACATTCAAAAAACTAAGATCATGGCATCTGGTCCCATCACTTCATGGCAAACAGATGGGGAATCAATGGAAATAGTGAGAGACTTTATTTTTTTTTTGGCTCCAGAATCACTGTATATGGTGACTGCAGCCATGAAATTAAAAGATGCCTGCTCCTGGAGAGAAAAGCTATGACTAACCTAGACAGCATATTAAAAAGCAGAGATACTACTTTGCCAACAAAGGTCCATCTAGTCAAAGCTATAGTTTTTCCTGTAGTCATGTATGAATGTGAGAGTTGGACTATACAGAAAGCTGAGCACCAAAGAATTGATGCTTTTGAACTGTGGTGCTGGAGAAGACTCTTAAGAGTCCCTTGGACTGCAAGGAGATCCAACCTGTCCATCCTAAAGGAAATCAATCCTGAATAATCATTGAAAAGACTGATGCTGAAGCTGAAACTCCAATACTTGGCCACCTGGCGTGAAGGACTGACTCATTGGAAAAGACCCTGATGCTGGGAAAAATTGAAGGTGGGAGGAGAAGGGGAGGACAGAGGATGAGATGGTTGGATAGCATCACCGACTCAATGGACATGAGTTTGAGCAAGCTCCAGGAGTTGGTGATGGACAGCAAAGCTTGGTGTGCTGCAATCCATCGGGTTACAGAGTCAGACACAACTGAGTCACAAATGAACTGAACTGAATAGCAAAGTTGGCAATACATTTAGAAATCATTAAATTAATTCCACACCATTGTTATTTATATAAAACAGTACACTAGAGCCTCACATTTAACTTTCAGCTTCCAGTTAGGTTCCAGGTAGGACATTTATCTTAGATGTAAAATGCCAGTGGATGTTTATAATAGCCTACATTGCTTGAACCTTTGGCACAGTGTCTGTTGCTGTGTCTGACAATAATGCATTACTTTGCATCACTTACATTACTTATTCTGTACAGCAGTCCTTTCAAGTAGATATTGCTATCCATGTTAAATTGCTTTGCATGTAAGCATAATTTACTCTTTACAATAATGCTATTAGGTAGGTACTTAAAAAATATCTATTAACAGATGAGAAAACTGAGGCTTACAGAGGTTAAGTAGTGGGGCCAGTTTTCAGAACCAGATCTTTATGATTTTAGTGTTCTTAGTCATATTTTCACATTGCATGTGACATCATATTATGCATCTTCCATCATGATATCTCTCATTCACATGCTAGGAGCAATCCCCCGACCCCCACCCCAAAGAACTGGCATTTCTCCCTTCTTTGTTTGAAACAACTACATGACTTCCTCTACGTGGTTCTTACTAAGAAGCTTAGATCCAAATATGAGACTCAAATGCAGTAATCCTATAATGCTGATAAACTGAATATTTAAGTTTTCCTGGTATTTATGTCTACTCTCTTATTGGTATTTTGCCCAGTCCTAATTTTTAATTCTGAATTTGCATTTTTAATTTAACAAACTATTAGATATAAAATGAGCTACAAGGATATATTGTATAACAGGGAGTATAGCCAATATTTTATAACAACTTTAAATGGAATATAATCTTTAAAAGTTGTGAGTCACTATATAATACACCTGTAACTTATTTAATATTGTATATCAACTGTACTTCAATAAAAATAAATTAAAAGATAAAATAAAAATTAACCATCTGTTTTATTCAAACTATAAGCCATAGTCAGATCTTTTGTGGAGCAAGACAAATGAATAAATAAATAAAGCGTATATCCATAGCTTGATCAATTGCTTAACAAGGTGGATTAAAGATAAGATAGGTATTGACTGACAGTGACCACTGCTTCTGATTATTTCCACAAATTTTATGAATCTCAAATAATCAAATGATAAAATATACATTTTTGAGTGTCAATATTATGGGTTGTTATCTGGAGTTATAATTCCTTTCTGTGAGGTAATAAACATTTTAAGAGCATGCCAAGAGTAATATGTCATTCAGTAACTGTTGACTAATGGTTAGTTAAGCATTATGAATTAGTAATTCTGAATGTATGCACCCTGAGAAGCAGTCCTTCACAGAGAATTGTACAGCACATAAACAAAACAAAAAAGTGCAATAATTTTTTAAAAAGAAACTAAATAGAGGTCATATTTCAGTCTAATTCAGGGGCAATTTAATTCAACAGAGGATTCATTTATTTTACAAAAAGGAATGTTCTAAGATGTGGCGGAGGTTAAAGGTTATGCGAGTAACACTAGGCAGTCTGGCTTCTTTGGATGCTTTTATCACATTACGAGGTGCTTCCCTGGTGGTGCAGTGGTAAAGAGTCCACCTGCAAATGCAGGAGATGCAAGGGCTGGAGCTTCCATCCCTGGGTTGGGAAGATCCCTTGGAGAAGGAAACGGCAACCCACTCCTGTATTCTTACCTGGGAAATCTCACAGCAAAAGGGATCCCACTGAGCCTGGTGGACTCCAGTCTATAGAGTCACAGAAAGTTGGACACGACTGAGCACAACAACAAAAACCACATCTCAAGATCAGATATTATACATTCAAATTCTCAACTAAATAGTTTAAACTATTTGTATGATTTTACCTTATACAGTTTAACTTTTCTAATTGACACTTATTGAGTCCTTACTGTGTCCCAGGTTTGGGTTGAGATAACCTGAGGGAACAAAACAGATCACAGTCCTATTCTCATTGAGGTAGGCTGAGAAATGCCCACCAAAATAGTTGATGTCATGGTCCCAGGAACCTGTGAATATGTTACTTTTTGTGGCAAAGGGACTTTGCTGGTAGGATTAAGGACTTTCAGATGTGAAGTTAGCCTGAATTATCCTGGTGAGCCTCTAAATGTGATTAGAAGTGTCTTTACAAGAGGGAGACAGAGATTTTCCTTCAGTAAAGGAGAAGGTAGAGATTGGAGTAGTGTGCTTTAAAGTTATAGGAAGGGCCCACAAGTCAAGAAATGAGGACGGCTTCTAAAAGTTGAAAAAGAGAAAGAGATGGATCCTTCCATCAGAGCCTCCCTGCTGACACCTTAACGGAAGCCTGTGGAAACTGACTTTGGACTTCTGACCTCCAGAACCATAAGAGAGCACATTTGTGTTGCTTAAGCCACCAAGTCTGTGGCAGTTTATTATTGCAGCCATGGGACACTATGGCATTCATGGAGATGTTATTCTAGAAGATGAGTAGAAAAATGTTATAAGAAATAAGGAAATCATATATTTTGTTAGCAGGCAGAAAGCACTATGGAAAAGAGAAAAAAGAGCACAGAGTAAGAGGGAGGGAGAGGGCCTGATCCACGCAGGGTGCTGGTGAGGTATGGTGGGCTGGTGCTACACTTTACGGCATAACTAGGGAACAGACTTCATTGAGAGGGTGAGATTTGAACAAACACATGATGTTGGAAAAGGAGTTAGCTAAGTGGATATCTGCGGGAAAATTATTCCGGATAGAGAGAACAAGAGTACACACACCCTAAGGCAGGAAAAATAGCCAAGGTGATTAAGGTGAGAGGCAGAGGAATATTAGAGAAGTAGTTTTCAGGCTATTTATGTAAGCCTTTGTAGAATCTACTGTTAGGAAGAGGAAATCATTAATATCTGTTCTGTTAAGTTAAATAGGGGGATAACCATAGACACACAGACATCTTCTAAATTAGTTTCAAAATACCAGTTTGGGACAATGAAATCAATCAACCGATGATGTGTGTGAGACAAAAGTTTTCCATTGCTTTTGAGTGTAAATATATAATGACTGTACTTGAAGTCAACTAAGTTTAGCAGATATCATTGCCTCTTTTTATTTTATAAATATTTGCTTATTTTAAGGTCAAGCTTTTAATTCTGATGAAGTAATTTCTTCTCAGTTTTTTTCTTCTTCTGGCACATAGTCTTGGATTACATCATGCACTTTTGGTATAGTCTATGTCTAGATTTGTGTTGTCAAGGCTGTATATTGTCACCCTGATTGTTTAACTTATATGCAGAGTACATCATGAGAAATTCTGGACTGGATGAAGCACAAGCTGGAATCAAGATTTCTGGGAGAAATATCAATAACCTCAGATTTGCAGATGATACCACACTCATGGCAGAAAGCGAACTAAAGAGCCTCTTGATGAAAGTGAAAGAGAAGAGTGAAAAGGCTGGCTTAAAACTCAACATTCAGAAAACTAAGATCATGCTACTGATCCCACCACTTCATGGCAAATAGATGGGGAAACAATGGAAACAGTGAGAGACTTCATTTTTTGGGCTCCAAAATCACTGCACATGGTGACTTCAGCCATGAAATTAAAAGATGTTTGCTGCTTGGATGAAAAGTTATGACCAACCTAGACAGCAGAGACATTGCCAACAAATGTCTGGCTAGTCAAAGCTATGGTTTTTCCAGTATGGGTGTGAGAGTTGGACTATAAAGAAAACTGAGTGCCAAAGAATTGATGCTTTTGAACTGTGGTGCTGGAGAAGACTCGTGAGAGTCCCTTGGACTGCAAGGAGATCCAACCAGTCCATCCTAAAGGAAATCAGTCCTGAATATTCTTCAGAAGGACTGATGTTGAAGCTGAAACTCCAGTACTTTGGTCAGCTGACATGAAGAATGGACTCATTTGAAAAGACCCTGATGCTGGGAAAGAGTGAAAGTGGGAGGAGAAGGGGACAACAAAGGATATGATGGTTGGATGGCGTCACCAACTCAATGGACATGAGTCTGAGTAAGCTCTTGGTATTGGTGATGGACAGGGAGGCCTGGCATGCTGCAGTTCACAGGGTTGCAAAGAGTCAGACATGACTGAGTGACTGAACTGAACTGAACTGATGTCTGAATTTAATGTATATGAAACTAGTAGAATCTACATATGAGGCAGAGGTAATTAAGTTTTAGTTAGATGGGTCAGCCTCAGGCCTTCCTGACCAAACAGCTAGACTGACCACTCAAGGAGATTTCCTGGCAAGTTGAAGGTATAATGACACAGCGATGGACAGTCTAATCCTAGACCAGTGGTTCATTTCATGTTCCAAGCACCTTCAGGTTATCAGTGGCAGCATGGCTTACAGTGTGTTTTCTATACCACACCCTGATGTGGTTAAATTCCAAGATAACCTGCAGATGTGGTGTGAATTATGAGCTCCACTTCTCTTTCTTCTTCACTTATTATATTTGGGTAGTGACTATCATGCCAATTCTATCAAAGGTCTCTTGCCCACTTAAGTTTTAGCTGTATAACTTGATGGCAATCTCACTCCAGAAAGCCTAAAATCATTGTATCCAGAACTTTGTTCAAGCTAAACAAATAAACGTTTGTTGAATAAATGAGTAAGCCAGTGGTAGAATTAGCAGGGTGTGTCTGTCCTTGCTAGAATCTTCTCTAGCAGATTCCTGGGCCTGTTCTGATGATCAGTGGACTCGGATCACAAGCCAAGGGGAACTGGAGTACACTTTCCCATGGAGTATGTGGGATGAGTCCTAGGCACTTGCATGTCCAGTGAGCTGATTTCCACTAATCCACTACATTCACCTAGTCTTTACAAATGGCTTTCCCCTTAGTTTTTTAAATTCTGTCCTCTAGTTCCCTCTGTGACTCATATTCTGTATGGAGTGCTATCCAGATGCTCGTGTCCCGACCATCCACCTGGTATATGGAATGGTTGTTCTCATGTAGAGGTCAAAGAGTAGGATTAGGATTTTGTATTAGGTTCTGCAGAGAAAGAGAGCCACTAGGCTGTATGTGTATGTGTATATATACTGAACACCTGAATAGAACAAAAAGGCAGGCTTTCCCAAGCAAGAGGGCATTTTCCAGCTGTCTACCTTTGGACTTGAACTGGAGCATGGTTCTGCTGAGTCTCTGCCTGTGGGCTGAATACTCATGTAATATATTAAGTATACATATGTAATATATATTTTACATATGATGTATATATGAATATGAGTGTTGTATATATTTGTAATGTATATATACACATACACGCATGTGCACACAAACACATAGATACCTTATTTATTCTGTTTTTCTGGAGAACTAATCCAGAATCCTACGGCTTCCCAGGTGGCTCAGTGGTAAAGAATCCACCTGTAATGCAGGAGATGCGGGTTTGATCCCTGAGTCAGGAAGATCCCCTTGAGAAGGAAATGGCAACTCACTCCAGTACTCTTGCCTGGAAAATCCCATGGACAGAGGAGCCTGGCGGGCTACAGTCCATGCGGTCGCAAAAGAGTTGAACATGACTGAGTGACTAAGCAACAACATAGAATCTTGAAGACTATTCTAGCCCTGCCATGTCTCTTTTTCTCTCTCCCTTGCCTCTTGTTCTCCAGTGTATAGATGAAACATCTGAAGATCAGAAGGATCCAGTGACTTTTCCAAGATAATCAGCAAACTGATGACTAAGTTGGCATGTTGAGCCATTGTTGGAGTAGGGAGAGAGGGGGCATCACTGATGGCTAAAATGTTGACCCACTGGATACTTGGGATTGTTTAAAAGAACAGAGATATCAGGAGAATGTTCACATTTTGAGACAAAGTTCCAGCCTCATGCAGTTGTGCTTAGACCATCAGCTGTGGTGGAGATGCAGAAGGTGTTCAATGTGTAGGAGAAATACTTCCCCTCTGGAAAGGGAGACTTTCTTCTGATGATTGTCCTGTTGAGAATAAAGATTTATTCTCAATTATGATGATGTGCAAAGACAAACTCCCAACATGTGTGGAAAAGCTAAGTTTCTGTTTGTCAAGGACACCGCGTTCTGACAGCAGCATTGTTCCCTCTGGTTAGTGATAACTGGTTCTGGCAGACACTTTCACAAGATGAGAGCCTCTTAACTGTTGGAGAAGTCACATCTGAGAGCCAAGATGTTTTTGAACTAAAAAAAAATTTATGACCACACAGAGCTTTCAACTTTCAATTTGATTTAAAACATTTTTATGATAGAAGGAGAAACAGCATCAACCATGTTAGCATAAGTTCCAACTGGCTTTTAGAAAATGAGACTTGATGCCTCAGCTTTGCCTGGGTAGGAAGCAAGTTGTGGAAAAGATGGCTAATGAGTTGCACAATTCCATCTGAGAACGACTTTTTCCTCTCAATTCTTTTTATGTCTTGTGTGTTGGATAATTCGAGAGTATTTTTTGTTTTTATTTATTCAGCCTATAATTTTGATCTTCACTTCACAATGTCTCCAGAGATACAGTTACTGAGACAAGGGAAAATAAAAGTGTATGTGGTGATTCAATACACTATAATGATCATCAACAAACGAATTATGCTGAGTTTTAGGGAAATACAAAAATACAAAGGACACAGCTTCACTGTCAGTTTAGCAGGTAGAGAGTTTTTAATGCCATAAGGGAAAATTGTTATGGAAACTTATTCATTCACTTACCAAATGTTTATTGATTGTATGTTGTAGCCTAGAGGAACCCAGAAAACTAGGATCCAGTGTTTGATGTGTGGAAGCTGAGAAAGAAATGTAAAAAGTAGGGGAAAGTACACTTAAAAATACTACAATATAAATTTTTTCCCTTTTTTGGTCTCTCTCTGGACTTGTCATGGTGTTGTTTATTTGCTACTTGATGCTCTAAAAAAATAGAAATTAAAATGTTAGATTACTAGGATGAATTTTCTTGTTCCTTTCTATGTTGTGCAATGCCAATTCAAATGCAAATATCACATTTCACTTGGGTGCGGAGTCACCAAAATTACACAATTTCTATTTTGTGGCTTGTCGTTCAAGGCTGCCTCTAGCTGGTAAGAGACAAACTCAAGACAGAATGAGAAAGACTTGTAAGGAAGAAGAGAAAATTCCCCAGAGTGGAGCTTTTTGAGAGGCCCTCCAGGAACAGGGGCCAATACAAAACCCTCACAGGTACCCAAGGATCTTTGAGGTGTGTGTGAATTTGCTTGAGCCTGATGGCTACTGGGTTCCTTCTCCCATCAAACTAGGGACCCATGTGCAGTGTCTGTACAGGGTTTGGGCCGGAGGGATCGAGCCAGGTGGCTCCTTATTTCCATGGGCCGACTGCCTCAGTTCATAGTAGATGGGAGACCCCTGAGGAAATGGCAACCCACTCCACTATTCTTGCCTGGGAAATATCATGGATAGAGGAACCTGGTGGGTTGTAGTCCATGGGATCACAAGGGTTGGACACGATTGAGCTACTGAGCATGTGAAGATCTTAAACCTCTGTGCCCAGAGGTGCTCAGTACCTGGATGAAGCAGGGAGAAGCCTGCCCTGCCCAGCCCAGATAAGCTCATCTGGCATGGGAGTGCAGCAGCCATGCTTGGCCCCAAGATGCCTTATCCTTACCCTACCCAAGCTCATGGCCAGGCCTCTTCCTTGGTGAAGAGTGGCCCTTATGCCCACCGTACTCAATCTCATGGCCAGGCCCCTTCCTCGGTGAAGAATGGCAGCAGTTACCATGTGAGGGTGTCGATGGAGGCTGGCTGAGGTCTGGGATAGGGGACTGGGTAGCCAAGAACCCATCCCAGGGAGGCCCATCCCGGGGAGGTGAATGTGTACAAGATTTGGAGGTCTCAGCTGCGGGTGCAGGCTCTATTGTCTGATTGGACTTCACTTAAATACACAATTCAAAGCTAAAATGATTGAGAAATTTCAAGATGGCACTGGCTGCATGCTGAAGCAGGCAGTCCTATTTGAGTTCAGCTTTTGGATATATTTTTTACACCCCTGAGATGGCTCCATCTTTCAGAGAAGGCAATTTCTCCTTTGTGCCAAGTTGGGGGAATAGTGAATCTATCAATATTTTCTTCTTCCAGCAAGGGACTCATTTTTAATGTTTTTTTAAAGGGGGATTTTCTTTACTTTGGCAAGGATGGTCTCATGATCTTTGTGGTGGTTTCAGATTTGCTCTGGGTTTGGATGTGGGTGTTTTGAAACTTCACTGAAGTAAAATCCATGAGAAAATTGTAGACAAGTATTGAATGCAGATAAAGAATCAAGATGACCCCTGATAACCACTTAGCCACAAAAGAACATTCTGTGATAGCTGCCAATATTGGGAAACCTTGCTTGTCAAACCACAGCGTGCAGGGGTGTCTTAGCTGCCAGTGAGGCAGTTGCGCCAGGAGTTAGGATCAAGGAGTTGAGCAGACCTGGTACTGAATTCGTTCTCTGTGTTAAGCAGTTTAACGCCTTAATCTTTCTGTGCCTCAATTACCTCTGTGCAAAGTGAGGGTCATGGTTTTGCCTTTTTAAATAGAGTTCTTGGAAAAGATAATTTAATATATATGTAAAGTGTTTAGCATTGAGACACCGTCAGTCCTCAATAGCTGTAAATTCTATATCTTTTCATATGCAAGCATGCAGAAAAAAAGTGAAGGTGGTAGTTTCTTTGCAAAACAGTCTTCCTTTGTGGCCCCTGTCTGTGATCCCCAGTGCCTTCAGGAATTTCTGTGATGTTGTGTCTGGTCCATTCTCTCCCCTGGTGCAAACTTGTCCTTGTCACTTCACTTTTGTCAAACACTGTATGTCTTGTGTCTCACCTGCTCAGGGGCCACTTAAAAATAATAGGTTACTGGGTGGATTAAATTTGCTTCTTAGTTGGATCCTAGCTATCTATATGAAATATTGAAGTCAGATAAGACAGGAAGAAAAATGTGAAGAGGGCTAATAGAATCCTAGAAAGGGATGAAGATGAAATGGAAAGAAGAGGGAAAAAAACAGGGGGTCATTAACAAGAACTAGCATGCTAGTGTAGATTTTTAAGCTCCTTGAGGGCAGAAACAGAGGCTACCTGATCCCTACATTTCAAACTTTGTTAGCATAACACGTTGCTCACTTTGAGTCTAGTAAATGTGTAGAATAAATAGTGAATGGTGATAGGCACCCAGAGCTCCAGTGGGAGTAGCCGATAGCAGGGTCCAGGCTAACGGGGAGATGTGGGGATGGATAGGAGATTTAAGAGGATCTGCATTGGCCCCCTATCCCTGAACGAAGCAGAAATTGCTGAGTATTTTATGGTTTGGTTTGCACCTCACTTTCAGCATATGTCTGTGATCTTGGGCAAATAATTTAGTTTTGTCTAGGCTTCAGTTTCCTCATCTCTCCTCTGTGCAATGTGGATAGAATAACCACCTGGTAGCATTGATGTGTACACTTAAAGAACCCATCACAGCGCTGGGCAAAGGGCAGAAAATCAGTACATATTCTCTTTCTCTTCTGCTTCCTTCCAACTTTTTCCTTCTTTTCACCTCCTAGATTTTCCATTTTGCCCGTCTTGAAGCGTTAACAAAAGCATCAGTGCTAGAACAGTGGCGCTGTGGGTCTTGGATCTTGTGAAAGAATGTAGATGGATTATTGCAAAACTTCTTGTACCAAAAGAAAAACAATACAGGCATCTGCCCTTCTGGTGGTAGGCTTAGTAGCAACAAACTGTGCATAAAGGACAGCACTTTATGTCTTATTAAACCCAGGGGCAATATGAAGAGTTGGTGAGAGTATGGGTTTTTTGGTCAGATAGATGTGGTTTTGTCACATGTATTTGCCACTCTAATCAGGCAAGTTTACTTCTTGATGCTTGGATTTCCACTTCTGAAGTATGTCCACTTAATTCATTCATTCTTTCCTGAGCACCTCCACAGCATGTGCAAAGTGCTGGACATGCAATGGCAATGATAGACGTGCAGTTAGCATGATATACAGAAATCACACTAATTTTTGAACATTGGCGTCTGAATAGGGATCAGGCAATGTGTGAGGGATTGAAGGAAGATTACTAAAGATAACGGTGCAGAAGGCCAAGGACAGGTTGTGGGAGCTGAGGATGTCAGTGTGACTGGGGCAAAGAGTTTTAGGGCTGAGGAAGGAGAGTTAAGCCTCACGGCAGAAGTAGGAACATAGATTAAGAAGTCTTGAAAACCACCTTAAAGAATTCAGAGTTTATCCTAAGGGTAACAATAGCACTCCCCAAATAGTACTTTCCAGGGGAACCGGAGTCCAGTGGAACCCAATGAGTATGGTAGGTCTGTCAAGGAATAATTATTTTCCCATGAATTGGATATTGGTCTATGAGAGATATAAATGTTAGATTCATGAGGAAGGGAGGATGTACAAATCTGTTAGGGCTGCCATTACAAATGGGGTGACTTAAACTGAAATGTCTCACAGCTCTGGAGGCTGGAAGTCTAAGATGAAGCTGTTGGCAGCATTGATTTGTTCTGAGGGCTGAGAGGGAAGACCCTGTTCAGGGCCTCTTTCCATGGCAGGTATTGTAACTGCGCCATCTTCACGTTCACATGGGGTTCTCTCTGTATGTGTTTCTGTCTCTGAATCTCCCTCTTTTATAAGGGCACCACTCAGATTGAATGGGACTCATCCCGATGGCCTCATTTTAACCTGGTTACCTCTGTAAAGGCCTTATCTAGAAATAAGGTCACTTTTTGAGGTGTTGGGGGTTAGGACTTCAATATGTGAATTTTAAAGGACACAGTGCAACCCATAATAGTGGGGTTACTTACCAATGGCACCACAAATATTGGTTATCTGTATTGAGGAACTCCCTGGATTCCTACTTCACAAATACTCAAAAATAATTATCTGTAGGATTAAAGACTTAAATGTGGAAGGCACAAATGTTGAAATGTTTAGAAAATATATAGTAGAATATCTTATAATCCAGGTTCTAGAAAGGCTTTTAAAATGTGACAGAAAAAATGCTAAAGTACAGCATAAAAGATGAGGTTTAAGATCTTGAAATTTGATCACATTAAATTAAGCACTGTATAAAACAATGACAGCAAAGAAAGGAGAGTAAGGAAAATGAAGAGGCAAGCTGTGATTTGGAAAAAGATGTTTTCTCTGCAACTGATAGAGAATTAGTATCTAGAACACATAAAGAATTAGTAAAAAGACCCAGAAAAGGCAATGGCAACCCACTCCAGTACTCTTACCTGGAAAATCCCATGGACGGAGGGGCCTGGTGGACTGCAGTCCATGGGGTCGCTAGCAGTCAGACACGACTGAGCGACTTCACTTTATTTTTTCACTTTCATGCACTGGAGAAGGAAATGGCAACCCACTCCAGTGTTCTTGCCTGGAGAATCCTGGGGACGGGGGAGCCTGGTGGGCTGCCGTCTATGGGGTCGCACAGTCGGACATGACTGAAGCGACTTAGCAGCAGTAAAAAGACAACGAATCCAGTGAAAATTTGGACAAAAGAGATAAACAGATATTTCACAGAAAAAGAGACAGGAATGCAAAGAGAAATATAATTTAGGTCCCCAATGTGATATTATTTTACAACTGTCTGGTTAGTAATAATTAAAGAGATAGACAATTCCAAGTATTGTCACAAATATGAAGGAAAACTCCTAGGCACAGCCTTATCCTGGAAAGTCGGACATTCTCAAACTCTGTGACCCAGTGATTTCACTCTAGGTATAAGTCCTAGAGAAACTCCTACACAAAGTGATAAATACAAAATTATTCATAGTAGATTATTTCCTAAGAACATAAAACTGGAAATAATCCTAATAACCATTAACAGGATGATATATGAAAAATTTGGAAATCCAAATTTTTGTGACTGCAGAATTTTGTAAATGAATAACTCCTACCGCATACAACAATATCTGTGAATCTTATAAATCTTGTATTAAAAAAACAAGTTACAGGAGGTTAAGTTACAAGACAAGGAAAATTAAATAATACATTGGTTCATATGCATATTTATGTAATAAAACAATACAATGCAAGAGAATGATGACAAACATACAATTCAGGATAGTGGTTATCTCTGTTATCTCCGGGGGTAGGATACAGAAGAATGAAATGGAGACAGAAACATGAAGATAGATGTAACAATGTTAGTAATGTTCTTGTATAGCCTTGCAATGGATTGAATGACTCTTTCCCCCCACACCCCCCAAAATATGTTGAAATCCAAACCTCCAGTGTCTTAGAATGTGACTGTAGTAGGAAATAGGGTTGTTGCAGATGTAATCGATTAGGATCAGGTCGTACTGGAGTAGGGTGGATCCCAATCCAATATGACTGGTCTTATAAGAAGATGACCATGTGAGGACAAAGAGAGAGAATGGCATGTGAAGATGAAAGCGGGGATTGGAGTGATGCATCTAAAAGCCAGGAATGATAAAGACTGCCAGCAAATCATCAGAAGCCATGCCAGGGATATGAAACAGATTCTCCCTCACAGCCCCTAGGAGGAACTAACCATGCCAGCACCTTGATTTTGGATTCCTAAACTCCAGACTGCAAGATAACGTTTCTGTTTTTTAAGCACCCAGTCTGTAGTACTTTGTAACAGCAGCCCTAGGAAATCCACACAGTCCTTAAATTAGATACTAGGTGCATGGGTGTTTATTTTATAATTCACGACTTACAAATGTATTACATATGTTACTTTTGGTGTTTCAAAGAGTTACATAATAATTTTTTTTTAAAAAAGAAGTTATTATTTTAATTACTGCCACACTGGGACATAGTTTCTAGCATGAATGTCAATGGTAAATTCCAGAAAAGTTTTCCTAGACAGTTTTATTAAAACTATAAAAATCAACTTCAACACGCCTGTTAATTTTTATGGAGTTTTTACTTCATCCTCAGTGTCATTGAGTCCCGGTTTCTCTGACTTTAATTATAATGTGCACACTTCTCTGAGCACAGTGTTCAGCATCCAATCCTGAATGAAGGTGATTGCCAAGCACACACCTGTCATGTTATCTCCTGTCGACAGGCTGACATCAGCTTTGGCACCATTAAAGGGAAGCCACCAAATCACATCAAGGTTTCAGACATAGGCTCCACAAAAGTAAGTGCCCTCCTTTACCTCAAAGCCACACTAGAGGAAGGGCTCGGATGCTTTGTCCACACAGCTGTGTTTCTGCCTCTTAGAAACAGTGTGTGACACAAAGTAGATGCTCAAGAAATTTGTTGAATGAAGGTGTAAGTTAAGAGTTTTATGTGTGTCTGCTTCTCAGCAGTAATGATACCAACTACTGTTTTTCAGAAGAATTTTATCAGCTACCCCCCTTCTCACCACCCCCCCCCACCATCTCTCACCCCCTCCACCCACCAACTAATTTTTGATCTGTTTGTTTCTATCTGCTGATTTGCCAGCTCTTCTTCCTTATACTCGGGCTCCCCCGGTGGCTCAGCAGTAAAGAATCTGCCTGCCATGCAGGAGCCGCAGGAGACACGGGTTCCATCCCTTGGTCTGGAAGATGCCCTGGAGAAGGGCGGGGCAACCCACTCCAGTATTCTTGCCTGGAGAATCCCATGCACAAAGGAGCCTGGTGGGCTATAGTCCATAGAGTCACAAAGAGTCGGACACGACTGAAGTGACTGAAGTGACACTGGTCATTCAGATATACTATTTCTCTACTAACTAGTACTTCTTTGTATAAGTACTTCTTTATATAAAGTCTTTATGTAAGTACTTCTTTATATAAAGTCAGAGGCTGCCATTGGGACTTTGAATAGGGGTCAGATTTGGGTGTAATAAGGCCAGATATGTATTTTTTTCTTTTAAGAGTAGTTAGTTAATTATTTACTCTTCCATATTAGTTAGTACCTTCTCTACTGATACTAATATATTCTATCTTGAGAAGAGATGTAGGTTCTTTA
The DNA here is from genome assembly GCF_029378745.1 of Bos indicus. Taxonomy (NCBI): domain Eukaryota; kingdom Metazoa; phylum Chordata; class Mammalia; order Artiodactyla; family Bovidae; genus Bos; species Bos indicus. The sequence goes on along the minus strand of NC_091762.1, from coordinate 66,464,062 downwards.
GAATCCTTTATTGAGATTCAGGTGAAATGTATCTTGATTAAGGAATGGATTCTAAAAATGGAACTCCAAGAATACATGCAAAGTAGACACTTTTTTTTCCCCCAAAGTAGATACTTTAAAAATAATAGGATTTATCTAGCACTTTGAAAAATAGATTAATAATGTTTTGAATATACATAATAAACATTATGACTTGAAATTGCTTTCATGAGAATTTTCTCTTTTTTACCCAGTAGATTAAGTAGCTGTTGTTTGTGAGATGTGCCAGTGAGAGATCGGGACTTTTAAAGATCTTGAAGTGTAATCCTGGAAATGTTGCTTGTACCACTGATGAATTCAAGCAATGTTAATAAGTGACCAGGAGGATAGTCCTAGGTGAGGATGGAGAGATAATTAAGACCTTTGCAGATATGCAGTTCAGTGGGAGAGGCATAAGAAATAGATAATTGTATCCAATGTGATCAAGTGATATTAATCACTAAAGGATAGAATAGTACTCTGTGTGATTAACATATTCCATGTGGTTTATTACATAGTTGTTTTTTGGACACTGGTCATTCGGATATACTATTTCTCTGCTAACTAGAATATTTGGTTAACCAGAATTTTCAAGTGACTCTACCTGAGTAATAGTTTATTTTATAAGTTATGATCATATCATTAAAAAAAAAAATCTATGTCTACCACAGAGAAAAACTGCAATCATTCTTTTCTATAGTTAATGGCTAATTTATTTATCTCACTGTAGCATTTTATGATCCTTTTTAATTTCCAGGAGTTTAGAGACCTCTTCTGATTTTAGAACAGAGAAAAGAGGGTTTATTTCCATGAGGCATTGGTTTTTCACGTAAGTTGTGGCAATATTTTACTGACAAAAAAAGCAAAAGTCAGTAATACATTTCCATAAGCTATGAAAATAAGAGTTAATAGGTACGGATCGAAACAATATAAGCAAAAAGCGGTTACAATATTAAAATGACTCGAATTACAATTCTTAATGAAATAGTGGATATTTCTTGATTATAAAACTATTTCAGCCAAATTTATTAGCGTTTCTTTGAGTAAATACACCACTAGAAATTCTCTCACCATTGAGCTTTTAAAATCATTAAAATGTTATTGCTTTATCTGCATTCGTCCTTCGAGAATACGCCTCACCCTTTCCCTTCTCACCTTCTTTAGAAAGCTAGAAACAGTCCAGTCCTGTAAGTGACAGAGAATCCTAAGGCAGCGACTTCCCATTGACAACACGTGGCCCGAATGTTTTTCACTTCTTGGGGATATCGGCCCCTAAGCCCACCATCTCAAATGCACCATCTCTTTCTTTGTACCTGGTTTTATCTTTTTAAGATGGATTTGGGATGAACTGTCGGCAAACTACAATCTGACAGCTCCAACACGCTGTCACGACTGCTGTCTGCGCGCTTTCCTCGGCTCTCCTGATTGTTATTTTACAGCCGTAGAGATGGCGCCTTTAGCTGGAGAATGAGTTTAAAACAAAACTTTTCCCTAATTGCTCGGGCAGCTAAGAGGGCCGTAGTGATGCTGAGGAGGGGGGCTGTAGCATCTGAGCACGGTGCTGAAGTTTCTCCCGGTCAGGCTCAAGGCAAAAGGGGCGGAGAGGAAGGGGCGGAGGTCAACCGCGCCCTCCTCCCCGCCCAGGCGGCGAGCGCTGCTAGGTGCTAAAGGATCCAGCCAGCCGAGCGCACCAGGCAGGTTCCGCGCTGCGCGAGCGCGCGGAAGGACGCGCGGCGAGAGCGAGTCCGGGCCGGAGCCGTGGCGAGGGCGCAGCGCTGCGCTCAGGAGGCATCGGCGGCGGCGGCGAAGCAGAGCAGGGCGCGGGATGGCCCACGGGCTGGCGCGCCCTTCTGCTCCGCCTAGAGCCCTGCCCGCAGCCGGGGATGCCAAGGTCACCACCCCTTTAGCGGCTAGATTCCCACGCGTTGGTCTCCGGATGCTCAAGCCTACTGAGGTTTAGCCACCCCACTCTCGGACGCCCGGGGCGGCAGCAGGCAGCCGCACCCGAGGGCACCTGAGCCTGCGCTGGCCAACAAGTTTGGAACAGATGCCCCCAGCTGGGGATACAGCCTCAGAGGAAAGACCGACCCGTCCGGATTCTGAGGTGCGCGGCTGGGACCCGGGAGAACGGGTCTAAGAGGAGGGAAACGGGTAAAGGAAAAGATCCTCTTTCGCCCCTCGTTTCCCTGACCGGGACCCTTCGACTCCCACATCCGGATCAGCTCAGGTCTTTGGCGCCCCCGGGGTGGGAGGGAGACCGGCCCTCTGGCGTTTGAGCAATCGCAGAAAGTTTCAGCCAGTTAAGAGGTTTGGGAAGGATGTTGCAAGCAGAGGCCCGGGGGCGTCGGGGTAGCAGCGGGCGAAAGTAGCGCTGTGAGTAAGACTCGGAGGAGGCGGCCGCCCTGCGGGCAGACCGGGGCGGCCCTTCTTGGGCCGGTCCCAGGAAAGGCTGGCTTCGGAATTCCTAGCCTCCGGGAAAGCTGTTGGGGAAACGCCGGCCGAAAGAGCTCGGGGCGGGGTGGCGGCGGTGGTGGGCATAGAGGGTCTGTGACTCAGGCCTCAGCTCACCAGGGAAAGAGCTGTGTGTCAGTCGTGTCCAACTCTGCGACCCTGTGGGGTGTTGCCCGCCAGGCTCCTCCGTCCATGTGATTTTCCAGGCAAGAACACTGGAATGGATTGCCATATCCTTCTCCAGGGGATCTTCCTAACCCAGGGTTCAAACCCGGATCTCCTGCACAGCAGGCAGACCCTTTACCGTCTGAGCTACCAAGGAAGCCTTAGGGAAAGAGCTACAAATGAATAATTCGCCTTGGATATTGCTGCCCTGAACCTGTAGCGTAAGATCAGCAGCATCTAGGCAGAACTACCCACAGTGAGGGTGGTCCGTCTCCCTGGCTGTCACCCACCTGCATTTCTGCACAGGTGGTAACCTTCCATGGGTCATTGATGTGTGTGGTTTGCTGTTATTTGAGCTAAATCACATAGTTTTAGCTCGAATTCAGCACTTATTCAGAGAAGCCCATGCAGCGTCAGTGCGCTTGCGGCTCCACCCTGCACCCTTCCAAAATTTGGGGAAGATGATTTTTGTCTGCGTGACAAACAGACATAGCTCCCAAAGGAATAATCTACACGTTTGGGGCAAAGTTCATCAGAGGAAAAAGCAAAAAGTTTAGAAGGTCACTTAGTTATTAGAATAGACTATCATACTTTTAAAAACTCATTGGGTTTAAATCTAGTCTTGTTAAGTGACTTGGTAAATCTGAAGTTTTAGGGTGACAGTGAAGTGTCAGGAGGAGATTTAGGAGGTGCTCATTGGCAGAGTAGACACAGAAGTTAACCAAAAGGTCTCAGTTCTGGTAGCTTCTTTACCTTGAAAATGAGATGTGGAACCCCAGGCAGATATGTGCTGTTCACAGCATGATGCAATCTGGCTCCTGATAGGCTGGATAAATATGATTCCCACCATAGGGTGCTGGGGTGCCAGATGAGCAGTTTTCCAGAGCTCATGATTTCTCTGTCTTTATGCTACAGATCTCTGGACTGCAAGCCTAAACTCTTGAGAAGGACATGACTTGAGTGGCCAGCTCTTATCTCCATAACAATGTCCACGAACAGTTCTATACAGCCAGTGTCTCCTGAATCTGAGCTCCTTTCAAATACAACTTGCCAACTGGAAGAAGACCTTTCAATATCTTTTTCAATAATCTTCATGACAGTGGGAATCTTATCGAACAGCCTTGCCATTGCTATCCTCATGAAGGCATACCAGAGATTTAGACAGAAGTATAAGTCATCGTTTTTGCTTTTGGCTAGTGCTCTAGTAATCACAGATTTCTTTGGGCACCTCATCAATGGAACTATAGCAGTCTTTGTGTATGCTTCTGATAAAGACTGGATCTACTTTGACAAGTCAAATATCCTTTGCAGTATTTTTGGTATCTGCATGGTGTTCTCTGGTCTGTGCCCACTTTTTCTAGGCAGTTTGATGGCCATAGAGCGATGCATTGGAGTCACCAAACCAATATTTCACTCTACAAAAATTACAACCAAGCATGTTAAAATGATGTTGAGTGGGGTGTGCTTTTTTGCTGTTTTTGTAGCTTTGCTGCCCATCCTCGGGCACCGTGACTATAAAATTCAAGCTTCAAGGACCTGGTGTTTCTACAAAACAGATGAAATCAAAGACTGGGAAGATAGGTTTTATCTTTTACTTTTTGCTTTTCTGGGGCTCCTAGCCCTGGGTATTTCATTTGTTTGCAATGCCATCACAGGAATTTCACTTTTGAAAGTTAAATTTAGAAGTCAGCAGCACAGACAAGGCAGGTCTCATCACTTTGAAATGGTCATCCAGCTTCTGGGTATAATGTGTGTTTCCTGCATTTGTTGGAGTCCTTTTCTGGTAAGGATCTATGGTTTTGACATTTTTTTTTGCCTTTTTCAGTTAATCCATATTCAATACAAGGTTTGTTGTCTTTTTCAAAGATGTTAGTCTTGATGGGCAATGCTGTTTCATCTTTTGAGTGCTGGAATTGACTCCTGTTCGGAACTTACTTTAGTTCTCAGCTCTGGCTTAGAATTAAGCTAACTATGACACAGATGGTTATTTTCCCACAAGCCTGGAAATAAAAGAAATATCTCAGTAAACAATTCTAACCGTAGTGTTAAATATTGCAGTGTGGTATAAAGTAATTTTCGCAGAAATGACAGTCTTAATATACTGAATATGATTAGTTTCTAAAATGTGAAAAAATGACTATAAAACAATATTGGAATGGACTCCAGTAAGTCTTGATAGAAAATCACATGGGCTTGTAATTTATAGATTGGCTTCTCAACACACAATGATCAGGTCTCAGTTTGCAAAGGGAAGTGATGAGTTGAGATAGTTGGATAGTGCAGGTGATCTCAATGGGTAGATCAGGTAAGGAATGGGTAGATCAGGTAAAGAAATCTCTAGTTCATTAACCCAGGATGATAGTAATGCAGGGAGGGATATGAGAGCCAAGGAATCTTCTCTTATCATTTCATTTCCTCTTTTTCCAGCAGCTATATTTAACATCTTGGTATTTTTATTTGGAAATGAAGGCTAAGCTTAAAGAATTAGCAACAAATATAAATCATTTATATGACTTTCTAAATAGAAGACAAAAAATACTTGTGATTGATAAGTATGGCCATAACTTTGGCCAACAATTTTTGATAGAAAAGGTGACAACATACAAGGAAAGAGAAAACATCCTTGTGTATGTGGCTACTGATGGCAGTGAAGATTATTTCCATTCCTTTTTCCATTTGCCAAGGGGGAAACAGATTGGTATTCAAAGGTAGTAATACAGGTGATACTCAGGTAGAGGTAAGGCAAAAAAGTTAAGACAGAGGTAGCCATAACACAGAGGTCATGGTCATACCTTGCATAGTGATGTGCAAGTGCTTATTCTTGTTTGTTTTAATGCAGTTCTTCCACGCTCCTGTGGGTTCATTGTCTAAGAACTGTTGCCAGTAGAGCTTTAATAAACAATCCTGATGGTCCTGGTGAACAGAAGTCTTGAGAGTTGCTGCTGCAGATAGATCCTCTAGTAGTCAATTTTATTCTGCAAAAGGATTTCTTGCTTTTAAAATATTTCTTTATTTCTATACCTCTTATTTCCTTACAATTTGCATTTAGCTACTGAAATTGTATCATTTAAGTATTTTTTTACACAGTATTCTGGAATTAGTCCAAGGTGCCCAATCTAGCAGAGGATAGACTACATCTGTCAATGGCAAGTCAACATGTTGAAGCTTGCTTATTGTCAATTTAGGAGGCCTTAGGTGAACCCAACTCGGGGTCTCATCTGAGCTCATAGTTTAGTTGTTTGAATGTGAATAGCTGAGAAAAGTTTGTCAACACTTGGAATCACTTCAGTGTTCATTCTTGGAGAGTTTAATTTATGCTACTTGACAAAGGGAATTCCCTTAGAATAATTCTCCTTTTCTTTTAAACTTTGAAATAGAGTAGCTTTTTAAAATAAAAAATAAGTCTGAGTAAAAATGACTAATTTGAGGGTTGGAAAGGGAATGCTAAGCAAGGGAGAAAAGAGGTAGCTGAAAATATTTAAAGAGAATGTAAAAATGAAGCTCTGGAGAAAGCCTGAAAACCATGAAGTAGTGAACTTAATGAGACACAGGTAACCTTGGATAACTGGGCTAATCACTGGTGTTTTGGTTTTTGCTTTTTTTTTTTTCAAGTCACCTTTAAAATTCTACTTAGTTTTGGCTTTTGACTTTGAAAAAATAGGAGTTTTAGGTTAACTACTGTCAGGCAATAGAAGGTAACAAAGTTTCATCCTCACCAGGAATATTTTGAATTTATGTTTTTCTCTAATTTCTTTTCCTGAAGTTTTGGTTTTCTTTACTGCTAAAATAGATATTACAATTTAGTTAATATCTTGCATATATATCCTAGTGGAAATATAATTTTATTTTAATGAAATGTTTTCTGAGGTCTGTGTTCTTTTCAACTGTGAATTATTGCTACACTTAGGACCCCAATGCATCAATACTTCTAAACTGCTTTTTAGTGTGGAAAATTGTTTCTGCATCAGATGGGTAGTAGGTCTACCACAGATACCCCAGGCTGAATTGATGTTTTAAATTGTTTCAAGCATTCTTTGCATTCCTAGTTTCTTTCTCTTGTGAAGTCTTGGGTCTTCATGGCAAGTTCTGGCTAAAGGATTTATAACTTGTGACTTATAACAAGTGCCTTATTTGCTTTGTTAAGGCCCTCAGACAGTTTTAAATGGAACCTGAGTGAAAAATCCAGGCTTGGAAATGCCAAAATAATACCCAACACTGATTTCCCTATTGAACCATTTTTCCTTTATCCTCTGAATGCCCAGGAGAAACTGCATAGGTGTTAATGACTGAGCCATCATTCTGCTTCCTACATGTTAGAAACTTCTAAATGTTCAAAACATATCTCTGAAACTGAGCTTCTAAATTCCCACAGATGCACTATAATTGTGACATCTTCCAGGTCAATGCCCTACTCTACACTGTGCCTTCTCTCATCCTGATAAGGATGAAATGTTGAATTTGTCATTTGAATGAACATCTGCAGACAGTCTTTGACCTGTGTTCACTGTCATTTTTCAAGCCTCAAACTGGAATAAGGGTACAGGTGCATGCATAAACTGAAAGGAGGAAGTGAGTAATGCAGGTGTTGATGTCTGGGATTGGCAGGATTTACTGCATCAAAACTTATCAATAGTTTTGGCATAATTTCTAAAACTTTTAAAACTTGTGGCTGATGAAAAAGGGGATACTTTATTAATTTTGATGATTGAGTTTAATACAAAGGTAAGAAGATCATGATATTTGTTAGAAATCTCTTTTAATAGATTTTATTTTTCTTGAGTAGTTGTAGGTTTACAGAAAAATGAGTAGAAAGCACAGAATTCACATACCTCCTCATGTTTCCATCCATTTACACTCAGTAATCCTTATTATAAACATCTTGCGTTGATGTAGTTCATTTGTTACAATTGATGAGCCAGTATGAGTACATTATGATTGACTAGAGTCTGTAGTTTATATCAGGGTTCTCCTTGTGCTGTACAGTGTGTGGGTTTTAACAAATGTATATTGATATGTATCCACCATCACAGTATAATACAGAATAGTTTCACTGCCCTAAAAATCCCCTATTTTTTTCCCCACAAAAAGAGGAATGTATGTGTATGTGTGTGTCTGTATATGTTTATTTTCAGGAATTGTTACTTAGAAACATAGTCATAATACTAACTTAAAGTATAACTTGTTAGTGTCGGAAAAATTTTCAATATCTGAATTTTATAGTTTTAAACATTGTTAATTCATTTAATTACAATCCCAACTGAAAAATACAGGGAAATGCAATAGGTACTGACTGACCTACAATTCCATTTAGCAACAAGTTAATACAAAAAGCTTTGAGAATCAAATGGCCATTATAAAATTGTCTTGCATGCATCTTAGGTGAACCACTTTTTCCTAATAAATAAACCTTGAAGATATTTTTCTGATGTTTCTAGAGTGATGTGGAAAAAGAAGACACTTAACAGCACTTCTAAGTAACATTTTCTTAATATCTTTACTTTTGTCTTTCTTCAGGTAGTGAGTCTTTTTAACATTCCATTTCTAGACTATGTAATCCTAAAAAGAACTTATTATTATTCCTATGTTTATTTCACTAGTTTGGCAGAGCAATAAATACTTGTTGACTGGTTGACTGTAACTTAAGTAGTATGAATGTCAAGAGATGGGAAATGATTTACCAGAATGTGGGTTCTGAGTTCTGTAGGTAAGTTAATTAAGCAGATATTGAAACCAAATGGTAATTTTTAATCTGTTCCGTAAGTCAGCAACTGTCGAGTTATGACACAGTTCAACTTTAGCAGTCTTTTACTGGAAGGATCATTTTGAATTGGGAAGTATATGAAGAGCAAAATGATAACTTATACAGGCGAGTTTACCCAAGAAATGTGTTTTCTTTCATATATAGAGTTTGATTTTAATTTTTCTAAGGTTTTTACTCTTCTGCTAGTATTTGTAGTCATGTAGTTAAACATTTGGTCACTAAGATGTTTGTCAGATATAAATCAAATAACTGAATGGTTAATTGAATTCTACTGAATTGCTAAAGGTATTGGCGTCATAAAGACCAGATCTTACAGGGCCAGTGGCAAATGGTGGAACAAAACAACAGAATAGAACATTTTGACTATTAGTAAAGATTGCTTTCTTTGAGAGGCTGGCCCTCATTATCTGTGTAAAAACTGTATAATGACAACCTGTGTATGTGTCCTGTCCACCTGGCTCTATACCAAAAGGATGGTGAGTGGATGTATATTTACATATTTCAAATGAAAATGTGGAAGTCTATAAATATATGCATACATAATGTGTACCTGTTTGAATTATTTCCCAAACTAAAAAAAATAATTAACCAATCCATCATTGGATCTCACTGTACCAAATAAAGGACTTTGAATGAGTTTCATTTTAAAATTAAAAACAAACTGGATTGTTTTATAGCTTTATGTCAGATCTTTTTGGCTATTCTTGCATTGCTACTAGTTTAGAGGTGATATTGTTGATAATTGTTTTAGCTGGTTTCCCTTGTGAAGTGGGAGTGCTCCCTGGTTTAAGAATGTGGAAGCTATAATGATGATGTTTGAAGAAAGGACTGATAATACTTGGGTTCTACTTTTATGAAATTCTTTTAAAAAGTATTTATTTATTGTTTTTGACCACACTAGGTCTTTGTTGTTACATGAAGCTTTCTCTAGTGGTGGTGAGCAGGAAGTACTCTCTAGTTGCAGTGTGTGGGCTTCCCGATGCTGTGGCTTCTCTTGTTGCAGAGCATGGGCTCCAGAGCGCAGGCTCAGTACTTGTGGCTCACAGGCTTAGTTGCCTCTCAGCATGTGGAATCTTCCAGGACCAGGGATCTAACCCACATCCCCTGCGCTGGCAGGTGGATTCCTAACTGCTGGACCACCAGGGAAACCCCACTTTTATGAAATTCTTAAACAACTCAGACACATGCAACTCAAAATTCATATCCAGAAAATAAGGCACATTTTAGAGATAGTTAAATATAGTTTCTATGCTGGGTATTCAGGCTGCTCTTGTGTTTGGGTGGACATGAAGTATGTGGTGTGAGGTCAGTGACGGGAGCTGGCAGAGGAGCAGTTCTCAGAGATTTGGGAACACATCCTGAGCCTGAAGCCTTGGTGTTCTCTTGCCTGGGGTACTCTCCTCCTGACATCCATGTGGTTCCTCCCTGACTCCTCTCTTAAATATCATGTTGTCTAACCAGGCTGTCTTAGAAAGTGACCCTTCTCTTCTCTATTCCATTCCTCTGCTTTATTTTCTTTCATAGCATTTAGCAGTATCAGATAACATGGGATACACTTATCTGCTTATTTGGTTGTTGTTTGGCTTCTGCCTCTAGCATATAACCTCCTTAAAGGAAGGAACCTTGTTTATTGCTGTGTCCTCAATTCTAAGACCAATGGCTGGCACA